>NC_133577.1:40151067-40459859 GCF_964106895.1 Numenius arquata
TCTCTTGATAAGAATTAAAGAACTCTGTCCTCATGATCAGACTATTTGGAAACTCTTTCATGTCACACATGCATAGGCATTCTGCAAAAAACATTCACCTTCCCCCCAATCATACTGATCAGCTTTTAATAAAATCATCTTATACAATCATAATTTTTGAAAGGCTCATGACGCCATTTCTGTGTGGGAATAGAAATAATAAACCAAGCCAAGAGCATCTTAAAATCGTTTGGGGTTTGTTTGTTCTTCTGTTTTTTAAATAAAGGGTATGTATGAGAAGGACTCCTAAGTTTCAAAGGACTGAAGATTTCAAAATCAGAGTTTAGAAAGTTTTTCTGAATTAAGGCCACAGCTATATAGAAAGCTTGAATTTGCTGCTTATGCCAAGCAACAAATAAAATCCTCTGAGAAATACAAGAAACACTTAGTTCATCCAATGACAGATTAAATAAATACTCCCCATTAAAGATTAGTGTGTAGATTTATTACAGTTATTTGAACCATCTCCATAATGACAAACACGCACATAACGCTCAGGTATCATACACAGCCATGCCGAGTCTAGAAATCAAGCTCAGCAAGAGTTTCAGCATCTTGAAACTGTGCCCACAAAAAGCAAAAAGTGCTCAGTGAAAACACAGTCTCCAGGAGAAAAAAAAAAATTTAAAAAATACTATGTGATCAGAATCTCTGCACTTATAAAAAAAAAAAATAGTGGTACAAACACACAATTAGCAACTGATAAAACTATAAAAAATACAGTAAATTATCCATCACTTGGAAATTTTTCAACCAAGCATGGATGTCTCACTGAAATACACAATTTAATTCAAGTACAAACAGTTGGGATCACATCAACAGCCACTGCACAAAACTGTATGATCTGAATCCGGTAAAAGAGCAACTAAAGAGGTTATGACAATCCCATACTGCTCTCCAGTCCCAGGGAAGATCTCTTAAAAACTTGTATTCAAACTTTAACTTACCAGAAAGATTGTTGAACAGAAGTAAATTAGCAAATTTCATTTTTATTTACTCAAGATAAATATTTGTCACCTTGCTGTAAGTAAGAAAGAATTTTGACAAAGTAGTAGCTTATTCCTTAACACTAACAAACCCAACTGTAACAACCAACATGATAGCAACCAGATATAATTTTCTATTTGAAATCCTTCTTCCCTTTCACAAACGGCCACCACTCTCTGAAACTTTTCTCCATTCTCAAACTGCTTTGACTTTAGTTGAAGTCTGCATATAAACCTCTTTTCACTTTGCATAAATGAGTTCATATTTCCTTCCTCCCCCCCCCCCCCCGGGGTGCGATTGCGATATAGAGCAGTCCAAAAGGTTCACAACTGATTTTATTACACCACCTGAGAATGCTTGGGTTATGCGTGCTTTCCAAACACTTAAAATAATGATAATAAAACAAAAAAATCCCACAACCCCAAGACTGAAACACAGTTATTAGCAAACAAGAACTAAGCAAAGATGATGAAACGGCAAGATGAACCCTGATAGATAAATTCTTATACACAACTCATATGAAGTATTAAATTTAAAAGCAATTACAAGTGATCTTAGAACTTAATGCTATCTTTTACAGCAATCTAAATGTGTTTATCACCTATTAACTCTTGAGACCTTAAGAATGAAAAATAAATTTAAAGTCCAAGTCAGATAAACCAGTGCACCTCTCCAACAAGATAACCATTTGCAGATTTTTATACAAGGGAACCATTTCACCATGTGCTAAGTTTTATGGTGAATTTTACAAGACTGGCAAACAATTTTACCTTTATGACAACTTTCAACGTTTTTTTTTTCCCCTGTGCTATCTCATGCCTTTCCAAAATGCTGTATTGGTAACACTCAAATATCTGAAAAGCCAAGTTAAAGTACACAGCCACTCAGTGAGCTCAACTCAGCCCCTCTCTGGGACTGGCATTGCTTACAGGAGCCATCCACGTGAATTCTGGGTGCATTTACTGCGTGACTTTAACGGAGGAGAGCACTCAGTGAGTCTGGCTGCCAGTGTAACTCTGCTACAAGGACATCTGGGGATTACGGTGCCGTAACATGCTGGGATTAGGGAGGAAGGAGAAACTTCAATGGAGGGGTGCTACCAAACTTACACATTTGAGCAGACAGGGGAGGGAATAGTTTCACATGTTACTTGACAAGTAGCACTAAAGTAACAGGCCTTGTTTTTGAGACCCAAACTAGTACATCAGCTTGTACCATACCACATTCCATCGCTCCAGAATGGTACTGCAAGGCAATTATATCTTCTTAAATACATTCCACTGCAAGAACACTGTGTCCATGTCATGTTTAATTACTACTACACTACCGGCTTATAATGCTTTTCCAAATCTGGCTTCTTTTTTTTGGTGCCAAAACTTATACCACTTCCTAAAGCTACTTAAAATGGCATAATGACACCTAATGCAAAGGGGAAATCAGATGAAGTCTAAAAAATCCCAATACTGATAACAAATTGTATCTCAAGAGAGTTATATATAATGTATACAGCAACATAAAAACTATGAGAATAAGAAAACTGTATTTCAGCAATTCAAAATCAAACAAACTACATCAGAATTATTCGAATCTCAACATTACAGACCAAAGTGCTTTAGAATTAGACTTGCACATCAAAGAAATATAACCTGCTATAATAAATCCAAGGCATCTCAGCTATAAAGCAATGGCACCAGGTATATAAATAAGACAATAGTGTATTTGTAATTGTGAATTTGAATAAAAGTAATCTCAGTCACAGGGTTCGGGGTGGCAGGGCTGTAATTTTCTCTGCCAGTTTAAAAAAAATGTAAAAAGAGTAAAGTTAAGAAAAGAAGAAAGACAAAATGAAAGCAGTAAAAATGTATTAGTAAAAATTAAATAGAAACATACCACATCAGGTAAAATTATTTTACTCCTTTAAATTACAAGCAGAAAGGCAACCAAAACTTCATCTTCTTGGCTGAAGATGTCAGTAAAAGTTCAAGATCTCTAGCTGCCAAAAGCACCTCTAGATGGTTCAGCCTCTTCCATTCTCTTAAAATCACTGTTAGCTTTCTCCTCTTCCTTCCAAAGTGACTGAGCTTTTGTATTCTTACCCTTGAGAGAACCGATCTCCGTTCTCCACTCTATTCCACTGTACCATTTATTTTCTGCTGTAAATCCAATTTACGGATTTATGTTCCTATCTAGGGGCTAAAACTGCAGTTGGTAAAAGCAGAGGCCCATAGAATGGAGCTACTCAGACTTTTAGTGCATGAGTATCTGAGATGACTGGCTTGGCAGGCCAGTAAGAGCTGTGAAGGTCATCTACCCTGACTTTAGCAAGGCCTGCAGTGTGTTCCATAGTGTCCTTTAATCAAATCGGTAACATACAAAACTAGGTAAGTAGACAATAAGGTTTGAAAAAACCCAGCCAGACTACCAGGCTGTTGCAGTGAGTGGTAGAAAGTCCAGTTGGCAGCTGGTGACTGCAGGCATCCCCCAAGTGCTGATACCAAGGGCCAAGAGTTTAATGTCTTTGTTAACAATCTGAACAAGTGAACTGAACACACTTTCAGCAAGTCTGCAGATGATACTGTACTGAATTTGTTCACTCTTGAGGTATGACAACTAAAAAGACAAATCCTACTCCCGTCTTCAATTACCTTATTAAAAGATACATAAATAAGACAGAGCTGGGCTCCTTTCAGAGAAGCACAGTGACAGGACAAGAGGCAGTGGACAGTAAGTTTCAACAAGGGAAATCCCAATTAGATGACAGGAAAATTTTCACCGTGATGGTGGTCACGCACTGAAACAGACACCCAAAGAGGCTGTGGAATCTCCATCCTTGGATATTCTGGAGCACCGATGGGAGGAAGCTAGAGAAGTACCACCTTCACAACATTTCTATCCTCTTTTACAGGACAAGCTAATTAATAAAAGTTATGAAAACTACTGAGAATCACAGAATCTGAACATTAGTAAGTTAAAAAGCAAAATAAGGACTATTTTGCAGTGTATTTTCCTTCTTGTTTCTTTTTTAAAATAGAGTCGAGATTGTTATAACATCATTAGACTACATACAGCTCGATCCAGAATTTGTCTGTTAAAGATCTTAGTAACAGGTGACAGCACAGCCCTACAGCATTCATCTGTTCTGAAAAGTAGATGCAAGTCATCCCTCTGCATTTGCCTGCTGTGCAGTGCTGCATGTACTATGAATTCACGTGTTTTTCTGGCTTCTTTGTGAAGTATGTACTGGAGAACATCTATTGTATTTGCTCCCTGAGTTGTGAGGTGAGAAGACATTTACAATACTCCTTCTATGTAATCTTCTCTCTACAAAGAGAATACCTTATTTCGGTATCTAAATGTCAAAGTAAGTAAAAGAAACTGCACAGGACTATTATCTCTATGCTGTAGTTGGAGAAGCAGAGATTTGACAGTTAAATGACTTTGAGAAAGTCAGAGAACAAGTAGCTGGATCAAGCACAGGAAATTAATATAAAAATTTCCAAATTCCAGTTTTTGCGTTGGCAGTGAGAAAGATAAGACACGCATTTCCCAATGAGGGAGAAAATATATATGCACATACAAAGTGTTTCTCCTATTGGAGCATATACACTTTTTCTTTTGGTAGCTTCTAGTCATTATAGTCTGAAACAGCTGAGGGGAGCTGGATGTAATGAGAAAATGAAAATTCCTTCAGAATGCAGTGTAAGAGCCCTTGTTTTACACTCACCACCTGATCCCCCCTTGTCACTGTGCTCTTTCTTTTCCATTTCTAGGTACATCATCCCCCAACACACACACACCCCCTCCCAACACAAAAAGCATTTGCTTGACTGCTAAATAAGAGATAACATGAGCATTTATATCATTTACAGAAAGAAATCAACAAACGCTTTTTGACCTTTAGCAAGATTCTTCCTACATTAGCATTAGGGCAATTTAAAACAATACTTGACATGCTTTTGCAACATTTAGCCAAACTCAATCATGACTTCTTCACATTTACTGAAGTAAGTTGGTAATTTTGTTTTTAAATACGTGCAGCCCTAAATTGCAGATCTGACCACTGAGTCACTGTCTCCTTTCCAAACCCATCTGTGGTTTCCCTGGGCAGACAAAATGGTCAAAGATCCTCTGGCCCAGCAGAATAATTAAAAAACAAACAAAAAAACACTCTTGCAAAGTAGGAACAGACTGAGTTTATACCATAATATCAACTGATGCTCTAATTGGCAAGCCAGAGCTCTCAGGCTCTTGTCCCTTCCAAGGCTCAAACATGAAGTAACAGAACGAAAACCAAAGGCAGTTCCAAAGCAGTTTATGGGAAAACCTGGCACAACTCAGTTGTGATCAATCACATCCTTTTGGAAGATAAATGCTGAAGTGTTTAAGCGGGTGGGCTACTGGCAGGCAATCCACCTCAACAGAACACACAGAAAAATGGTATTTGCTTTTTCTTACCTGATGTGTGTTGCCGGAAGGGACTCATACTGGCGAGAAAGGAAGAGCTCTCTGTGCTTCAACTGATGTTTCTGTTTATCAGTCAAATCAACCTCAATTGTAGTTTCAGACTCTTCTTCAACTTCTTCTGCAGAGAAGCAGAGCGTAGGTTGAAATTAACTCTGTTGCATAACACCATTACAGCCATTTCGCTTGACATCACCCCCACCCCCTACCAACCTCCCTTAATATTTCAAAGAAAAGATGAGTTTAACAAGACTACAGTTTATGTAACTTGACATAATATTAAGTATTTTGAATTCTATATCTTCTACTTAAACTCTTAAAAAAATTATGCTCCTCTCCTACTGTACTACGCACTGATGTCTTTCACACAGCTGTAAGAACAATCCTGACAACATTACTCACTCTTTTTTCAACTTATTTCATCTGTTTGGTTTTTTTCTCTGGAGGTGCCTCTTTCTTGCTGACCAGTTTTGGTTTAGATTTTCTGTTGCTGATACTGGTATTACTAAAACTTTTACTGAAGTCCTGGGGAAAAGCATACTTTCTACGAACAGAAATTTACTAAACAAAATTGCAGTCTAAGATTGCCAAATCGCAGTCTAAGAAAACTGCAAAGGCCTACTGCCTTCCAATATGTTAACCTTATTAGATACCGACAACAAATAGTTTCTTTTCGTATTTAAATAACATTTAAAATTATTTCTATTTTAAGCAAGACGGCACTATTTAATCTAGAAGATAACATCTATAACAGCAAATCATAAATTCCATAGTTCTTTTTGAAGGATATTTTCAGTTGAAAACCATCTTTTATAGTTAGTATAATCTGAAATTGTCTAGTATTGCCTCGTATATGATAAAACCAAGGATATCATTCCCTTTTAAAAATTTAAACCAACTGTAAACTGTAAACATAAAGGAAGAAATAAAAGCAGATACTAGGAAGTGACACACAAAGAGCAACGTTCACAGTGGTTGCTAACACGTCATCTGATGACAGGCTCTCCAAAAAGGCTACGCCGGGATTTCCATGGCTGAAATATGCCTACTTAGTGGATTCTTGGGACATACAGAACTTGAATCTATACTTTGTCTAGCCTCTCAGAAAGGACAAAAAGTCTCCAGGAAAACTGTATGTAAAAATACAGACACTTTAATAACTTCTCTAAGATTTGTCAATTTTCTACGTGCTAAATTATCTATCAGCTGCAAAACCAAGTGTACTTTATAAAATATGTCTCAGAAATTAAAGGATGAAACCCCAGAATTATCACGTAACTACCTACAACAAATAACTTCATCTGCTCTTCCAACAATAACCATTTTTACAACCAACCTGCAGGCACTATCTCAAAACAAAGCCTTCCTGCGTCCTCGTGGCAACCACCGTTCTCTCTAAATGCAACACTTCATTATTTCATTTTTTAAAATTATGCCTGTGTTGTTCATTCCACTTCTAATAGTTCTTTCCACAAAAGTGATAAAAAAAATACACTTTGATATAACCAACTTCCTCAAACTCAATTCCACCCACTTTAACTAGATCTTGCTGCAGACCCCCCCAGTCACCTTCCTCGTTTTGGCATGTTTTGTGGGAAAATAGAATAAGAAAAACAAAAATGAAAACAAGACTCCCCTAGTCTCACCTGACACCCCACAGCCTCACCTGACACATGTACAGGTTCAAGTCATACCACAACTTAGCTCAGAATTACTCTGGCATCTATAATACTAAAAATAAATCAAGATTTAAAAAAAAAAAAATTCTGTGCAAAGGCAAAGCACATTTTTAATTAAGCAGGTAATTAAAGCAAAAAGCATAAATTAATGCTAAAAGGTTTGTGTTTCAAGCAATTAATAGCTACAATTGTTTATTACAGTAAATGACCATTACAAGCTACATTTGTATTTCAAAGTTCAAGCGTTAATATTTCTTAAGATACCAAGACATGCCAGTGCTTGCTTTATTGGGGTTTTTTTTTAAAAAAATAAATGTACTGCTTGTACTACTCTACAGGTCCAAAGTTCTCAGTTGGCTATTTATTTCCTCTCTCCTTCATGAAAAACATTAAAGCAAGGTAATCTTGTCTTATAACCATCTGAAAACAGCTGACAAAAACCACTCCATTAGAAAGCAATTTAGGCATCCAAACACAGGTGTCTGGGGCCACTTTAGACTGGCATATCCAAAACATCTGACTGCAGATGTGGCACAAAACACAGGAGAATACGTGCCATTTTAAAGTGACTGCAGGAATCCAGAAACGATATTCCAGAGTTTTAAACAGCTTTAGACACCTATATTAAAGTATCTAATAGCTCCCTCAGAGTAACAATTTAAATTAAAAAATAATAATAATAATTAAAAAACCCCGACATTTTGCCCATATATTTATTGTACTAATCTTACATAAGCCAAGAAAGTGTTGATCCAGGAGCCTGAAGCTGAAATTAAATCTATCTATTAAAACACTCCAAACCTAGACATACAACAGGGAAAGTTACATTGTTTCATTTTTAGAAAGGAAACATACATGTGTTACTCATGATGATCTGAAGCTCAATAAGTAGAACAAACCACGGCCAGCCACAGAACAGTTCTACTCAACACAATATAATTTATCACCAGGATAATTTTACTATTTTCCTCTTCAGTGTTCTAATATAAAAACAATGCTACCAGTAGTATTATCATTTAAATACAAGTAATAGCTTGCCTCAGCAGTACACAAACCTGTACCTAGGAAGGAAACACTGGATAGCACAAAGTGAGAAAACCAATTTGCTTGATGGCAATAGAAAGCATTCTGCATCTCAACATAGCTGCTTTCGAACCAGCTTTTGAAGCTGTTTTTTTGCACAGATCAGGCCTTAACACCTATTAGAAGAAAAGCAGTGAAGAACTTCCAGTACTTTTAGAGATCTCTTCACCTCTTTGACTCAGATTAGCAACATACGTGGAATTTAATTTGAGAGGTTATTCCTGTCAAAAGAAGTGAAATGGAAAGTACCTATAGGAAATCATAAAGTAGCACTAAGCTAAGCACATTTTCAGGAAGAGAAATAGAGCAATGGCACAGACCAAGCAAGTATTTTAACAGAGCGGTATGGTGATGACATATTGCTTTATCATTCCAAGATTAGAGAGAAAACAAAATTCAATTTAAAATTTTTCAGCTTAAAAATATGTTGAAAGTCTCAGGTATGACTACAGAGATGAATACAATCAGTTTTGAAAACGACACAATCCCCTTTAGGCCTAGGACGAAGTTTAAGGTAATGCTGGCTTGTTGGAGAGCAAAAGCAGACATCTCCAGTGAGGTTTTAAAGCTTTAGGTCTATTTATTATACGTGGGCTTTCTAATCAGCAATTGTACACACTTACTTTGATCCTGCAAAGCATAGTGATTTGGTGAGCCATTCTGTGGCAGCGCTGCAGACTCACCCTTTCCCGTTTTCCCACTGACATAACTAAGACTTAACTGACAAGCAAGCAATTAATACTGGGAAGAAACCATACATAATTCTCACTCATTTTACATACACATTGCTACTTTTAAAAATGTGATAAACTCTTTTTTCCCCTCTTCAATTTAATTTGTGGGATTCACTGGTAGAAAATGGTGTTGTTCTTAGTGAGTGTGAGAATAAGAGACAACTGTCCACGCCACCTAGATTTCGTATAGTGTTTTTGTTTATAGTTAAGTAATGTGATGACTCAAGCTTGCCACGAGGAAGAACTGCTTGTTTTTACAACTAAAATGAAAATAAACTTAGGGCAAGTGTCTAGAAACACAATAGACCCATTTAATATAAAGTGGTTTAAAAATAGCTAAAATAAATCCTGAAAGGCACTTAAAGGTTTAAATGTGACTCAAACCATTCTATGGTTAAGCATCAGCTATCAAACAAGTTAAATTCCTCTAACATATTACTCTTCCTTAACTAAGTCAAAGTAACCCATGTGCTCCTCTCGTCTACTGCAACAGAAAGTAAGAGAGATTAGTTTAAACACTGAAGTCTATCTTCAGGGAGATGGAGTAAATCTTCAGTTTTAAAAGGAAGAAGAAAATTCTCCCTCTATTGCCACCAAACCGCTGACTGTTTTTTTCAGCTAGAGGTTGGCTGGATCAGAGAGCCATGGAAACACAGAGTAGTTCAGGCTGGAAGCAGGAAGGTCTCTAATACAAACTCCTCCTCAAAGTAGACTCAGCTGTGAGGTCAGCCCAGGTTACTCAGCATTTTATTCAGTTGGGTCTTGAAAACCTGTGAGGACAGAGACCACATAACCCCTCCAGCAACCCAATCATGGTGGCAAAGCTTTTCCTTATATCTAATCTGAATCGCTCCTGTTTCAATTTAGTCACTGCAAAGAACCCAATTCATGTTTCTCCATAACCTCCCCGCAGGCACTGTGAGTTCGCCTCTTCTCCAAGCTGAACAGGCTCAATTCCTGCAGCCTCTCCTTGCAAGGCAAGTGCCCACATTGTGGCATCTGCTGAACTTGCTTCAATTTATCAGCAACTTCCCTGTATTAGGGGCCTAAAACTGGATGCAGTACTTAGATGTGATGCAACAAGTGCTGAATAATTGGGGGGTTATTACTTGCCTTAATCTACTGGCTATGTGCCTGGTGATACAGTCCAGGATGCTGCTGGCCAACTTTGTTGCCAGGGCCTCGCTGACTGCCAGCATCCCCAGGGCCCTTCCTCCAGAACCACTTGCCCAAGCCCCTCTGTTCTCAGCCTGAATCCCTGCCAGGGCTCGTCCTTCCCAGGTGCAAGACTTGGCATTTGTCTCTGCTGAGTATCTTCAGGTTCTCGATAACCCATTTCTCCTGCTTTCTAGGAATACCCGACTACCAGCCCTTCCCTCAAGCGTATCACCTGGGCATTCCCCCCAGTATGGTGTCACCTGTAAATGTGATGAGAGTGCACCACAACAGCTGCTCCAGATCACTGATCAAGACAGGTCCCCATAGAGATCCCTGTGGGACTCCACACACAGTATGAACCCATAACCACTGCCCCCTAGGACTAAGACCATGCAATTAGTCTTTTATTCACCTAATTGTCCCTTAATCCAGATCAATTCCAGTTCCTCGGCCTGGTGTGCCTACAAAAAATGTTAGTGCTGGCACAAAGGAAAAAGAATCAGGAATAAGAGATTTAAACTGGGAAGACATGAAACCAAGACCACTCCTTTCAACAGCAGCATGGAACGATGCTGAATCAAATCAGTAGTGTAACCATAAACTGAGGTGCATTAACTTCCTACCTCTTAATTGCTTCCAATTTTGAAACCATATCTCAGCTTAGCTGCATCCGGCTTATGCAAGCTTAGATGGAGAGATTTAAATCACTACTACAATTTGTGGAGTTACAGCAGTTTCACTAATTTGTTAAAATACCTTTAAAATCGTATTAGATCAGTGTAAATTTCAGTTCACAGAATGCCACTAAGCCTTACTGTCAAAGTAGTTTCTGAACTTTTTTCCTTCCCTATATATCTTTTTCTTCTATACTCAGCCCAAAAACTATATACATCACAGGTATCACCAACATATTTTAAAAACTTCAGATAAAAAGCCACAAATGCTGAACAGCAGCAAGTTTGCCACACATCAAAGGAAAGATGGCTGCATATAAGTCTCTTTTTAAGCTTAGCTGGCTGTGGCAAAAACATCAAGTGTGCATTTGGCAGTTAGATGCTACAGCAGTAAGAATTATAAATACAGGTTTTTGAGGGAGAGGGAGTAAATATATTTACTGCCAAAATAAGTAAAAAAGATAAACATTAAGTCTAAACATCTGAACAACTCTATTCAGACTGTGAATGAAGAGCTCTCTTAGGTAGGCAGTTGGACAACTTGCTCATCTGCATGAGGCTTCTTCCCACACGTTGCGTTGTACTAAGTTGTGATATTTAAGCCCCTAGTAAAGCAGTTTAATCAACTTTGTGAGCTAGACTATGTGAGGTTATACTGTCAATTTGACTGAGAAAGTGTTTACCAAAGCTGAATTAATTAGCTTTACTTACACCACGTCTGTTAGTACAATGTTCAGTTGGCTGTTAGAATACATAACCATTTGATATTCGCTGTTACTGTCAGACAGGATTAAAAATCTAAAGCACAATTTGTATGGATTGTGAGTCGTTTAGAAAGCATATTACTATCTACAGCATGAATCGGAGCAATTCTGCAGGCAGGAAAAAAGACCGATTGGTTATGTTTATAGGGAACAAGTGTACTTTTAATTCCTATTGGATAACACATGGCCTTTGTGGGGTTATCCAGTTTTCTTACACAATTTTCCAGGTAATCCTCCCTCCCACACCACCTCATCATTATTCTTCTAAAGGAGGCCACAAACCAAAAATAATTATACTGCACAACTATTAAGAACTAATATGCCACAACTACTCTCCGATAATAAAAATTATTTCTAAAATCATGCAAAAGGGTGTTTTTGAGTAATTCCAAGTAGCATGTTACAATAATAACAATTCCCAGGATGACAGTCAGTTATAAGCAACTGGGTAACTATCTATAACTATTTATAACTATAACTGTAGCAAAAATATTTAATGAAACCTAGCACAGTTTTCATTACCAGAAAACTCCACCTTCCAAAACTTGATAGGTGGGTTTTTTGGATAACTGGTTTTAGGGATTTTTGAGAGCAATGAACTTGTGGGTGGAAGCCAGGGAAGGATTACCTTCCTAAGTAGCACAAATCATGATGTGCTATGTTAATAAATATTTCTTAATAAATTAAATGTGACATGAATAAATACAAGAGGAAGTATGCTAGTTTTTTCATCCTATCATTCAGCACTGCAAACTAGTTCATGACAACACTGTAGAACAGAAGGGTCCCACAGAAGTATGAAAACAATGTCATGCAGGCAATTATGAAAGAGCTGGCAATTCTCTATCAAAAATCTAAACTAGATTTTTTTCCCCCCTCTCTCCCTCTTACCTGGTTTCTATCTCACCTATTCAAATGCAAACTCTTCCAAACAAGAAAATATCCTGTTACAGGGCTAAAATGTGTTTGGTCTTGCATACACCTGTATGAACTGCAGCATGTGTAGAGCAACAGTCCTCTGCAGTGTTTTTTTATGCAGCTCATTAGTAGCAGCAAGCAGCAGAATCAAAATTGTGCCACAGACACAGCTATTTGCAACATGATGAATATTTACAATGTCCAATTACTGGTATCCAGCTCATCAGCTGAATCAGAAGCCAATTAGTAACTTTTCCAAAGTGTAAATGTGTTTAGAGCTGTGGTGGGAAAGAATGTGTAAAGTTTTAGTAAATTCTACCCTCAAATCCCAGCTGGCAGGCGACCCTACAGAGCAAAAGTGCACATGGGAACCTGACACTGCCCAAAAAATCATTTTTTAGATCTATCATATGGCTCAAGAAATACAAAGGCTATCTGCAAAAATGCCATGTAACCTGCATGAATAATTATTAGACTCGATTTTGAGAAAAAGGAGATCTAGATCTTCCATTTTCATGAGACTGATGCTATTAACTTTTCCCATCATTTGGATTTTCACCATTTCTATACAGATCTCCTGCTCAATAGTAACTTGTTAAAACAAGATGGTCTTTCCTTTAGAACAGGCAA
The DNA here is from genome assembly GCF_964106895.1 of Numenius arquata. Lineage (NCBI taxonomy): Eukaryota > Metazoa > Chordata > Aves > Charadriiformes > Scolopacidae > Numenius > Numenius arquata. The sequence continues at coordinate 40,164,195 of NC_133577.1, forward strand.
CAGGTGTGCCTGACCTAGTTAGTTAACAAGTTGTATAGTTGCCTCTCCTTAATAAAATGCAGTGTAAATATTTTTAAAAGGATAAAATCATGTCGAGAACTAAGGACACCAAAAATCATCTTAAGTTTTTGTAAGAACCCAGAGTCTGCTTTTAAGATCTATGCTGGCATTTTCTTTCACTGCGTGACAATGATAACCACAGAGCTTCAGAGATGCTTTTCTAACATACAATTCACATCCTCAAGAGCAGAACAGCTTTTAAAAATTTGTTGGCAGAGACAAAAAGGCACAGATTGTACAAGCACTTTCCTACCCCTACACTCAGAATGGCATATGATTCTGCTTATAAAATACAAATTATTTACTTCTAGAGTATCTCCTTCCAGAAGGCTGAATTTTGCTTCATTTTTTGCAGGGAGGAAAGAAGTAGTAGGAAAAAAAAAAAAAAGAAAGAAAAAGATTTGTATATCCTGTTCTTGAATAAACTTAACCAAAACACATTAAAACTCTATGTACAGGATTTTAAAATGAGAAGAATGTTATCCAAGACAAAGTCTGCTCAATGCCTGCACGGTATCTGTTTATAGACCTGACAAGACAAGCAGGAAGAGGAGTTCATTCACTCTGAAGGTTTGTGCAAGACTTAAAAGTTCATTTTTTTTCCATCTTCAGCTATGCTAGAGATACATCTTCCAAGGTATATTATTTCCTTGATGCATGTACAGAGATCTTAACATTCTAATTAATGGGAACTATGTACTTGAAATGAGAAAGTGTAAAGAGATATGAATATATGTATCACTTGAAATTATTAAAAACTTTCAATAAATTAATTCTGATGCTGGTGGGGGAAAAACAAACAGAACAGCATAAGAATAAACATCACATTGTATTAACTAGTCAAATCTTTAATACATATGCCATTTTTGTTATTTTTCTTTAAATAAACGGAAATAAAGGTCAAGTAAACCAAGTATTCTCAGTACTTTCTTTTGTAGACAACACATTCAAATACCATGTTTGTTATAGTATTAAGTCAAATATCAAAAATCATCATTTATTCTTTTCATACATGTTGAATACTCGGTATTCTGATCCAGGTTTTTTTCCCTTTTATTAAGAAAAAATAATAAAAACAGGAAAAAAGGGAAGAGTGGTATGAAAGTATACGAAGCCAGTCACCCTTTGAAGGCAAAAATAAATATAAAAGCTGTCCATATATCAAAGTCCTTTTTCTTGGCAACTAAGTCCTTGGCTCATTGAGGCCCTACTGAGAATAATAGCATCAGGATTTCACTACTGACAGCAGCATCAATCAAAGGATCTGGCCTAAAGAAACTGTCACATAGTAAAGGGCCACAGTACCCTGTAGGACTAGGTTACAGGTCACTGACCCTGCCAACACTAACAATTTCTGCACTGGTTTAAGCCAAAACAAGGCTGCACTTTTAATACAGGAAACTGAAACATGACTCTCTTCAGCGCTGCATATCACTGTCACAATCCTTCACAGAAGCAAGAAGAGACAAATCAAAATTTATCAGTTAGCGTATCAAAAATGGGAAGATTGCTAATTTAGTTGTGCTGGTTTTTCATAGACGCTTAACCCGTTGTACCAGTAGAAAACGCACCCGTACTTACATAACCTCTGGATGTGTGCACATACAGCGCTCTGTGCACAGCCCAGCAACCACTCAAGCTGCACAGAGAAGACATCTTACATACCGGGAGAAATCTGCAAACAAGTTTTGGATTCAGACAGTGGGTGACTGTCAAAACGAACTACTTAGCTCCCCGAAGTCTTTTAGAAATTTGATAAAGTAGAACAGGCTTTTACTGAAAAAAAAAATTGCACTTTTTACCACTCAAACTTGTTTTGCTCATGGGAGTGATGTACTCTATGTTAGTACAAAACATCTCTCTGCAAGGATCTTTGTAGAAGCGCTTGTGCAGCACGCCAAAATTAGAATTAAAGCAGGTCCACACTACAAATCTTCCCTTGCTCAGATAGGGTTACAAACTGTAGCTGAGGTGAAAAACAAAGTATTGATCAAACAGACAAATGACATCGCCAAAGAGCACAGCGATTCCAGCCACCCACTCTGATACCCCATGAGGTTTGGCGCATGTCAAACTCAATATATACAGAACTTTGAGCCCATATCCTGTTATAGATGCAGGCTACGTTTAACAGAAAAAGAGTTTACAGACAAATCACAGAAGTACTTTAGTTATTAATCTTATCTGATACTTCTACCTTTTCCATAATACCTCACACCATATATACTCAGCACTGCATGAATCAACTTGGGTAGGAAGCCCTACATTCATTCTCACACAGTGCTTTGCCCAAGCTAGTAAGTTCCATCTCTGTCATCATGTGTGAAGTTACAGGGATGCACGAGTACTACTGAGGACAACTACTGCAGACATCATTCCACTGCATGACATAGATGTTCAAGAATTATCGCTAGTAAGCCTTTAAACCATCAGGCCTGACCCCCGATTCATACATTTACCTGCCACTGCATGATGGGAAAAAGCTTTCTATATTAATAGTGAGTTTACATCATTCAGATTTGTAAGTGATATAAACTACTGATTCAATTAGACTATCAGAGAACTCTCTGAAGATGTAAAATGCATCTCTAATTGGAGCTTTACAGATAGAGATAACCCAGCAATGTTTTTGTAGTCTTAAATTTATGCCTCAGGTGCTTTAGTACAGTGTGGGTGCACTGGGGAGAAAGTGGGAAGAATCATTTAAAATTACGAGGCAAGAAAAAAAGAAAAGTAGAACCATCTGAGATTATGGAAATCTAGGAGGTGCAAAACATCCTATTTATCATCATGACACAAAAAATTATGATCAACAATACCAATTGAAATGCTACTAGTATTTTGGAGGCCATCAAGAAAACGGTGTAGGATCACTGGACTGCACAATTAACAAACATTAAGGAGGCAAGAAAGTTAGCAGCTGAGAGATGACCAACACATTTTTTCCTCAAATCAAAAGAACCCAGAACAAGAAATACAGTAATACTGATGAGTGTATTTAAACTTTACCACAGGGAAATGAATCCTAAGGAACACAGGGAAACAGAGAACACAAAATGCTTTGGTAGTTTTCATTTCTGCAAATGCTGTCTCCTTCCAACTCAAAATGTGAAGCATTTATTTTGTGAGTAGAGCTCAAAGAAGTGCCACCTTTTGTACCCCACTGACTCCCTCCCTAGTGAGGAAACATACTAAATAATTAATTTCAGTAATTAAGCAATAAAAATAAAGAGCTGAATTTCAAATATCTATCAAACAGTTTCAAGCGTAAATATGAACTGATATTTTACAGCTTTCCACAGCAAGCTCAGAGTCCATCCAGATTTTGGTTTTAGTGTGTTTTCATATTCACAGAGACTGGCAGCAATGTGTTCGAGCCTTTTAAATTAAACGTTCAGAAAATAAGGTTTTTGAATTTAAAAAAATCTAGGTGTGACTGCCTAAAATTAAAAATCTATTCTTAAGAGGTCAAAAGATGAAACTAGCCATTATTAGCTAGTATGCTAGTTCATGCAAAAATTTAGAGGCAGTTATGCAAACTAACTGCAATATTTTTGTATGTGCAAAATCCTACATACCCAAACCAGATCACATATACTCAGGCGAAAACAAGTGTATTTACTCAAGTTTTCCATCAGAGCTAAGAACTCCTAAAATTATTTCCTTAGTTGGAAATCCACCCACACCATTAAAAGAAGATCATTAACACTCACAATCAAACAAGACATTCTACAGCAAAGATAGAGCCTGAATGGCCACAGCAGTTCACAATTCCACGAGATACTTAGAGCTGACAGTAAACTTGTTAATGAGACAATATACACTACTGTTAACTCCTAATGCTAAAATGTCATTCACAGAAAGAAAACACAGAGATGGTCAGAAGCAAAAAGCTCCTCATTACTGCTTCTTTATTGCTTGTGCCATTGAGAGAAAAAAAAATTTACAAGTATGCAGTTCTTACACAAAAATCAAATGAACAAAACACATAATTTACGAGACTACCCAAAGTGCCCTTGAAAAGGATAATTGGGAGCCTTGAGACAAGTTTCTCCTTGGTGACAAGGATGCAATTTTGGACAAGGCTTGCTCTATTTCAGCAATTTCTGAATTTTTTCCCCCTCTCCAAATAAATTACATCTGAAGGCATTCTCTTGGGTAAATGAGGGAAAACTTAATGTTCCCTTGTCTCAGGAGATCAAAAAGGTCATGTCTTCCTCATGAAAAAGGCCAATCCTATTCCTCAAACTCATTTTCAGTGAAAGCGATAGTTACAGTAATATAAAAATACCTTAGCATAAAAGCTACTCAGCCACTGATTAAAGAATTTGTTGTCTATATCATCCTTAAATGTTCCTCCTAGGGTGTGTCTCACCCACATCACAGACTTGAGGATCCCCAGGAGCAACATAACATACTTGAATTTGCTAGTGCTTAGTTTACATGTCTCTACTAGTTGACTGTAAATAAGTATAACATGTAAAATTCCAGTCTCAAGCAAAAGAGCCGTTGGAATTCATTCTCCTGAACTTCCCTGGCTTACTATATTTGTTTTTGTCTCTGTTCACTACCCCATCTTCAAAGCAAACCCTATGATCTTCTAAACCAATGATCTTCTGAAAAGAGGGCAGATACATGAGGTCAAAAATAATTTTCTCCTAATTCTTGGGTACTCAGCCAGGGTGAAGGGGTGGGGGTGGGGGGGAGAAGTGGGTGGACATAGATGACAGGGCCAGGGACACTAAGCTGCAAACAAACACTGGTTTATATTTACAGAAACCTTGAGATTAGGAAGGTAACTGAACCAGTTACACAAGTCTGCTCACCCACTCCTTGGGCATATCTAGCAGCCAAGCCACCTTCTTCCTTATAAATGATCCAAGAGATTCTCCTATCTTTGATTCCCAGCTCTGCCTTTCCACTCCTTACCTCCCTTCCCTCCCAGAAAAATTGTATCCTTCATCATAGAGTAGTATCAACAGATTTGTTTTCTTAACAGCAAGCAGCAAAGAGGCCTTCTCAACAAGTGCAATTAAAAAATGAACTGTAACCTAACAGAAAATCTTCTGAAAGTGTCACAGTTTCATTTCGTTAGCAGCTGGTATAGCACTGCATGGCAGCGGCACGTTCGGAGTGATGGTGTTTGTCCTCCCAAGTAACTGTCACATGTGCTGGAGCCCTCTTTGCTGGAGAAGGCTGAACACTTGCCTGCTCATGGGAAGCAGGGAATTAATTCTTGTTTTGCTTTGCCTGCATGCACAGCTTTTGCTTTACCCCTTAAACTGTATTTGTCTCAATCCACAAGGGTTTTTTTTCCTCACTTTTACTCTTCCAGTTCTCTCCCCCACCCAAGCTGGGAAAAGTGAGCAAGCGGCTGTGAGTTTCTAGCTGCTGGCTGGGATTAAACTACAACTGAAAGCCAATAAATTCCACAGAAGAGCCACTTACGCACTACTGCAAGAGGGACAAATCAATTGAACTCACGCTCTAAATGTTTTGGGGTTTTTTTTCACCCATATGACCATAAGCAAGACCCAAAAGTTTGTTTCTGTTTTATTTGTATCAAGACCAATGCAATACAATGATCTTTTCATTCAAAGGACCACTCGCTAAACAGGCAGCTCTTTAAACTTCAATTCCCTTGAAAGAGTAACTAAGAACTCTCTGTGCCTCTGAGCATCCTTTCCTGGAGGATGGATGTCATTCTCTGCTAGCACTACCAGTAAAGTGAATAATCTGTCTAAATTAATTCCCTGGAAGTTGCATGGAGGAATACAACAATATAAGCATTCACCATGTTTATAAAAAAAAAAAAAAGTATGAATCATTAAAAAATTTAAAATTACGAAGGTGGAGAAAATGGATCATATGTAATGGAAGAATTAGCATGTGTCTCTCATATTCATTTGACCAAAGGTGCTTCTAACCAAACACAGGCTGTGGAAACAACAAGTATTCAAGGGAACTAATGGGACCAAAAAAGGCCAATTTAAGGTTTCAAGTAAGATCTCCAGTCAAAAGACACATTCTATGCTAAGACATATGATTTGAATTAATAAAAGGACGAGTATCTCACCTTAAAAGTGATTTTTCAGAAAAGGGATTGTACTTAAAGAAACATTATATTCTTTCTAAATAACAGCTTTCTAGTTTGATGTACAAGAGCTACTATGATGAAAAAGAACCGTGACAAAAAACGTAACACCAAGTTTTTGATTGTGTTATCATCTGACTGGACAAAAATAACCCAGTAATACTAGCTTATAAATGTTTTGAATTATACTGAGTCAAATATGTGACTAAGAGAAAAGACCACTGAACACCACATAGCATTTTAGGCATTTTACTCTGGAGCTCTTCTACTGAACCCCAAGGGTCTTCACACACACACAGGGTTTTTTTCTGATGGACTGAATAGCTGAATTGCCCTATTTCTGTTTTAGTTCTATGTAAACTTGAGAAAAGTACTGAAAAATGAAACTTTCCAAGTTGTATTTCTTCGATTGTTGAAGAGGGCAGGAAAAACTCTCATGTGTTTTTCCTGGAATTGAGTATTAAGAATACCACTGTGTAACAGCAATCATATATTAAAAAAACTGATAAAACATGAAAGGAATTCACATTTCAGTTTTGTATATCTTTGGGAATATTAAAGAGTAATCTACATTACTCATTTTCTTGTCATCTTCTAGGCTACCTGCTACCTTGTGGCTCTACTGAAATAAAATGCTTCCCAAAAATCAGACGGAATATTAACAGTTTCATTCTCTTGGATGCATCTGGAACGTTTGGCAATTATTATGATGCTAACGTAGATTGACAACAACAAAATAATTGGGTTTTTTTTCCACAAATACAAAGCACCTTTATATAAGGGAACTCCATAAACACAGCAAAACTGCTGTTTAAGATCAAACCATTTCCAGGACTGTTGGAATTTTCCTGATATTAATATACAAAATAAACTAGTTTTTAGGCAAATTATTTGTAAGGAGCTTTGAGATCTTTTAATGGGAGCTATAAAAATGTATTGGTGTATTAAATATTTTTTCACCAACCTTAATAAGAACTGCTAATAAGAGCATTACTTAACAGATAAAGAAACTAAAGTACAGAGAGAATACTTGATTTGTTTCTGATCACAGTAATACATCAGTGTCATACCAAGGGCAGAAGTGAGTACAGACTCCAACTGTTCAACAGGGATCACTAGATCACTAACACAACTCTTCCTTTCTTCCTAGAAATCTATCGTGTACAAAAATCCTGTAGTAGAAACGCCATTTTGCAAAGCAACGTGACATGAAACATGACTGTTCAAGAGCCAAAGGCTAAGTCATAAAAAAAGTGCAACTATGAGAAGTAAAGCCAGTAAGTGATCTCTACAGAATAACAGAGAATGAAAAAAGGAGGTTTTGACTACAGCTTCTGTAATCTAGAAAAATCTCCACTTTACCTTTGATCTCTCAGTCACTGAAACCAATATACCTCAGATTTGTTTTTAAATTGACTCCTATCTCATTCACAAGAGCATCAATTTTGTTAACGAGAAAAAATACGTAGTGCATGGGCTTTACCATCGGCCCAGAAGACAAAATCAGAAGACAAAAGCCGCTGACGAAAGGAAATTTTTTTATATCCTCCCCAGGGGGTTGACCAGGCAAAAGTTGTTTGAGGAGTTGCTAAGAGAATTACTTCAGACATACTAGTACCTGATAGCACACGACCAAAGAAAGAATTTAAAATGTAAGGAAGTGTAAAAAATGGCATCATGCACTCAGGCAACTCTACTCAGCTTCAAAAGAGTAACAGTATGTAAATCTGTCACAAAAAAAAAAAAGGAAATACAGAAGTTGAGCCCTTCACTGTAACTCAAACCCAGTGCTGGTACAGAACTAGTATACTCCCCCCTCTCCAGCTATTAAAACCTTGTCCTGAAATATTTACATCAACTCCACTTCAGATGTAGGATCATCTAAATTTTGTAGATCCAGGTACAATGGGCAATTTCTCTTTCAATCGCACCGTTTGGTTAGAAAATATCTCTATGCCACCGCTTTCCATTTGCTTCACCCATTTTAACAAGCTGAGTGTTTTTATTCCTTCTCCAAGTTCATTTGCTTACATACTTCAGTCATCTGTTGCGAAATAGCTCCTGTACTGCCTGCTGTCTTCTATTAATCTCTTTTCCTTTTTTTCCCCATAAAGTAAGCCTTACTCCGCTGCACGAAGAAAGGAACGACCCCCTCGCAGTGACCCTATGGTAATGGCTACAACCCAAGAGCTGGTGGGTGATGCACTCCAACGGAAGTCCCTGCTCCGCTCAGGAGGCTGCATAGGATCAACAAGCTGACCTCGGCCGGTATTTTGCTTCGGCTTTCAAGCTGGTCTTATCATAGGCTCTATTTTATAGTTACAGAAATTGAAGGGAGAAAAATGTAATGTCTTCAAGGGCCTACAAAACCTTCCAAACCCCTGAATTTCAATGGCTACAGTCAGCTTACAGAACTGTTCCCAGATCTACACTGACATCATACATGATGCTGGTAGACCAATAAAAATGCTCATTAATTAACTTCACCAGAAACACTAGAGAAAAAACAGAGGAAATGCAATTTCCTCACAGATTAGTGTCAGATGCTTTGAAATCAAGGGAACTCCTCTGTACCCAAGTATTGTAGAATGGCCTGAGGAAAAGTTGATTCCTGCTCCTGCTTCCCCCCACATTCTTTTTTTTATCCTGAAACTTTTTTGTAGGCAATAAACAAACAAACAAGCAAACCCAAAACCCAGTATATTGACTCTTTACCAGTGATCTACTAGATCTACTTCATTCTATTTTTCCCAAACATTCTTTGAAATTTTCTGAAACCTTTCCAAGTTATTGAAAATTTCTTGAAGTTCTAAAATATTTTCTTACGGAACTATTTTCTTTTCTTATTAAATGGGACCATACCTACATCACAAAATGCAACCTTCAGAAATTGAAGTGTCACCCAAAAAAAAACAACCCAATCCCCACCTGCCAAAAATCTTCAAAAGTGCATTATTCAGGACAGTTTTCACTTATCAGAAAGAAAAAAAAAAATTGCTAGCAATATAAAAATGTCATTAGAAAGTAGCAAGCAGATCTTATACTTAAAAGACTTCTCTAGACACATACACTGGAGTAACCAGTGACTGAACTAGAATTTCCATTCTGTAAGAAACTCTTATCTTTTACCGTTTATTTTATAACAAAACAGGTAGAAATGTTGAAGCATCAACATGTTTAGCTATGTAAAACATTCCCAAAACATTCAATTCATAAATATACAAATATTTTGTTTACATACATCATATTTTTAAACAGAACACTCTGTTATTCCAGAATCAAAACATTTAAGTTGATTTGACATTTAACTACATCTGCTGTATGAGCTGTACGAAGATCCAGGCGAGCAATCCTTCACTATGTGCTGTCCCCTGTAACTGTAACATATATCTCATAAGATAACTTAGCTATACAGATTCCACATATTAGTCAGAAAGAAAACATTATGTACAGAGAAAACAGAATCTGTAAGAACACTGGGTTAGAAGAATTACGACGTGTGAGACAGAAGCATTCCAAGACGCTTGTTGAATCAGCTAGAAAACACATTTCTATTTTCTCACCAGAAAACAAGAGAATCTCAATAGAGAAAACATGATGGAAGATTCCACAGTACTTCTACTGACACCAGTAAACCTCTAGTATGCTATAGTCGAAGAGCAACAGACCGTCAACAAGTGCTTTACAATCAGAGTGCTGACAAAATGGCAATGTAACACTCACAAATGAAATAGAAAAAATTTATTCACCTTTCCAGATTGAATGATGCCCACAGAACTAACACACCCTCTTCTAAAACATAAGCCAACAAAAAAAATTTACAACATTCATGTTTTAAAAAACAAGTGAATAAATAAATAAAAAAGTAGTTGCACTAAAATCATTATCCTTTTCATCCTTCCCTGCCTCCTCCATTAGAAAAGAAAAATAAAAATATGTGCTGGAAATGTGCTTAGTTAAGCTCACTAAAAGTTATCTTGTTTCTACACATTTCATAAGGAAGAACTCAAGAGGCTGTAGCGATTGTGGGGGCAGACTGCCATAAAATAAGTCACCAATAATTATAAAGTGTAGCCAACCACATTAGAAAAACATTTAAATAAATCATTCCTTTAGAACATAAGCAAGATGTACCTTCTTTCTTTAAAAACCACGCTAGTACTTAACACTATGTACTCAAATCACCTCCACTTCTCTAGGATGTTTCTCTTCACTAACGGTACTTGAATGAGTAAAATTATCAGAACTTGACATTAAACAAATTCTTCGGTATTTTTTTAAGCGTCTAATTACTCCATCACATATCTGCACACAAAATATGGCATGAAGTAACGTCTTTAAAGAGATTCATCCCAATAAATTAGAGAACAGAGATTTATAAACCTTACATCATTTATTTACATATTAGTTTTGAAAACTCCAGTATAATTTATAATCAAATTGTTATTTAACAGTATATGGCAAGAAATTTACCAGATATTGACATATTTAAACACTTCTGTTATTTACAAACATGAGCTCAGTACTTTGCAAATAACTATTTTCTGAAACATCTCAGGTTTTTAGGTTCTGTATTTCTCTTCAGAGTTATATTTTTAATTATAAAGTTACGGAAAAATATTGTATTTCAGTTGGAGACCAAATGGCAGCTACCAAAAAAAAATTAAGATCCTGATGAAAATGGGACTTTTTTCCCCTATTACAACTTGTTGCTTTTCTGAAAAATGAATGAGATGATGTTTACTACTGTTTTACTGATTAATATCTACATTTAGCATAAATGCACATAACAGCTATTTTATAATTTCCAGTGATTTTCAGTCTCCAGTGATACATTTCATTCCTTACATTAAGCAATACACATTTATGTCTAACTCAAAAAAGTCAAATAAAATCCTTATGAACGCTCTTAAGCTTAAACAGACTTACACCCAAGATTTACTTTTGACATTAAAAAAAAATAAATACATAGCTGTATCTTCCAGAGGAAAAAATATATTTTTTTTTTCAAATGGAGACTTTCAACCACTTCAATACAGTTTAACTTAAGTCCCGGAAGCAACTACTAGGAGCAGGACCACTATCAGATAATGCTAAGCATCTAACTGGATATTAATTAATGCCTAATATATATTCACACACCAAAGAAATGCAGTTTTAAGTAGCTGCAGAAATTGAACAGGCTGCGACGGAGAGAAAAAAATGCCCTATACAATCTACTTACTAGCATGCTTATCTGCAAGCATTATAAGGCTGTTGGAAATATCTCTTCGCCTGTAAAAACATACCACTTTTGCTTCCACATTTCCATTGGCAGTCTACAAAAGAAAGATAAATCAAGTCAGAATGCATCCTTCCTCAGCTGAGTAATACAAATTAAATGCCCTCTGCTTGCAGTTTTCCCTCATATTAGTAGTTTTCGCATGGTCAGTCAGGTTGATATCAACAGAACTACCCAAATAAGTAAAAACTTCCTGACACGGGCCAACATCAATTTCAGATCAGGTAGCAGTACCGATTATAAGTATGGAGTGCTAAGAATCCATATATTATGCAGCTCTTTAGAGACGCAATGCCAGTATCATGTTAACATGAGAATCCTTACGAAATATTAGAAGCTTCTGAACATTTCTTCACAACTCAGCTTTAGACAGAAATGAGTATTTCAAAGTACTCTGGCTTTTTTCCAGATATTTAATGTAATATTTCAGTTATATTTAATATAGCATGGTTTATTTGAAAATTCACTGCAGCTCGTAAGACAAAAGAGCTATTTAGTTCACATTTGTTTTCATGATGCATTACAGGAATCAGGCTAAAGAACCTGACAACGTAAAGAATCTACTAATATTTGAAGAACTGTACACTTTCTTGCTATGAAAAGTACAACATTAGTTCATTATCTTGAGTTATTTATTTAAAACTCAAGACGTGGCACTGAAGAGTATCATATTTTGATGAAGTTTCTTACCAAAAAGAAAAGAAAGCATCTTATCTCTGGTAAAATGATAACATTTCATTACATATTTCCATAACATCTCCATGTTTGCTCAATACCTTTAACACATGAAAGCACATAATTCACAATTAAGATATCTGGACTATATCCTCAAAACTCTCTTAAAAAAAAAAAAAAAAAAAAATCAATACATGACTCTGCTCTGATCATCCACGAGCAAGATTAAATTACAACACTGCAGTTTAAAGATAATAGACATTACATTCAGAACATGATTGGAATCACTTCAATTACTGTAAATAAAAAATATTTTTCTCCAATAAAAGTCCAAAATGATTTGTCATGCACAAGTTCAGTGGATGTTGTGGTGGACAGCACTAACAGGTAATGTGGTTGATGCCTGCTATGGAGTAGTGTTTATGTTCCATTAACAAGAAAAAGAACGTTTGCAGGTCACCAATTTTTAAATTTACTTTCTAACCACAGGAAAAAAAAATCTTTATCATATTTACATCACAATACGCATTTTGATCATTAACTTTTGGCATAATCTATCAGTAAGCTTTAATACTGCTTGATGGAATAGTAAAAATATGCCACGCTAAAAATAAAAATCCTACACCATTCTTAGTAGTACAAAAACGAAGAAAAGTAATCATGCTTTCCCCAAAGTGACACTCTGAAAAGCCTCCATTCTTCATAAAAATACACTCATGATAAAGATAGAGAATACAGTCTCTTTCTATTCAGAAGCTCATCCTTCATTCACAGCTGCCAATAAGCAGAGCAATAAACAGCCACAGAAGTCACATATTATGTTATTTGATCACCGCAAAGTCTTACTGATACCTACTAGCTCTTTACACATACATCCAAAAGCAGACAGATTACGTGATCGTTATCATTCCAGATGGATTCACAGTGTCATCGCCATACAGAGAATTAAATTCATTCACTTCCTCAAGCACTCAAAGGACTCGTTTGGAAATTTTTAAAGCAGAGTACTCCTGTTCACCAGGAACGATCAACTGGATGTTTCCTTAAGTAACAGGGCATAATTACAGGATATCACATAGCAAGATTTCAGTAACTGAAACATACACCAAATACATGACAAATCTCAATAAAGTACAAAAAAAACCCCAGAAAATTCTACCACAATAGAAATCTTTTTTTTTTTTTTTTTTTTAAGTGCACTACTGGCTGTTTCAAAGGTTAAGCAAGAATCGTAGATACTTGTGTACCTTGTTAAGTTCTTCAATTCTCCTGATGAGATATGGATTGCTGGAAGAATTTTCAAAATAAACATAATCTGCAATGAAAAAGGAAATATATTGAAATGTCAAAAAGTAACATATAAAAGCATATCATTATTAGTGTAAAATTTTTTCTTCTAAACCTAGAAGCTGTAAAAATCTGAGATTTCTTAGCAAATGCTAAGGCAGCCAAGTATTTCTATACTGAGACTTAACATGATTTGTTTCTAAAATCTGGTTATAACTGCACTACACGTGCTTCAGCAATCATGCCGAAATAAAGTTAAGTGTCTTGTGCTGGAACTTATGTTCTAATTCAGTAATCCACACACATCATAAATCTTGATATAAAAGCAGCCATTTCTCATGATCGATCAGGAAAGATTTAAGAATCGAGTGCTTTAGTGAGTTTCTATACTATGGAGATAAATATTTCTGTAAAATATGCTACCTCACAGTTATTATCAGGTGGTGTGATAGTACAGGTGTCCAAATGAGTGATGTACATTTTATGATACTTGCTTTTGTTGTCATCTCCATTTGGTAACATATGAACTATATTAAGCAGTAAGAGTCATGAGGTTAGCGAGGTTCTTCCAGGGAAAAGTGTCTTACGGCATCATTAATACAAAACCATTTTCATAGAATATATGGAAGTTTACTCATGCCCTGAAAGTTGCTCCCATGTAACATAAAAAGAATTGATAAACGGCGCATTTCCTTTCATGTTTTTCTCAAAACTTGTTTTCATCAAATGAAAATGTACCTGTCAAATGGCAGCCACACTTCGCATTTGACTTCTGCACTATGCAAACTTTATTTAAAAAGATTGAGTGGAGGGACCATAATGACGTATAAAACTCTTCTGCAATGCTCTCACGCTAGATTACACTGAAATAGAGCCTCAGGTAGACCATTTAGCTCTAAAGAAAGAATACGATCTGTAGATATCGTTCACAATTGCTTATTAAGATCACAACGAAAAAACTGAGAACTGATGTCCTAAGAAGCAAACCCTGCCCAGATTTCAACAGCGCTGCTCAGAGCAGGATTACTTTCATGAGTAAAGGCTGATGGGATTACAGTCTAAATGCCCTAATGAAGGAGGATGCAGATGGACGATTTGTGGATGCATCAGCACATCTCAAGACAGAGGCAGAAAGAGAGTCAAACTAACGACTAGCACCCCTCATTTCCTTGCATCTTCCCTCTCACTTCAGGCTGCTGAGGAGAGAGGAGGAGACAAGCCGGTTTTGAGCACCAGGTACTTGAAAAACCCAACTTGAGCGGGTGCACCTGAGCCGCAGCACTAGGAACACAGCCATGTTCGCTCCGCAAGGGAAGGCAGCGGAAAGTTACCGGTGTCTATTTCGCTAGGCTGCGGTGTGGGAAGAGAAACGTCTGCCGTGTTTTTTACCGCCGATGTGGCCCCTTTTGTGCCCCCCCGGCGCCAAGCAGTCACTGCAGTTATCACTGCACTCCGCCGGGGTCACGTCGGTAAAGCAGGAAAGCTGACAGAAATCCCCCCGGGTACACAGCCGGATTTATTATTTATCCCCGGCAGACGAGGGAAGCCGCAGAAAAACTCCGCCGTTAATGGGAAGGAGCCGGGGCACGGGAACGGCAGGGAGGGAAGCGCCGACGGGCACCCCTCGAGGGGGGGCGCCGGCCGCCCGGGCCCGCCAGGCCGCAGCAGCGGCTGCGCTGTGCCGTGGCAGGCCCCCGGCCCGGGGGCGCACACCCCCGGTAGGCCGCCACTCGCTCGCCTCGCAGCCGGGCCAGCGCGCTGCGCCGGGGTTGGGGGGTCGGCGGGGGGCGCCGGGCGGCCCCTTCGCCGGCGAAGCGCGAAGGGAGGCCGTGCCCGGCCCGCTGTGAGTGGCGGCAGGCAGCCGACGGCACGGCTCCCCCCCCCCTCTTCCCCGCGGAGGGCGGCGCTGCCCTTCCCCTACCTCGGCGGTGGGGGCCGGCCTCCCACCCGGCGCGCAGGGCTGGCGGGGGAGGAACCTGCGTCCTCCCCCTCCGCCCCGCGGAGGGCCCGGCGGCCCCTTTGCCGGGGTCTGCTGCCGCCTCCCGCCGGCCGCCCGGGCCTGGCCGCCCCGCTGGGGTCCATGGCGCTGACCGCGGCAGGCGAAGGGGGCCGGTGCGCCTCTCTTCACCCCGCCGCGGTGCGCACAGCCCGCGGCTCCGTGGGGCCCCCCCGGCCAGGCCCTGTCCCCGCTGCCGGGCGCAGTGGCCCTCGGAGCCGGGCCGAGCACTGCCCCGTCCCCACATACCTCCCACTCGGTACATGTTGGCCGCCATGTCTGTGCTCTGCGCCCTCCTCCTCCTCCTCCTCCTCCTGCTGCCGCCTCTGCCGGGCCGGGCTGGGCAAGGAGGGAGCGGCTCCCGCGGCCCCCCCGCCCTACGCTCGCCCCCACCCTGCGCCACCCCTCCCCGCCCGGGCACAGGACACAGCGCCGCGCCTCACGGGGCCGCCGCCTCGGCCGTTTCCGGAGCCGCCCGGCGGGGAAGGGGTTAAACAACCGCCCCCACCGCTTCCCTCCCCCTCTCCCTCCCCCCGCGCACCGGCCCCGGGGCGGGTCGGAGGCAGGGGGCCCGGCCGCAGGTGGGGCGGCCCGAGGAGGGGCGGGCGTTCCCGGGGGAGGTGGGGGTGCCCGGCGGCCCCGGCCGGTGCCTTACCTCCCAGCGAGGGCTGCCCACCCTGCCCCGCAGCTCGCCACGTTTCGCGGGCTCCCGCCGCTTTGTCCCAAAACTCGGGAGTCCGGCGCTGCCTTGGAAGAAGCGGGCGGCTGTGCCTTCCATCTCTCCTCCGCTTCCTCCCCCCGCCCCCGGCGCCGCTTTGTCCCCTGCAGCCGAGGGCTCTCTCCCCCACTGAGGAAACTCCTAGCAATAACCCAGAAAAAAAAAAAAGTTTCTCCCCCGTTTGTGCGTGTGCACGGCACCTGTTGGCGATGGATTTGGCGGCTCCTTTGTCGGCCCTGGGAGCGGGATGCGGCCGGGGATTGAGAGCCCAGCCCGCCGCCGGCAAGGGGGGGAAGGCCGGAGGGTCTCTTAGCCCTCCGCAGGAACCGGCTTGAATGCAGCAGAAAGCATCTACGACAGGGTAAAGATAAGTGTAGCAGCTCGTCTGGGAGTCAGGAAGCGTTGAAGGAGATGCTTACAAATCATCTGGTGAGAGGGATGCTCCAAAAACATCAATATTGATGTAACGTGAAGCTATTTCCCCGTGTTGATACAAAGTTCACACCATCACAAACAATCCATACACTTTACAAACAAATTGATCTTGCTGTGGAATGCTTCCTCGGGAGAGAAGTGCTTTTTATCATTTTCTTGCAAGGAAGATGATGATTTATTATTTGTTTCATGTCCTGTATTCTAGTGCGTGTAGCTTGAGCTTTACCAAGTTAACGTTCCGCTTCATCCCGAGCTGCAGGGAAACATGTTGAAGGAGGATGAGCTTCCCTGGTGCTTCATATGATTGTATGCCCTCTTTGCTTTCCCCCTTTAAGTGAATCTGGGACTATTAGGTTAAGTTTTCTTCTACTTTTAGGGCACTTTTAATTTCCCCAGCAACTACTTTGTGTCAAATAGGCAAGTGAGTACCAAATTCCTGAAATATGTGAAGCTGGCATACAACACTCACAGTGATTTAGTCATCTTCAATAAAGAGCAACACATTCATGCATTGAAAGGGAAAAAAAAAAAAAAAAAAAAAAAAAAATCGGCAATCTTCCTCTATTTTGTCTCCTGACAAGAACATCTGCGGGAGCTGAAAAGAAAGTCTGCAGAACTTCCTTGGAAGTAGCAGCTCTATCTAGATGGTTATTTCTAGAGGCACAATACCACTACCTTAGCAGACACCCAAATTCAAATAAGCTAGAAGTTAAATGGTGTGTTATTTTCACTCTTGTGGTTCACTGCTTGGTAAATAGGTTAAACTTTCAAGGCAAGGGAACAGTTAATTCAAATAGTTGGCTTGTCTCAGTTATTATCAATTAAACAAAATGCCTCCAAGCTCTTTTCCTCAAGTTTAAGTCTGCACTACAACATTAGAGGAATTTCCCACACTTTGAAGCTTACAGTGTACCCGCATCCAGCAAGAAGTGGGTCTCAACAGGAACAGACCCTGGCTTCCATCATCTGAAGGCATGGCCTATGGAAAAGGAAGGCAGCTGCTGAAGATACAGAATTCCCCTCTCATAAGCATGAGCGAGCAGCCAAGGAAAGCCCATAGTACCAGCCAGCCCTTTTGGGTTGACAGCCTGAAAATAGTAAAAACACCACCACCCTTTATTTATAGTTGCCCAACTAAGGCATGCATCACAGACCAGCTAAATAAAGAACGACATTTATATACCTTAGTACTGAATCACTGGGCCTTATTATTCATACTAACTCAGTTCATACAGCCACAGACAGCTCAACCTGATATGGTACAGTGTCGTGCTGCTGTATTTGCATAGTTTAAAGTCACTGCTGTAAGCTGAGGGAGGTAATGGGCACAATTACCTGTGGCTGGGTACCAAGTTGCAGGACTGACAGTACATTTTGCTTTGGTGTAACGTATACAAAACTCTGGATAGAGTTCATTTTCTGTGCTATCGCAGTGCACAGAATGGGAAAAAATTCAAGTTATGTAAACATATTCATTTTTCTAGATTAAATATAATGGAAAACCCTTGTTTCAACCACAACATTGTTGAGAAAAAAAAAAAAAAGTCAGGCAAGAGCTTTGTCTTAACCTGGTAAATGAACTGTATTCAGCAACAGACCGAGATTCCTCGTGTTATTGGAAAGAAACCACATTTCTGTGGCAACCTAAATCAAAGTTGCAAAATAGATTATTCCTGTTAGAGACACAGATTACCTGAGAACTTCATTTCACATTTTTTTTGTTGTGCCATCCTGAGCAGCCCATCATTCCTCCTCATACTCCTCCAAAAAACAGCCAAGAAGAAAAGAATAGAGCGTAAAGGAACATTTTAAAGCATAGACCAGTTCTCTGGTCCAGGATCACCTACTGCCCCCACAGTGAGCTAGATTGGCAGTACAGACAGAGCTGGAGATGAGGCAATGAGAGCAGGGTCTGCCTGAGGACCTTTCTTGGTATTAACAATACGGTGCCTAAAGAGGGTCCAGGCTGCACCCTCTTATTTGCTTTTTCACTTTAGCATCATCAGATGCATCTAAATCATGTATACTAAATACCCATTAAGCTGACTGGAGCTATACAATTTTCTTACTGTATTTAAAAAAAAAATGCAATGATGAAATACAGTTTTTTTCATTAGGGTTAATACAGAAAGTTTCACTTTCTCTTCACAGGCAATTTAAGGCTTCTTTCTCATGTGTGGAATTTGTTGGACAAAGGGAATGGGAATGTGCTATCAGAGAATTTTATTTCTGAATTTTCATTTTTAATTCCCTATAAGCTTTTCAGAGCTCAAATGTTTTCTTCAGCCAGTGGCAGAATTCTGGCTGTTCAGATTAGTTGAGAGGTTTTAGGACAAAACCTCAAGGATTCTTGCATCAGATGCAAAAACTCTTCACCATCGATGCTCTTTTCCCAATATTGCAGAGCCAAGATGAAAGCTTCGAAAAGCTCTGACAACCTTATCACCCCAGAAAGTAGCAGAATAAGGGAACTTCCCGTGCAGCTGTTGTGCAACATCCTGTTTTGCATCCAGAGAACTTGGTTTCAAAGGTTCCAGCCCAGCATCTTCTCTAGGTAATAAAAAAAACCAACACAAAACCAAAAAAACCCCACAAACTTTCTCACAAAAGACACCAATACTGAAGACAAATCTTCCTAAATTACTTGCTTAAGGATTAAACTGACAGTTCAGAGGTCTAAAGTAAGATATATTGGTAGAAGTGTGTTTAAGAACAGAATACTTGGGAGCTTCCAGGTAGAAATATCATCTTGAAATCAAGAAAAGCGTTGGAGAGAGTTGCTTGAACCTTAATAAAAGGTGCTCAGCTCCTTGCAGAGCTTTCATGGAGACTCACCCACATGATGACACAACAGAAAGGAAAACATATTTAGAATTTTCCATTCTTGGGCCACACTTACAGGACCTGCCGAACTCAAAGGGGCTGAGTCTAGAGTTTCTTTTTGGCATGGGTAATCTGGAAGCACAGGAAACATTCAGCAGTTCAAGTTTACGAGTTCATGCCAAGGGAACATGGCTCCCCGACAATAAAACTTTTCTACAATGCATAAGCAGGATGCATGCACATAACCCATGCAAAGAGTTAAAAAAAAAAAAATACAAGTTATCATTTCTTATCAGCCTACACTCCTACTAACACTGAGAGTAATTCACCACCACAGAGTACTTTAGTAGTTCATGGACTTGTCCTGCAGCTCAAAAATAATACATAGTCTGTACAAAGTTACTTTCATCTACCATGAAGGAACATGCCAGCTAATACAGCTACACATTGGTTGGACTGGCTTACAGGCAGTTAAAAGAATACATGCACTTTTTTTTTTTTTAACACTAATGCAAAGACACAGCATAGCTTGCAAAATTTCATTAAGGAATTTGTAGCAGAAACAATTCTTATCGATGTCAGTCACTAAAGAAAAAACATTTTTCCATGTCAGTACTCATGATTATATTTATTAAAACCTTAGATAACTTCCACTTTGTAACAGACATTGTGTGAGATTTTTTTTTTTAAATTTACAGGAATATGAAATTCAGTGTTTATTATCTTAAGAAATTGAAAATTTTAGCTGCCTCTACTGAAACAGAGCTAGGTGCAATCTGCAATAGGTGCTTCCGTATCAACTTCTTTACAAATCAGAAAAAAAATCCCAAACCTCTCTCAAGAGAAAATCATCTCTTGGTATCAGAAATAATGTTGGCTTTTTTTATTGACTCTGTGAGTCAGATCTCTCAAGAGACTCTTAGCTAAATATGTCACTATTTTCATAAAATTTGATTTAAACAATAGCTTAAGTTAATTGCTGACTTATCAGTAGTCTGCAGATTTAGATGTTCAATCTAAATCTTAAAGTTGTAAGAACGCCACTAAATCAATGCAAAGAGAGAAATGGTGCTTATGGCTGGCAACAAGTTACTATTTGAGCGGGCAGTAAAAAAGAGATATTTGGTAATGTTTTTTCAATAAGTATCATACTATTATATAGATAGATGCTATAGCCTACCATATGGCACTGCTTTGACACCATACATTATTTCATTTCCCATAAATCGTACAATTGAATTAAGGACTTTTTTGTGCAAAATAAGCCAGATCTGTATATACCTGTCATCTTCTGACTGCATTTGCTTTAATGAAAACCATTCTATGGCAAACGGAAATAATGCTACAGGTTTGGTGAAGAGAGGGAGGGAGGGATAGTAAAGTAGGGTTTATTATTCACGTACTACTGTAGATTACATATGCAAGAAATGCATTTCTCTCACTCTACAGGCGTAACTCTTACAGTTTTTTATAATATTCTGAGTAACAAAGATTGTACTTTCTAATCAGATTTAAAAAAAAAAAAAATTGCCCATGTAGAACTTTTGTTATAGCTACCCGTTTATTTTGCAGTTCACATCCTAATGGCAAAAAAGCCCACAGCTCTAAGATTCAGTTTTGTGCCCCATTCTGTTTGCCAGTTTTAGAGAAGACTTGGTTGACGTCTTGCTTCCATTAGAGTCAATGTGAATATTGTGGTTGACTCCAGTAGGACTAAGGTGAGATCATTATATACCTTTGTTATCTTTGATGTTAGGGAGGCTGAGAATCAGAGCAGTTGGAAGCACACTGGAGCGTTGCATAGATCTGCAGTGCTCCTAAATGAAGCCATTTCAGGCTTGAACACAGTAATACTAGCTAGACATTAAACACACCACACTGGATTTACTCTTTATCTCTCCCTTTCTCTCAACTGATCTATTTTTCGTGCTAAACACCTGCTAAAAAGCTGTCAAAGGTGCTTAATGACACATATTTAAGTAGAGTACAGTACATTCAGCTGAGCAGAATTAATTTAAGTCAAGGACTCAGCATCTGTTCAGTTCCGTTTTTCTGGGGACTGAATGATTATGGGCAGGCAACACCAAAGCGCAACGTATTGATCAAATGTACCCTCGGTGCCTATTTATCTCTCACTATTCTTTAACCTCTGCAACTAGACCCTTCTGCAGCTTGGGTCTTGGTTACAGTGAGGGATGGAAACCTGTAAGATCTGGATACCTGAGATTAACAGTCTGCAAGTATTTGAGTTTTAATATTCTACAATATTGTCTAGAATGCCAAGGAATATGTTATGTGCTTCACAACAAGTTGTTCTTATAATTTATATTTCAATATAAATGAAAAAGCAGGGTGCATCAGCTGCCTTCTCCTTATGAAGCTCCACTGGGAGGCAGGAATACAGCAGATAGCTGAGACCGACATACAAACACACACAGTCAAAACTGAATGTTTCCATTCCCCTGTCTTCCTCAAAGCTATCCAACCAACTACTCTGAACTAGGGAATTGGCAATGAGGAGAACTGCTAGGGAAAAACGCAAATTCTTGCTCTTCAGGTAGAATATGCCTAAAGAAGCGTCTTTTACAATATGCTCTTTGAAATAACTTAGATTCGTCGATCCAGTGGCTCTGCCATACAACTCAAAATACTTCATGGTCAACAGAAAGAAGGAATGAGTCTTGGGCTCACATGCATACAGTGTGCTTGTTTTCCTATTCTTCTAAACACAAGAATAAGCTATACTGGAATAACCCTCTTTCATACTGTTACAACTATGGTCGCTTTAGAGATCTGTAAAAGTTTTTAAACTAATGCATATCAACAGCAATGGGGGGAGAAAAACCCCTAACAGACTCAAACCCCACATACACAACCAAAAAGCCCTAAAACTAGTCAGCAAGTTATTCAGGACTATTTTCACTGAAGCCGGTTCCTGAATTTCACCAGAATAACAACCAGCAGCCAGGTCAAAGTACAAACATCTGTGTACGTAAAATGCCCAGAAGACATCAGAGAGAAAACAAGCACAGCTCATGCTGCTAAATCACATATACTCTGAGACAGAAGAGGCCTGCTCATGCATGTTTCTCAGATCAGCTTCCAGAAGTTCTGGTCTTCTTCCCAAATGAAGACTCATATCCCTTTGAGGACTGGCTGGGTCTGTGAATAAGCAGTGATCAACATTCCAGCCCTCCACTGTAGGTCTCAGTTCTAACAGGTCCTGAATGCCATCTGCTCTCATGAACATCAACTGGAAGATACATAACGTACAATACAGGCAAAGACCCTCCAACTTATATACAAGTTCTTATAATAATTATTCATAACACCAGCTCCTTACAGACTTCTCCATGAAAACAGTTGAAAATAGTACACTGTGATAGTGAGGGAGAAATTGCAATAAAAATATCCTAGCTATAGGGACTGTCAAACCTTTCAGAATATGAAATTTTTAATGAATATTTTACGAAGATTTCATGTTTTGATTGGGTTCCTCTTTGATAGTTACCCAACATTTTGGGATGAGAAAGGTTATTTACGATTGTTTGATGAATATTTTCTTCTGAACATGAATCATGTATTTGGCTATCAACCTTTTTCTGTTTAGAAGAGAAAATAAATGATTGAATATAGCACAGTGATCTGTTGTGATGGGAGAAGCAGGAGGTGGAGTTTGGGCAGGGCATAGTGCTGTCTTCTATAGCGTGGAATCTGGATGCCACAGAGTTTAGACTACTTAATCTGACATTTTACCTTAGCTCTTTAGCAAGCTTAATACAGTTTAGACTTAACACATTTTATTCTTTATATATTAGTTCTACCTTTAAAACTTGGAGAGGTACACTGCTTAATAGCAATTGTGACTTAAAGGTGACCAGTCATTTTTAAAGGCCTTTTACAGTTTCTCATACATCAAAATGTAAAAATGAAAGTATCGACCTGTAATTTAAGCCTCTTTTTTTTTAATGGGATGAACTGTGCCACTGAGCAGCTTTCTTATTCACCCACAGATTTCTATGACGAAATTATCACAAGGACTGAAAACAATATTTGCTGCTGTATTAGTTCTTAACACATTTAAATACACTTCTGAATGCAGGGCACAGTTCAAGAACTTCATTGTTCAGGGGTGAGCTGTTCCCTACAAACACTGGGAAACCCCATTACACTTTCATCAAAATTATTTGCCCACCAGAGAGAACAGAAGTAACTACAGTTCTTCACAATCTTTCTAGAATTGTGTATTAAATTGAAATACTCGCTTTCTGTTGGAGTCTGCTGTTCTGAACAGCAAAAGGTAATGCTGCTATTTCAGACACACCAGTCTTGCAGTCCCTTCCAAGTGCTAAACTTCAAGGCACAGAGAATCCATCATGTCACCATTCATAACTCTAAAATTTTCTCCATCACTATTTCCATTACTAGCATCTCTTCCAGGGTTTATGACTTGGTAGTAAAAGATCATGCTAGGCTGAAATTTGTCCTGTGAGGTTTAAGGAACCCAAGAGCTATTTTCTTTTTTACTACGAAATTATTTCTCCAGTTGTAGGAGACAGAGAGGATTGCTTTTACGTCAACAAAACAGGCAAAGAATCTAATGCCCACAAACAGTTGTGCCAAGCAATTTGTCTATGAGAGAAAGGTACTCTGAATAACAGAAAAATTTTCTCTTGAGCCAGTTGACCTAAATGGTCACAGTTTCTGCAATGCAGATTCCTTTCAATGGAATTTACTATCTACATAGTAAAAATTCCTTAACCACAGTGAGTATGGCAGTACTAGGCAGACCACCATTATCGGCAAATAAAATAATACTTTTTCATTGCTTACAGAGACTCAGAAATACAGGGCCATGGCTATTTCTCAGTCACACCACTGTAAATGCATAGTAACTCTATTGATATTATTGAGTTAATCCACAGGAATCGCGGTCTTGGGGAAACGATTACAAAATTCAGCATTAGTTTGAATCTTTAAGGTCCAACCCCATGAAAGAAGACAACGCATCTGTCTGCTCCGCTCCCAGTATGGATGGAAAACCTCACACTTCAGGTTGGTAACTGGTCTGCCAGACCTCCCTGGTGTGCCAGGAGGAGGAATACTGGTACATCTCAACAGGTTCCCTCCCACAAAGCTGCCAAGAAGCGTGCGGTTAGGAATCACAGCTCCACAAGCTTGTCTTCCTCTCTGCTTTCCAGAACCACTCCTCTGGGGATAACGGAAATGTAAGAGGCTGCAAAAATCAGCTGTATGAGCAGACAATCTGGTTACATATTTGGCAGTGGCTGAGTATTTTTCACATTCTGTGAAGTCACTGAAATGTTGAACTTGAGAGACAAGGAGATTGTAAGGAGTATTTTCCAGATAATCTTTGGAAATAGTAAGAGAGAGCACCAAGCTCTGCCACATCCCTAGTTTCTGCCGGGACCCAGGCCATGGCAACTGTACACATCTTTTAATGGGTGACCACAGTCCAGCCTGAGTGGGGAACTCCTCACCGTCCTCTTCAAAGAGGCACAAAATGCTCTTGGGGCTAAGAAGAGAGAGAGAGAGAGAGAGAGAGAGAGAGAGGATGAATGCATCACTTCTTGAGTAGGACACTCAAAAGTAGGTCTCCCAGTATGGCTCCTGGAAAACAGAAGCACAGGATTTCAATCCTATGTTTTAATCAGTACTTGTGTTCTGGGGTTCTTCTGGTTTATTTTGGGGGTTCTTTTGGTTTGTTTTGGTTTTTTAAAGCTTTTCCCCATTCTTCTTCTCTTTTGAAGAAAAAATATTTTCATATATGAATTCCAAAAAGCAATAGGTAGAAGATGCAGAAAACCAGTGATATAATCAATTCAGTGATGAATTAAAAACAGATCTCAAAATTAAAGCTATACCTATAGGAGGAAAGGAATCAAACAAACAAGGCACTGTGAACATGAGATGTCTGTTCCCAGGTTGAAGTTTGTTTGGCAGCACAAATGTTTCAACAGATGAAATTTCTAAAAAAGAGAGAAGAAAGAGAGAGTCACATGTAAACCTGCTGAGGGAAAAAATGTGTTGATAATCCAATAACAATACTCTTCAGAAAATTAAGAAAACAACATGATTGCAAGGTCATGCTTTGTGGTCTTCAGCATGAGACCACAACACACAATACAAATAAGTAAATAAAAATAATGATAAGAAGTCCAAGCCCCCAAACACAGAATCACAGAATCACAGAATCTTAGTGGTTGGAAGGGACCTTTGAGATCATCGAGTCCAACCACATTAAAAAAAAAAAAACAAAAACACACAAACAAACAAAAAAACACAACACAAAACCAAACAAACAACAACACCCCCCCCCCCCAAAAAAAAAAAAAAGCAGCATCCATCAACTAAACCCCACACACAACACCCCACCACAAACCAACAATCCCGGGCACTAGAGCATGCCCTGAAGAGCCACGTCTACACGTTTCTTAAATACCTCCAGGGATGGTGACTCCACCACCTCCCTGGGCAGGCTGTTCCAGTGCTTGACCACTCTCTCAGTAAAGTAATTCTTCCTAATATCTAATCTAAACCTCCCTTGCCGCAGCTTCATACCATTTCCTCTGGTCCTGTCGTTATTCCCTTGGGAGAAGAGGCCAACCCCCGCCTCTCTACAGTTTCCTTTCAGGTAGTTGTAGAGGGCAATGAGGTCTCCCCTCAGCCTCCTCTTCTCCAAACTAAACATGCCCAGTTCCCTCAGCCTCTCCTCATAGGACTTGTTCTCCAGACCCCTCACCAGCTTGGTGGCTCTCCTCTGGACACGCTCCAGCACTTCAATGTCTTTCCTGTAGTGAGGGGCCCAAAACTGAACACAGTACTCAAGGTGAGGCCTCACCAGTGCCAAACTGAACACAGTACTCGAGGTGAGGCCTCACCAGTGCCACAAAATGAACACAAAGAAGCTCCTCCGGCTGGGTGCTGCAGTCTTTAGGCAGAGACTTTCTGCTAAGGGTAGGAGCCTTTTGAAACAACCTTTGTGATCGTTACTATAATTTTCCACCTTTGAGAACCAGAGCAATATCATATTCATTGAAGTGCAACACAACACAGTGTGTCTCATTAAATGATATTAAGCGTTTCTAAAGAGACATGTACGCATTTCTTTTTACTGTGATTTCAAGATTGCTGACATCTCCTGCCTTGCTTGTGCAATGGTTAAAAAAAACAAACATAACCAAAACCAAAAACCAAGAACCAGACCCCCATAGATCAAAGGAAAACATTGAAAGAAAAATATTTAGAACCTGAAATAAGCAATCTATTTTATTCTGGCTCTTGCAGCTAAAAGGCACATCTATAAACTTGCCCGGGCAGCTTAACATGCAAAAACCCAGTTATACTGAAAAGTCAAAGATCTTTATCAGAATAAATTTGCATAGCTCTACAGACAGCACTAAAAATTTGTTTCTTAGCCAGCATTTCTAGGAAAGATCTGGTTTGTCATCAATATTGGGAAATTCTGGTTTTCTACTATATCCAGGCTGGAGTCTGTCCTAACTTGATGGCAAAGTTGTGCCAAAGTCACTCCAGCCTCCACAGCGTGGTTCCACAGTTTATTGCAACAGGAAACAGGGAAATTAGGGGATGTCTAAATTGCTAACATCGGTTGATTAGCTTTACATCCTGCAGGTACATCAGTAGCTGAGTCAGAGAGGTAGTGGCCATTACAGCAACGCAGGTGGCCCTCTTGCCATTTGCATTTCAGCATGACATGACTGTTTGAGCTCTGCAAGACCACCAGCAGTACTTTCTAACTTCATGATGGCAAAGGAATACATCTTTTTCAACTGCAATTTCATTATGGATTTGGCAGACGTTATAGAGAGATACCACTGGCGAACCACTCCTCTGAATCCCACTCCTCCCTCCCCCCCACCTTGTCCTCCTTTAATTAGCAGGAAGAGAACAATTAGTTAACATATTGTAGCTTTCCAAGAAGTGACTCAGGAACTGTGACTTTAGTGACACTTGACTTAAAATGTGGGGGCAGGTCTGCACGTAGGTAGGATCTGCAGTTGCCAGCAGAGAAACAAAAGTGTGTTGAAATACAAAAAAATGTGTTAAAAAAATCATTAAGTCAGTAATTGCAGAAAATGAAGCTATAGTAACTTATGCCAGAGAACAGCGCAGCATACAAACTGTACACAAATGTATATTTTTACAATGTGAAAGAAAGAAAAATATTTTCTTATGCAGCTGTTTGATCTCAAGAACCAGATTCTCAGATGTTTTGTTAAGAGGTGATCAATCTGCTGGATCATTCTGGTGGATTTTGTTGCAAGTATTTGTACCTCACCCAGACCGTCAGTGGTTACATCTTGAAGTCATCATTGACAAATACCATCATAAGGAATATTATACCTTTGTAAAATGAAGGCAGAGAAAGACTCATTCTGGCTATGAGAGATTTCTAGCTGTGTAATGGAGATAACGGCGCAATAACTTTAACTTCCAATTCCGGGACATAATCTGGTCTCTTGTGTGATTTAAGAAGGAATGATTTAATTAATGTAAGAGATGAGAAGTTACCGCTCGTGGAAGCGGATAACAACTTGTGTCAGTGGCGCAGCAGTGAACTCAGGGAACATCTATGTAATTTGCTTAGATCTTGATGGCAACTATGTAGGCACCTGGGGAGAGCTGTGTACAACTGCTTACCTGCAACCCAGTTTAATATAACCTTTTTGCTAGAAGCCAGAGTCCTCTCCAATACATTTCAGATACGTTACAGAAAGTACTGAAGGATCTTTAGGTTATTTCTGCACAGCCACAAAAGGCAAGCTGCCGTTTAACATCCTACATGGTAAACTCAGGCTAGAGCAGCTTTATTGGCTTCCCTGTACTGGTAATGGAGCTATGCTCCAGTTGTTCCTGACGCTCCGATAATGCAAAGGTTTTAACACCTGGTTGCACTGCAGAGCCGTGACTGCCTATGTCCTGAGGAAGGATACGAGCACATCACTCTCCCCGGTGCTGCGAGAGGCTCAGGAAAAGAGGATTTTCACAGAGAGGTCAGATCACATTTTCACCCAGAATCAAAGGATTTATATGTGTACAGAACACAAGACACTACTGGTTTATTAACTGGATGAGGTTTTGACTTCAGATTTAGTATTTTAAGAACCTGAGCATCATCTTTAAGTTTTAAATAGTTATGCAAATGTTTATCTAAGTTAGCAAGCTCAATCATTTTTATAAACCAGTACAGTCAACTGGAAAAGTTTCTGGGACCTCTGGAAGAACATATAGGATTAGACTAAAAAGATTAATAATTCTTTTTATAAATAAAAATCTCGTGTAAGGGGTCCAAGTAACTGAATTTTGAATGCTCAAGTGTTACAAGACCTGATTCTACGTAATTTGCTGTAGTTTAGTACAATGGAGCGCTCAGTTGTTAACACATAGCATTTGAGAAGAGCAGTGTTTGAGAAGCTGATTTTTCCCCTATTCATTAGGAAACAAGTGATTTTCAAAAATGCTGTATGTACCTTTATTTCCTCTGAAGTGTGAAGCTTAGAGCAAGAGGGAGTTTCTAACTCTCCTCTCCTTTCCCTGAGAGCTTAGATACATAAAATAGAAAAGTATACTATTTCTCACTAAGGTATAAAAGAATATTCTTTAATCTGGTATTTCCAGAAATTTATCTTTTGAACATTTTATCCACAAATCCAGTAAACCCCTACTTGCAGGACACTAACTTACTGTGGTTAAGTTTCACCTAATTAGACCTCCAGGCTTAACACCTCCTCTAAATGAGCAGGCAAGGCTACATGTGCTGCCTTCAGTGGCTCTGCAGAAGTCCCCAGCTGTCTCAATTCTCTTCCCAAAGGCCACAGGTGACTCACCAGGGCACCTGCCCCGAATCCCAGCGAACCCAACTTCTAAGTTTCCAGGGTTGTTCTTCAACGATGCCTAGGGCTCGATTCAGTTACCTAAACACAGGCATGAAGTGTCACCTGTATGGCACCCAGGACATCCACAGGGGCTGATGGACCAGACACAGAAGGCTCATGCACTACTGGAGCAGCAGGTGGAGAACAGGGAAAATGGAGGGCATCTCAAGTGGCATTAAGTCATGTATGTTTAGGCAAGTGAACTGAGCTCGTAGCCTTTGCTAAGGATGCAAGGAGGAAAAAAGAAACCTACCAAAAAAAAAAAAAGCACCACAGTAACTCTTTATGTTAGCTAAGGCACAAAAAAAAAAAAAAAATGTAGTATCGTGACAAAATAATGTTAATTTCTTCCTCTTCTGAGAGAGCATACTTTGGTTTCACCCACACACACGGCTTCTCCAAATCCCAGTATTTCTCTCCATCTTCTCTGCAGTTTCCCTTCCCATTGGTAGGCATTTAGAAAAGGATTTCACTGGTGTGAAAACACATTCCTGTGTTGTACTCTCCTGTGAGAATACGTTCATGCCTTTGAATTCCCCATTAGCAAGTCTCCTTCTAATCACCTTCCTCAGGCAAGCAACGTCCTTCTCTCTGTGCTTTGTATCTGCCTGCCTGGAGCTCAGATGTAATAAACTGGTTTACCCCAGCTAGTAACCATCTCTGTCCAAGGGGGCTTCATTTGATTCAATGATCATTGAAATTTAATAGCCTTAAATAATTAGCCCAGCATCAGGTACAAGAAGCTTTGCTGGGGTTTTCTCAATATGGAGGTGAAGGACAACAGAGGGCAGTTTTCTCTCATGTTAAAAAGCTCATGGTCTGACCTACAAATACATTGAGTCTCCAGTATCAAAGCTTAATTCTTCACAGCCAAATTTCACAAATTGTTACCATGTTTCATGAAATAAGTTAGTCAAATTATAAATGTCAACTACAGATTGTATTCTGTGCACATGTATATATATGTGAATACCCAACTCCCTACTAAATGTCATTCATCCACTTTTAGAAACATTCATATTCAAAATTATTCAGATTTTTTTAAGTGCCTCAGTGACAAGGGAACTTGTACTCTTATGTCAGGTGCCACTGACAATCCAAAGTGCATCTGTTATTAGGCTGTTTGTTTGGTAATTATATGTGGTAATAGGCTTATCTCCTCAAAGGTTTCCTACGTAGCCCACAAATCATATTGAAGTAGAGGGGCTTTGGTACAGAGAAGTTTGATTAAAGAAAAAAACATCTATTGGAAACCATTTTTCCCCAAGACCTAAACTAAAGATAAATGCAAATGATAGTCCATCTGTGCATGCAGAACCTTTTGAAGCATTTGTTCTAGTCTATATGTATTGCCTCTTCAAGTAATTAAGATAGATATGGCCAAATGCAGTATGTTTAATACCAAAAAGCATTGGGTTTTCTCTCCCCACAGTATTACACGTTACAAACTGTATACACCCTAGCCAGGAAGATCTTTTTGTACAAGTCTATCATCATGGCAACCTGCTCCACAGCTAGAGTTCCTACGTGTTGTGGTCATAAAAATGACTGAGATTCCCGAGAGAAGACACCCTACCAAAAGCCAGTTTTGCCTGCACTGAAGTCAACAGCACTCAGTAGCTACCTCAGTAGGAACAGAATCTCATCCCGAGTTAAGAAAAATGCCTGCCGTCAAAATATACCACTTTGTTAATATAAAAAATGCAAGTAAAGAGTCTCTTTTCTAAAAGCAAACATATAGCTGCACTCAAAACACAGAGCAATGGTCTCAGTGCAGGGCCAGAAAGACTTGGGAACTGTAGAAAATATTTCAAGTTCATTAAATACCCCTAGGATGCAATAGCAGAGTGCAAGCCATGAAAATAAATGTTGACACAAAGCAAGCTATTTTTACATAATGACTATTAATTGTGAAGTTCCTTCTGGGCAGCAAATGATAACAACTGTAACACCAGGAAAAGAGTAATTGCTTTGATTCAACATCCCAGCGTTTATCTCCAGATCATAAAAACCCAATCCAAACCCAAACCAACCCCCCAGCCACCTGAACACAACTACTTGAAAGAGGTCTTCATTGTATTTTAGATTGTTAGCCAGCTCAGTCCTTTTAAAGATTCCCCTTATGCCTCATACTTTACCATTTAACATATAGGTTGAATACTCTTTATTAATTTCTATGTTGACCTATTTAAGTGGATTTTTGGCTCACTTGTTTTTTACTAATTAGGTACCATCTTTCAAAGCAGGACAGCTAGAACTTTCAAACAAACTTTTTTTTCACAATAGCCTTTAAAGATGTATTTTTCTTAATATATTACTAACTGTTTCGCTTACGGTCACACAAAGTCTTAAGTGCTTTATCTCTTTCAGGCTTTCCATCCTATTTTTTCAATTTTTTTAAGACTTTTGGTCACAAAATCCAACATCAGAAAAAAAAAAAAAAGAGAAAGAAAAAGGTTACATTCACTGAAGTTTCCTGGAAAATAAGACATATATCCCAAAACAACCACTGAACTTGCGAATTCTGAGTAATTCCCATGAAACAATGTGAATTACCACAAATTCACTATTAACCAGCTATTTCACAACTGCAATGGGACAACCAATCTCAAAAAGCCAAAAACCAGAACATTTACTGGAAAATTACAAATCCTCTTTAAAAACCAAGGTTTTGATCCTTGTAAATTACCACTCCCTGTGCAAGGTTTTTTTTTTTTTTACAGCAATCAACACCAGCTCGCTAGAAGAAATCTCTTCAATTGAAAGTCAGTAATTATAACTAAAATAACTAAATTTGAACTTACCAGTATACAGAGGAAAAGAAAATATTGCTGTTGTTAGGTTAGTTTACGTTGACTGTTTGACAATATTGTTCTGAAGGAGAAAATAATTGTATTCTGTATTTAAAAGAAACCGAAAGCCAGAAATAGAAATAGGCATCAAATCAACCTACAGTGTTTCATCAAGTGATGCACTGTACAGATAAAATCTTGTCAGCCCAGCACTTTACCTGCTCTGCCACACAACTTCACAGCACATAAAGCTTTGTTCATCTTGAAACAACCTCTAGAACTTACATTTCAACGCATATTTCTATACAGTTAGTGAACGTGCATCTTCAGACCACGTTATTTGTACTCTCTCCTTTCTTCCTCTGCAAGCTGCCTATAAGGAATGAAGGGGGTTAAAACGTATGGAACAGGAAGCAGGGCAAATTGCAAAGCCAGAGGCAGCTGGGGAACTCATTATCACTGTCAGAGTTCTAGTCAGGTTTTGCTATTTAATTTTTTTAAACAGGTATTCTAGTAATTATTCCTGAAAGAATGAATTACAGAAGCATACGCATCAAAGAAAGGTGAAGAGGTATAAAATAGTGTTTGTTGCTTATAAAATTAACAAGCAGCCAAGACACATTAATTGAACGCAGCTGCTGGAAGCAAAATCTTTTCCAGCTATGTCAAAACGGATACCAGAATGACTAAAGAGTGGTAAAAAAATGACCTTACTGTGGAACAACATGCTGGCGTGTACACTTTACTACATTTTGTAGCTGGAGTTTGGGTGGGTTTTTTTGTCTTCTCCGTAACTGAACAGAGAAAAATGACTAAGCGTGACCTCTAGTGGCCGTACTGTATAACAACCATAGCAGAGCTCGCAGAGTTCCCTGAGTGCTAACGTGGACATTTATTCGAATCTCTCTGGGAGTATTTTTCAGAAGACGACAAATGGGGTTAAAAATAATACTGCTTAATCGCATTCTCCTTTAAAACAACAATTTTTTACTACACAATTAGATTTATTTATTTTGTGCCTTACAAATTTCAGCTGAGAAAGTAACATGGCAGCAACAAAAAAACAAAACAAAAAAAAAACCCCAACGCATAAAGACGACGAGTACATATATCTAGAGCAACAAAGAACGGGGATGGTAAAACACTGGTTTAACCTTTTACAGACACGGCGCTTGAGCAACGAATCTTTGGCATTGGTTTTGAGAGGATATACTCACCTGCCTTTTCTCTTGATAACTGGAGGCACATTTGCAACTGGAAGCATCTCACTGAAAGGGAGAGCTGTATCTCGGGTGATTTTACCCCAGGATGCTCCAGATGTTAATAAGCCTAGAAAACACCTCAGCCTGGACTATTGTCATACTCAGGTTAAGAAAAAAGAATAATAATAAAAAAAAAAAAACAGTAGTGGAAATGAAGAACTCTCCGTACATAATGCAACCAAATGAAACCAAAGCTTTAGAGAGCAGACAGGGTCGTACCAGCTGACGTGTGTTTTAACGTTGTAGGCAGGTGTAGGACACAAGGACGTAGGAAGCTGCCGAAGTACACACATGAGAGAGAGGTGCGTAGAAGCAGGGAAGGCGGCTCTGCCTGAGGCAGCCTCCGACTACGCGAGGAGGAAAAAGAGAAGTGTCTCCTCATCCAGATGTGCACGGGGGGTGTGCACGGGGGGGCGGGTTCTGAAAAGAACCCGCGTTTTTCAGGAGGGCCTGGCCGCTTCCCCCCGCGACCCTGGGGCCGGGAGCCGCGGCAAACAAGTGATACGGGAGCGACAGGCACTGGCAGCCTTGAATAAGGAGCGAGTGGTGTCGTGCTCGCTTTCAGCTTTTTTGGGGGAAAAACGCCCCCAAAGCGTGTTACTTGGGTTTGGTGGACAACTTCGCCCAAGTGCCGCTTCGCGGGGCCGGCAGCGAAGACGGGCTCTCCCCCGAAGCCCCTCTGCCCGGAGGTGTCCCCGAAGGGACGGGGCGGGGGTGGCGGGAGCCCCGCAGCATCCCTCCGCGCTCCGCTCCGCCATGTGCGCGGGCGGGGGAGGAGGCGTGTCCCCACCCCGCCGCCGCGCCGCCTCCCGCTCTCCTGCCAGCCGGCACCGGCGGAGCGGAGCGGCGCCGGGCGCGGAGCTCCCCGGCCCCGCCATGCCCGCGGCCGCCACCCCGCCCCGGCGGGGCCCCGCGGAGCCGCCCGCCCGCCGGCGCTGAGGCCGCGGCCGCACCTGCGAGCGGCGTCCCCGGAGGGGGCGCGCAACCTCCGCCGCGCCCCGTCTCCCGCGCGGCCGCTGGGGCGCCCCGCGGCGGCGCCTCTCCCGCCTTTCCGACCTCCCCGCCCGCCCCGTCGCCAAGCGGGAGCCGCCAGCGGTGCGAGCAGAGCCGGAGCCGGGGCAGCCTCCGCCGCCCGCGCCGTCCCCCGCCTCGCCGCCCTGCCCTGCCCGCCCTTCCCCTCCTCCGTCCCGCCCAAGCCATGAACTTTGGCCGCGGCCCCCCGGTGGTGTTGAACGTCGGGGGCACCCGGTACTCCTTCTCCCGGGAGGTGCTGAAGGATTTCCCGCTGCGGCGGGTGAGCCGCCTGCACGGCTGCCTCTCGGAGCAGGACGTGCTGGAGGTGTGCGACGACTACGACCGGGAGCGGAACGAGTACTTCTTCGACCGGCACTCGGAGGCCTTCGGCTTCATCATGCTCTACGTGCGGCACGGCCACCTGCGCTTCGTGCCGCACATGTGCGAGCTCTCCTTCTACAACGAGATGATCTACTGGGGGCTGGAGGGCTCCCACCTCGACTACTGCTGCCAGCGCCGCCTCGACGACCGCATGTCCGAGACGTGCACCTACTACACGGCGGAGGAGCCGCCGGGGGAGGCGGCCGGCGGCCCCGAGGGCAAGGGCCGGCGGCCGCCGGCAGCCGAGGGCGGGAAGTGGCTGGAGAGGATGAGGAGGACTTTCGAGGAGCCCACGTCTTCCGTGGCCGCCCAGGTCCTGGCCACCGTCTCCATCCTCTTCGTCATCGTGTCCATGGTGGTGCTGTGCGCCAGCACCCTGCCCGAGTGGCGGGCGCCGGAGAACCGCAGCGTGGAGGAGCAGAGCAGGTACACAGCAGAGTCAGTGAGGGAGCCCTCAGGGTAGGAGGATCCTTTATTTTCCCGCTGTCCGCTCCCCGTGTGTCCCGTCCAGTGTGTCCTGCCCCTCGTCCTGACGGTCCCCGAGTGGCTGTAGCCGCCGCCGCCGGCGATCGCCTGCGCGCCTTAAAACCCCAGCTCTGAACTGGGGAGCCGGGGTGGGAGGGTGAAGGTGGGGGTGTCTCGGGGGAGCGGGCGCTGCCCTGCAGCCCCGGCTCCCACCGGGCGTCTCCCGGTGCAGGGATCGGGGGTGGGAGCGGATCCCGGGGGCGCAGGGAGGAGCCCGGGGCAGGCTGGGGTCTCGGGCGGGCTGGCATCGGAGCAGGTGCCACCGGAATACGGCTCCTCTTCTCCGTAAGGGTGCCTCCGTCCGTGCAGCACCTTGGAGCTGTTAGTCTCCCCCCCTTTTAGGAGCCACGGGATTCCTTACCTACATAAAGAAGTTCAAACACTTGGAAAGTCGCATTAGGTGTTACGACTGGGGGGAAAAAAGGGAAATAAACCCCTAAAAGAGAAGAATGAAATTCCCTTCTCTTTTCCTTCGGGGAGAGCACAATCCTGTATGTATTCTGCTTGTATTCATACAGGTCCTTCTGCT
This sequence comes from Numenius arquata, assembly GCF_964106895.1. NCBI lineage: Eukaryota > Metazoa > Chordata > Aves > Charadriiformes > Scolopacidae > Numenius > Numenius arquata. The sequence goes on from NC_133577.1 coordinate 40,199,987, forward strand.
GGAGTGGATCCAGCGCCTGTTACGGTTCTGCTCTTTTAAAATCTTGTTGTGTGGGAACAGCCTTACCCCCGTTCCTCTTTCCATCTCAGGTTCTCTGTCTGGGGAACACAGGAGATGATCAGACTGTGCATTAACCTCTTGCAAATGCCTCATATAAGCACCCCAGTATGAATGTAACAGATGTTTACATTTCCCTTTGATAAAACGTGTGGAAGCACACTAAACATTGCAAAACATTTGCAGAAACCAGGCCATGGGGTATAAGGCTCAATCCTGAGCTGTACTAGTAAGAACGAACCTTTTTTCATCTTCTTTGTGACCTCAGCTTAGGGTTACATCAATGCAACTCTGCTGACTTCAGTATCATCGCACTCTCTCGCTCTTCTGTTCCGAAGAGAACAGAATCAAGACCACTCCAGTAGGATTTCTCCCATAAATAAGACTGACGTATAAAGAATGAAGGAAACATTTCTTGTATTTGCTAGATTCTCCCTTCTTTTAGAACAGACAGAATATTCAACAAAAAGTTTTCAGCTTCTGCTCAGCTAAAGGGGCCCTACAGTGAAATCGCAGCCTTGCCATTATGAAATCATCATCTTTTACCATAGAGTTAATTGGAATGTGATATATTATATCTTAGTAGCCAAATTAATTCCTTGGAAAGTATTTTTGTAGTTTCCATTAGCTTAATGGAAAACGGCACCTGTATTTCTCATTGTAGCTGAGCCAAAGATTTAATTGTATGAACAAAAAGAAAGCAGATAGAGATTGAGAAGCTGTTGATTCCTGTTTAGATTCAGATATGTCAAAAGTTGCTCTTACAGGTTCTTCCAGCTAAAAAGCCTTACTTAAGCTTTGCAAGGTTACTTCAAAGGGCAGATACTCTGGGTGATCTTTTTGTAAAGCAGCAAATTGCTTAGATACCCCCAACAGACAGAAAATAGATGCAATGCTACCATAGCACTAATGACATCGGTCGTATCTTTGTTCACATCTTCATGGCGTGGGAGTCAACAATTTTTCTCTTACTGAAAGAGTTCAACTTGCAGAGGAACAAGGCATATGACGCGTAATTTTCCTTTCATAGCACCTATGTCTTCAAGAATGTGCATGTATTATATACACACATAATTTTACTCTTCTGAATGATTGCATATTGTATACGCAGTGTTTGAAGGATAAGGTCCTAAATACTTGTAAGGTACAGTGTAGCCAAGCACTGCACAGGGCAGTGACGGCTGCTTTTAAAACCAGAAGGACCACTGTCAATGGTAGGGTGAGTTTCTTCAGTACTGGTTATAGTACTGGTGATTTTGTGGTTACAACCACACAAAAAAAAAAGAGAACAGTAAAAGTTTGGGCTGAACAGTATCTAACGTTCTTCTTGCAAAAATCTGTTGCATATAAACACCAATACAGGCTGGTTTGTTTCATGTGTGACTTAACCTACTGGCTCTCACTGCACAGGAACTGATAGCAATTTAATGGCAAACACATAGAAAACAGATAAAAATGTGTTCCTTTCTGTCCACAGCTGGTCACCTGCTGAGGTGGCCTTGTTCTCTTACAGGAGCCACTCCTTTCTTTATTGCATATGCTGCATCATCACTAAAATGCCTGTTATATCTGGAAAACAAGGTGTGAGCTACAATTGCTTTTAAGTGAGTGAGCCAGTTTAGTTACACCTACTTACACATGCCATGGGATTTGACCTAACATGCCCAGTTGTCACCTGGCTATATTTACCTTTATTTGTTTATATTTTGTTTTGTTTGTAGTTATTTCATTTTAAATGAGTTAGGTTTTCAAAACCTGAGTAGCTAAGTGGCTTATTTGAAAGTCTGACCACAGAAATCACACAGGAGTGTCTGGGATTGTGTACTCTGTCAATGCTGTCCATCTTAGGCGAGAAGGCTTTTAAAAATCTGGCCACTAGTTTCTGACGCATTTAAAAATTTGAAGCCAAATTCTGTTTTTTTGTTTATTAACCAAGGTTCCTCATCTAAATAAAGAAATTCTATCTAACATGATAATACAATAATTATTTTTTTTTTGTCAAGAGCAATTGTGACATTGATTCTGTATGCAAGAAAGTTTTGACTCACATGGCACTGTAATTACTAGTATGAAGACTTTACATTATTCTAAAAACATATTTTTAAAAGTTCTAGAAATGAAAATTGAATGGGCTTATGTCTAAGTCCTTCAGCTGTAGATGTTGGATGTAACCGACTATTCAGATCAGCACAAGCCACTGCTTAGAAGAGGTGAGAACTACCTCATGAAATTCAGCAACTTTGATAATAGTCTCTCACACACTTACTAATAAAAACCCCTGTCCTTCCCTCAATGTTATGTTAGAGTTCAGAAAGGTGCCACATGGATAATTTTCGTGGCTGAAGTGTGGTAACCATCCCCAGAACTGCTTTGGGCAGCTGCAGTGGAAACAGCTCTAGGAGCGTGTCTCCAGTTTACCTGGACATCATCTCTAGAAGTGAGGGTGTCACCAACTCTCTAATTTAGAAAATCAGCCCCTTTAATGAGGTTTGCAGTGAGGGTTACTCCGGCTGCCAGCTAATACCCAGCTGTGTTTATTTTTCTTGTATGAACACCTCTTCACCACAAGAAGAATTGAGTCTACCAAACTTTTCTCAGAAACCATTATGTTCTTACGACTTTTCATGGTGACCACACCCTCAAAGGGTGAGCAGCCTATGGCTGTTTCAAATCCTTTGGAGTAACACCTTTCAGAAGGCAACAAAGAACTCCACAAGTAAGTCTTTTTGAGGAGAGAGAGGTGGGGAATCTGACCTCTGAATTTCACAGATCTTACAGACACTGACAGTCTAATTCCCTGATGTGCAGAGGGATTGCCTTCCCCAGGCCTGTTCTCAGGATGAGGGATGAGTTATTAAATTTCTTGCATTTTAAGATTTTTGCTCTCTTCCCTGCCTTGGCACGTTTCACTTATCAGAGCTAAAGATTTGCATCAGATTTGCACAGTTTAGGAGCAGACAGCAGGGACACCTGTCTCCCCTTCTGTTGCTTCTGGCAATTTCAAGTCATCTTTGCTCTCCTCTGAACTGTGCCAGCAGACGCATACTGCGAGCCTCTGATCAGGGACCTGTCCATAAACTGATCACAAGCATAATCTTTTGGGGAGACCTTATCAAGCCTGTAATAGGAAGTCATTTGAAGCTGCTTGACTTACTGCCAGCACAGTTCTATCCACCTGCCTTTAAACTCTTTTTCTAATGCTAAATATGAGTAGCTTGTTAGCACAAGGGAGAGGCTGTTGCCCCTTTTCCACTTACTAATCGTGATTAAATTTGTATTGAAAGAATCGCTTGGTTATCAAGCCTATATGATTGCTGTATTCTTAAGCAAAAGCAAATAAACACAGTAACTTCTCCAAACAGCATCTCTCAACAGATGCCAGCGGGCTTTTTTTTTTTTCCCATCTCTGCAAAACATCAGCTTAAAAAGTTGCATTTGAATTTTAGACACACAAAAATCATTATTCATTTACGGTGGCAGAATTTCAGAACACCCAAATGCTTACGTCCAACATCTGTTAAAAAAAAGGAAGGACTTCTTTCATGGGTAAGATCTAACCTATTTTTACCTACTATCTAACCACATTTTTACTAAGTTAAAACAGTAGGCTGAAGGTAAAGAATGGAACTACAGGCCTAAGTTAAAACCATGGACTTCTTCTAATGAATTCACAAGCTTTTTGAAAAATAGAGATAACAGACGTGTATCACTGTGTGACCACAGGAGAGCCTTAACAAACTCACCAGGGCTAGATGCCACTTGTGTTCACAGTAGCTGGAAAAGATGCTGAGGACCCCAGGGCTCAAAATGTTCATATCCAGGTATCCTGAGAGCTGTGAAAGGCACTTGTCCCTTCCCTGGGGAGTGCTGGGTCATTACAGCCTCCCACATAAGGCACCAAAGTTTAATGTATCAAGACATACTATTTCTACCAAAGCAGGGACAGAATGGAAACAAGCCAGCAAGGTTTTTAACGCAGGGAAAGAAGCTGTTCTGTGGCCCTTACTCTGCAGTTTGTAGAGAGACAGAAACTCTGTTGATTTCAAAAGGATTAAAAAAAAAAACCAAACAACCACATATTTGCTGAAATGACTAGAGTCTTCCTGAGCAGGAATTTGATCATTCTGGCTACTGTGTGGATGTTTTTCAGGTTTAATGTGCTTTACATGGATATAGGCTTTAGCAACAATTTAACAAATCAGTGCTGACGGACTTTAATCTTTAATCCTGTCATATACTGTCTTTAATCATATCATCTGTTTTCCTCATGTGTCCTGTTGATGTGTATATTTTATTTACAAGCTTAATAGATAACAGTGCCACTAATGAATATTTTGGCTAGATTTCAACCAACTCACCAGAGGATGTTGAAAGTATACAAATTGGCATACTGGAGCAAAGAATAATGCTAAATTGAAATATTCTAAGACATTCACAATATGATTTTTTTTTTTAGTAATAACAAACTAGTCTTGCTAGTGATTGAAAAAATTTCTGGTTTAACTCATTGTACATAAAATAGCTTATTCTGAAAGGAAGTTATCAGATGGAACAGAAAATTGAACAGTGATGGGATTACAGCAGAAATGAAGCTCACAAAAGGCTTGATTTTCCATTTATGGACAAAAGACTCATTAGAGAAATCTTGAAAGACATAAGTACCAAGAGGCTTAAAATTTTAGGAGAAAACCCCTCTTTCACGTGCTTAGGTCTGGGACAATGAACAGTTAAGTTTGAGCAGAAATAACCTAAAACTGAATAAAAATCAGGACTTATTTTCTCTGATTATTCAAAAATTTTGTGGGGAATCATCAAGGAAACACTTCATGAGTTTGTTTTTAATTTTCCTTCTTCTTTTTGAATACCAGCTATTTTAAAACAACTGATGGGGGGAAAAAAAAGCCCAACCAAAAACTGTGATGGAAATTTATAAAATAGTTACTACATTTTACCAAATAAAGCTCATGATTTAGTTACATAGTTATAGATTTTAATACAGCATTATGGCAGGAACAGGCAATAAAAGGCATTCTGTCCTGTGAATATGCAGCAAATGATTTAAGAATTGATTACAGGAGATACAGTAGCTTTAGTCTTCCAAGTGCATGCATTTTATTTGGCTTTAACTTCATACTCAGTTAAGTTCTCTTGAGGATTAACTGTTAAAATTTGTTTTCCTTGTTAGATGTTATTTATCCATTAACAAGGTTAGCCATAAAGATAAGTCACTACAAGGAGAGGTAGACTTGATCTGAAAGGGAAACATAGTATGAAGCACTCCAGTTTTCCCAACAGGCCAGAGGTTTCTAGTTCTTCTCACCAAAGCACTCGTGATTTACCAGGACTGAAAATAAGGGACACCTTTCTTCATTATCTTTTCCCTCGCCAGGATGCACATAATTGATGAGAAAGAAGGATAGATGTAGAATGGAGAAATGGAAGTGCAATATATAACGGAGTGGCAGTAATGCATCTCCCACTGTCCTGATCTTGCTTTGTCTTTTTTGCATCAGTGATATTCCTTAGCTCCCTTCAAACCTATTCTACAATAAAAGGCTTCCTCAGTCCTTCCTACTGAAGTATAACCGATTTACAGTATCTCTTGTGCTAGGAACTGCCAGAGTAAAACAATGGATTGATCATGTTTCGTGGATTTTTACTTGCACAACTATTCCCCAAAGTTATAGTGGACCACTGAATCAACGTTGATTCATAAAGGAGATTTCTACTGAATCACAACAACCAGGACCTAACTTCCTTAAAGATCAACTCAGAGATAACCTGACTAATTTGTGACAAAATGGAGGAAACACACTTTTCCAACATTTTCAGGGCATCAGGAGGAAATAACCAGTGAAAAAGCTTTAAATTGTATAATTACGAATTGCTTTTCATTTAAATGCTCCATGTCATAGGATACTGGCAGCACTACCAGCGAAATTTCATAAAATGTAACAAAATAGACTGTTGGGATTGTTGAATATTCCTGGCTAAAACTTTCTATCTAGACACAGTTTTTCTTTTAATCATTACATGAGGTCTGAACTAGCCAACGTATAAGTACATTCAGACTTTTATCAGTGTGTCCATTACTGTGATCTTGCTGTTTGACTGATTTTACTAGGGGAAGTCTTAGGTATTTCCTCATCATGTGTAAAAAGCATTTAAGAGAACTTAACCATTAATATTTTTTTCTTGATTTTTTTCCAACATAAAGGAACGATAATCCACATTCATACAATAACTTTCACATATTCTGTACATGACTTTTGTTTGGAAGACGTTATGATCTGAGCATTTTTTAAAAGAAATTAAATCTGCATTTGAGGCAGTTATCACTCACTGTAATTACTAAAAGAAGCACTAATATTTTCAAAAGATTAATTTTTAAAAGAACACATAATTCTTAAGAGCAATCTATTTTTGAAATTCACAGGTCTTTCCATCGAAAGGTGCTAACATGAACAAGTGTTTTATAAGCCCTTTATGAAGAAAGGCCACTTGCTTACAGAACTTTCATTGTTATTCATGAAAAAAGAAAAACAAGGTCTGATTTTATGTGAATAACTATTTCCTTAAGTAATTAATTTATGTTCATTTAAATTTGCTGTGGCTGGAATTATGATGTTACATCAACTGACCGTTACTGTTTTCTCCATTTTTTAGTGTAAAACTTAAGTGAATGAATGAATGAATAAAATTGAACTAATAAAAAATAAATAAAACTTTAGTGTATGGAACTTTTACAAAAGTTATAGAGTCTATTAGTAAAATTACAGCAGTTACAGAATAATATTGTCTTTCTAACAGGCTACTGTCTTAATAATAACAATAGATTTTAGAACTGGTAAAAAATTATGCAGATGTGTTAGGGAAGCAAAATTTTAGGTTTGAAATTACAGATTTTTACTTGCAAATCATTATGTTACTACAGACACTACCTTGTTAGGATCCTCGCAGTAGCAAAAAAAAGCTCTGGTTGTATGTTATATTTTCAAATCCCCAATCTCACGTCAGTTTGGTTTCAGACCTGTTGGTATGAGAAGGCATTGGTGATTGGCTTTTTCTTGGCTCAAACTGTTAGTGGAAAAAGATAAACACAGGAAAGAGGGAAAGATTAGCTCCCATTCCCTCCTGTATTAAACAAGTGAGCACAGTCTGAATTCTTAAGAAAAGGGTTATTTTCAAATGGGAGATTTGAGACTACACGCACAACAGTTATTAAATAACTATATAACATGCACAACAGTTATTAAATAACTAATTTAATCTTCTGTTTCTGCCTTCCATTGGTTTCAAGTTGAGATATTCTCAAGTCTCATTCACTGCACTGGGACTTGAAAATATTCAGGAACACACTGAAATCACCTTCCAGGATTCCTTTTCTTTTTTCTTATTTGTATTTGTCAAGAAGGTGATCTTGCCTATTTCTCTGGTTACCTTGACATTCTTGCTGCAACACGTTTATGTGCAGTTACATTTAAAACAAAAGAAAAAAAATCAGTAATGCAGAGCATGGTGGTAAATAGGAGGACCCAAGCTTATTACTTTGTGTACACAATGATGAAAAATAAAATGCCATCTATATTTAGTGGCAGTACCTATAAAGTTCTGAATATAGTTCTAGGTAAGCACCTGTTTGGGATGCAAATCAGATAGACTGGTTTAGGTCGGTTCCTGAAGAGCCAATTTGCATGAATTATCCAATGCAAAAGCTCATTTCTGCCTACTCCATCTTCACTTCCATTTTAGTTTTCCAATCTGGTTCTATACATTGCTGTTCATAACTAGCCAGTGCACTGATCCACAGACCTTTGCATTCCCAAGTGGATCAAGCCTCATAGACTTAAAACAAACAAAAAAATTAATAAAATCCACCAAAGTCCAACCAACAACAACAACAAAAAAGAGTTCTAGATAATGTTACACATTGGCATTGGTGGCATAGGTAGCAGTAGCAATCTATAATTCAAAGAAAATGATCAGTGAGTAAATTCTTAGCAATGATCAGTTTAAAATCCTCACTAGATCCTCAGGTCAATTGCTGAAATCTGGTGCTACATGCGTAGGATAAGAATAGCATGGCTTTCTGTTTGTCATTTGTGAAGCTCCGAGTGTCAGTTTGGTAATATCTGTGAACAACCCAAACATCCACTAAGGCTTTTGCACAGAACATAAATACTGTACTTTGTTTCTTTTGACAGGATAATTGAAGCTATCTGCATAGGCTGGTTCACTGCAGAGTGCATTGTGAGGTTCATCGTCTCCAAAAACAAGTGTGAGTTTGTCAGAAGACCTCTCAACATTATTGATTTACTGGCAATTACTCCTTACTACATCTCTGTTCTAATGACAGTTTTCACAGGGGAAAATTCACAGCTTCAGAGGGCCGGAGTCACCTTGAGGGTCTTAAGAATGATGAGGATTTTTTGGGTGATTAAACTGGCTCGTCATTTCATTGGCCTTCAAACACTTGGTCTGACTCTGAAGCGTTGTTACCGAGAGATGGTGATGCTACTTGTCTTTATCTGTGTTGCTATGGCAATTTTCAGTGCACTTTCCCAGCTTCTTGAAAATGGGCTGGACTTGGGAACAAAGAATAAGGATTATGCCAGCATTCCTGCTGCTTGTTGGTGGGTGATCATCTCGATGACCACGGTTGGTTATGGTGACATGTGTCCCATCACTGTACCAGGAAGGATTCTTGGAGGAATTTGTGTGGTTAGTGGCATCGTTTTACTAGCCTTGCCGATCACTTTCATTTATCACAGCTTTGTGCAATGCTACCATGAGCTCAAGTTCCGATCCGCTAGGTACAGTAGAAGCCTCTCTGCTGAATTCTTAAATTGACCAAACTTGCATTCTGTTGTAGTTACTTGCTAAGCTTTGTCTTAGAAGAGAATGGTGGAAGGTCCCTTCTCGTGTCCTCCTTGACTGGATGGTCCTATGGAACAACATTCTCGCCAGCCTGGAGAAAGCCCGTCACCATTCAGACAGGAAGGATGGCCATCTGCCTTGGGCACCTTGCAGGGAGTTTTAAATTTGAGAGAACAAAATTAACAAAAGAGGATTCAGAAGTCCTCAGTCAGACTAGTTTGGTCTTCAGTTTGCCTTTCCACACAAAAGCAGAACAAAACATGGGCTTAACACTGAGATCTGTCATTCCCATAATTACATCCTATACCAGTCTAAGCAACGTGTAGCAGAAGTTTTTCAAACATTTCAATATCTAAATGCTCCATAGAGTCATTGACAACTTCTTGCCTGAAGTATCTCCACTTTTAACTCAGATAAGCAAACTAGATACTGAAGGAGAATCGCTGCTACTTTTGAGGTTCGCAACAGAGTAGAGCTGTTCTGTAACTCAGGAAAGATGAAGAATATAGGTCTGTAGGGCAAAAAATCTTGAGGCCCAATTCTGATCTTTGATGAAGCACAATCTTCTGTAAAACCAGTGAAGTTAGTGGCGTTGCTCTGAATTTCATAATTCAAAGAAGTGCAAGAAGTGCACCTTTGAATGTTGTAGCAAGAACTTCCTTAGCCACAATTAATTTAAATGGAACCAAATCGTTAGTAGAAGCAAGTGTTGTACTTTATAAAGATCAGCATAAAAAATTGGGCATTGATAAATATATTTTCTGGTACTTGGTGAGGGAGCTATCCAGATTTTATGTACATTCAGTTCCACTCCATCCACCTGAAGTTACAGACTCGTAAGCATAGATGTTTTTTCCCCCCTTTTAATTAAACATATACATCATAGTGAAAGTTCTCCAAGACAAATTATAAGATTCCATCATTTGAAGCAGTCTGGAGAAAGCACTGGAAAACAAGAGTAGCTGCTTCCTGTCAGATAAGACTTTTCATCATCTTTAAATTCTGCAATCCTTACTGAAGGATACGCTTTACTGTAATGGAAGTTTTAAAAATAATTGTAAAAAGCGCAGAGCATACCAAAGAAAGTAAAATATAGAAGTGTGAGTTGCACTCAGCAAAATGGTGTATTCTCCAATGTAACTAGAAAATTAAAGTGAATCAGGTTAGGTTCTGAAATATTGTTCACTACATTTCTTGTGTAGTACTGCTTAATAGAATCATTCAGTATAACTCTGAAAGGCTGCTATATAGAAATGTGCAGTTAGATACTAAAACACATTACAGTACAGCTTTACAAATTTGGGTACCAATAAACATCAACAGGGAGCTTTGTTATTAACATGGAAGTTCAGAGTCGTCAGCATAGTTGAATTTGGTGCGCTTGCCTGAAAATACTGCATTTACTATTACTGTGCTGTAGAAGCATCTTTTATATACATATTTGTTAAAAGCTTTAGAAGTAAAATGACCACCACCTAGAAAACACATCTCTGGAATTGCTCACTCAAAGAAAAGTACCACATTGGTCAGTAACCAGTACATTGAAGGCTCCACTCTGAGACCTGAAAAATTCATTATCATTTTAAGTGGTCTTAGTGTTTAGTAGTCTTAAAGAATTACATTGCAAACAAAAGTTTTCTGGAGACCTGAAAAGAATTTTAGTAGCCTTCTTACAGACGAGCAGTAGTTTTTCAAGGTTACATTATTAAATAACGTTACAGCCATACCTCTGTTTCTTGCCACTGACGCGTTCTGGTGTTCAGGTTAGCTCTGTAGTTCCTGTACTCCTATATTTATGCCTTTTATATCAGAATCATGTCGTTAGAAACCAGCTCCAGCATTCCACAGAGAGGTGAATATGAGATAAGCAAAAATTTCTTTCTTGGGTGAGATTCACAGCTGATGTTAGTTAGGCAAGTTGTGACTTCAGAGACACATAGATGTTTTACACCAGCGGAGATGCTGGCTCTGTATTCCTGCATGTGTACCTATATATATCCTGCATATATTATATATTATAGTCAGTCAAAATGTTTTTTTTTTTCTCTCCTTACAAAAAATTTCCTCCTTGACAAAATTGAAATTTCAGACTTAAAGCCAAACACAGCTGTTGAAGAAAATGACATTTTCATCTTCTAATGAAAAGTTTATTTTGACAGTATCAAAATCATTTTCAAGGAGAAAATAGCTATTTTTTTGTATTCTGCTCCATTTTTTTTCTCCATTAAAAATAGGTAAAAAAAAACCCACATAAGAAGTTAGCCCTACAGATTTTCATATGCTGTTTTTATTGCTTGGGAAAAATAGTGTTTTTCATAAAACGCCTTAAAACTTACTTTGTCTTTTGTCCGTATATTGTATTTAACCAAACCAATACTCTGAGATACAACCCTCCTCCCACAAAACGCCCAAACCATCATCACGATGACAATAGTTTGAAATCCATACAGAATGTGAATATACTTTAAAGTATGTTGCAATCTTAATTTCAAGACTAAAATGCACTTCAGCACTACCCATAAATCTAATCTTTAGATGCCCGTACAAAGGAAAAAATATAAATTACTACACATAATAACTTGTGAATACCAATTTGCAACATGAATCATTTTGTATAAGCAATTAAGGACAGGAAGTTTTCAAAGATCCAGGCTATACGTGGTATACAAACAAAATGTTTTTATACAACTTTATAAAGTGATTTCCAGCTAAAGAATCCTTTCCCAGTGTAAAAGTATTACCTAATGAAAATAATCTTGTAAAGGAGTAAGTCTGTGGAGATTATATTAAGTCTTTTTTTTTTAACAGCTTATGTTCACTTTTTATATGGCAAAATGTGAACAGAATGACCTAATGTATTTTTTGAGTTACAATAAAATATTATTTTGAAACTGCTCTCTATATAAGCCCACTAAGGAGAGATACTGGAGTGGTTTTATTTTTTTGCTTTTTTTATTGTTGTATGGTTATCAGTGTGTAGACTTTAGTTTCCTTAGAAACCAAGTTGAAGTAACGTGATCTCAACAGTAGCCTTAAAACAGAATTTTATAGTAAGTAAATAGGGTTCCTGACTTCTAGTAATATATGTCATCTTATTTTCAACAGACCAGTGGTTTTTTAGTGAAAATTAAAAAAACCTGAATTGTATGTGTAATCAAAAATAAGCATACTTTTAAACAGATGAAACTGTTTTACTAAAAGTTTACGTGAGACCACGTTTTATGCAGACATGGGGTACAGCGCTCTATTTCGAAACTCAGCATTTCAGAGCCAAGTGAAGGCAAGCTGGCTCATTTCTAGTCATTGCCAGTTTGAACCCTGTACAATAAAATACTTCATGGGCAGTACCTTTTCAATATCTTGAAACATTCACAGTTGGAACAAATTAGATGAAATACAAATATAATAAAACGGGGGATAAATGAAGACAGCTTATATAATTGTGATCTAGCCTTTCTGTTCATCTTAAACTAAAGCCAGTGCCAATGAGTTTTGAACCGCCATTGTACATTTTGATGACAACAGAGGTTAATCATACATTATATAACAGGTTCAGTCCTTAGGACTGACCTGTTGGGAACTATATATTGGCTGCAATCCTTCAGGGTACTGCGTGCCACTTAAAAGCATTTGATCATTAATAAAATCACTGGAATGGAGAGCTGTCTGCTTTTCCTGCTACAGTTCTACATGAAGCACCATCCCAAAAATCACAGAGGCTGGAGGATTATTTCCCTTGATGTAAGACTTGGAAATTATATTGTCTTGATGAATATCCACCAAATAAAAAACAAAGATTAATTTGATTGATGATTATAAACAATTTTATCAGCACAGGGATGAGCCATTTAAGTAAGTGATATTCATTCTTACTGTACAATGGCTTATCTTGGTGTACGTAGCAGCAAGTTTGAGGAAGATGAAAACCCTGTTCACGCAAGCTTCATATCTTGATACCCATGTATTTAAAGGAAAAGGTACTGAGTTTTCATATTGTGTATGCAGTTTGTGCCTGTAAAGAAATCGGTCTTCAGCTTTTGGAGTGTTCAACCCTCATGTTTCCAAAATAAAACTGAAGTCCTTATGGGTTCAAAACACTTGTCTTTTCCCCTCCGGGTAACAACTACAAAAATCTTACCAGATCTGAACGTCTGCCAGGAAGTGGTCGTATGCACGCACCAGCCAGCTAAATTCAGCAGCCAAACCAGCCAGTTTCCTGGGAACCAGCACAACGAACAAAGTCTGCTGTGCTCTGAATTTTCTCCCACCTAAGAGGTTCAGGATAAAACTACTGATTAAAGTTTGATCATTTGAAGTACCTTGAAAATTTTAGAATTATCCTTTCAAATGAGCTTCTAAGGAGACATTTGCTGGAAAATTAAATAAACTATGCATAGCAAAAAAAGATTATATCGCTTTATAAAAAATATTCACTATGAGCTTAGAAAAGGAAATTGATTCTCATTTGCTGGTATTTGTTTGTAAAAGCAAATGTGCAGGTCAGTATACCTGATGCTAGTTAAGCTTCTAAAATAGATCCCTGTTTAAAATAAGTAGACTTAGTAAGAAAGGTCTTCCAGCTTTGCTAGAGCTGTAACAGTTTACACAAGCTGAAGAGCTGCCCCAGCCCATATGGAATAAAGAACAAAACGCTGGTTTCATAGTGAAAAACTAACATGATGTATGGCAACACAAAGCAGGGAGTATCTTTTGCAGATGACAGATCAAGAATGCTGCACAGTGAGCCACCAAGACTGACAATCCGCTTGACAAGGAATTTTAAGAGCCACAGAAGAAGAAGAATATAAATCCTTGGTCAAATGAATAAAATGTGAATGTTTGCAACTACACATTTTAGACTCCTTTATTCTTTACAAACGCAAATATTTATAATTTTATAGAATGTTAATTTTATATATTGTTTGCTTATCTGTAAAGAAAAATGTATAATATAATTTGAAAAGGTAATAAATGTGGTTTTTTGATGTGAATACAGAATTAGATGCATAAAATCATGTAATAAAATTTGCTGGTCTTGTTGCTATATTTCATGGACTAGTGGTAAAAACACAAATGTTTATAAAATGTGTTCTTTTTAACAAATGAATTCTGTGGCTATTCATATTGGTATTGTACCTAGGCAAAAACTTTTTTCCTTTAACAATTTTTGGCTACTAAGTAGTCTGCCATTTAGAACCTAGGAGTTTTACTCAATAGAAAATTTGAATATTTGATCTAGAAGTTAGTCTGAGACAAAAAATAAAGTTAAACCTACACAGAGTTATTCTTCAGCAACTGAGTATCTATTATAATTATGGACAACAGAACTGTCAAAACAAAATGAAAAAGCAGCCATGTAACACATGTTATTCCTCAGGGATTATTTATAAGAACAAATCTGGAAAAATGGACTGAATTTGGCTTCAAGTTCACTGAAATTTATTTATATTTAAAAAACCCACCCAAATCACCAACATGGTGATCATTCTGGAGTTTCAAAACAACCATAAGTTTCACCAGTGGAATGCTTGCATTATTGTGAAGGGATCCGAGACGCTCTGGTGATTCTTTAAATGTAGCCATTTCAAAAGTACTTCCAAAAATAATCACAACTAATGTTCTTTTAAAAAAAGTTTGAATATTTTAAGAGATCACTGAATTATGAACTGTTCTGGCACCAGCCCACTGCATTATTATGAAAATGAACAGACTTCGTTTAGAAATCTTGAGCGTTTTTACTTCTCATATTTTATTTATTAGTTTTAAAAGTTTTACATAAAATCAATCAGTGAAGAAATTAAGCAGATGTCCACATAGTCATATATTTTAGAAGTGTTTTTCTCAAAGAACTCCTAAAGTATTTTGGAGGCAGAAGAGTTCTTAAATGCTTTAACTCTGTTATTATTTTACAGATATGCTCAACACTTGAACCTCCTAGCAATCTGAGGTGAAAATGTACATATATAGAACTCCCCAAAATAAGATTGATTCTTGCTGTTTGGGGAACATTTTATACAGTTGTTTGCCGTAAGAATTTTTAAAACAAAACAGTAAAGAGGTTCATTAAAATCTAGGAAAGCTAGAAGTTCAAAATTGGAATTCTTTCCCTTGTACCCCGGAAATCCTCCACGTCAGCCTTTATATTTCTTTTCACTGCTCTTTTACCAGTATTGAAATAGCAACTAGGAACTACAGCGAGGACCAGGCTTCTGTTCTACTAAATGCTCTGCAGCCATGGATCAAAATTACAACGCTGCTCCTAAAACCCATATAATCCAAGACTGAAACACAAATCAAAAGCTGTTTGCAGACAACAGTGCAAGCAAACAACATGGCATTTCTCTGTAGCATGACTGTAGCTTATATATTGAGTCTGATATACTTTTAAGTACTAAGTGTTCAAGTACATATTTTTTTTTTGTTTTTAATTTAATGAGGCTCCCAGAGAATGCAGCATTTAGAAGACAGTCTCTTCTACATTGCTAAAGGCCTTGTCAGCTGTACTGGCTGTGCCAAGACAGCACAGTCTCTATCCATGACTTTTGTTGTTAGGGTTTAATATTTGAACTTGATGTCATTTGATGGGATACTATGAATGAGTAAAATTGGGGCCATTGTTTATTGGAATAGCATCTTGAATCTTTGGTGCTATATAAGGATGCTATTATATAGATACCATATAAGAGTAATCAAGAAATACAATCCCAACAGTGTATTCCCTAAGCATAGTCATGCAGAGGCCCACTGAAAAGCATCAGTAACAAAATTACTTAAATTAAAAAACAAACAAAACACAACTAAAAATGTGGATTCTTGCCAGAGGTTCTTGTTTATAAGCCTCAAATGTATATAGATTCCTTGAGTATCCCTGCCTTTGGGTACAGTGTGAGTAACAGCTAGCTAAGATGAATTTTGCTTTGTTTTAGAAAATCTATTTGTCATCTGGTTTGTGGAAGAAAGTCTTGGATGTAAATGCCAGGTTGCCCACAACACAAGACCAGGGACCATGAAGCTCATCGGCTTCCCTCTTTATAGTAGACCCAATCTTCAGCATCTCTGTCTTGTTTTCTTAGACCTTCCTCTTTCTCCTTTCACCCGATCCTCACTCAAGAAGCACTTTGGTTAAAGATTAACATCCAGGGACTGAGACTGCTGTTACCTCTGCCTTCTCTTCATACAGACTGTCCCATTCACATCTGAAATGCAGTTCAACGCCAGATTAGATAGCCGAGAATAAATATCCATACACTTCTCTGTCTCAGTGTAGAATAAGAAGCTCTCTCCTCCTCCACAATAAATGTCATATATAATGGTAACAAACAGTCATGCAAAGCAAAGCTTTTACAAAGCAATACAAAATAGCCTAAATCATCCACATCCCACCCTTCATTTACAGTCTTATCCTGACCCCTCGCATCCCACAGCCCATTCAAATCCACTCACAACTCTGCAATAAAGATCATCAATCTGCCTTTGGCCACCTACTCCTGCCAACGTGAGTGGACCTGACAGCTGAATTGTCAATGAGATGTCGGAGTTACAGATTTGTATCTCTTTACTTTTTGGCTGATTACTCTAAATTGCTGTTTCTACCAAGAAACTGTAAAGCAAACTGGCCAAGCTTGGACAGTGCATTTCCACTGGCTGGTCTACTTCCACCAGCATATGATAGAGTCATACTAGAAGCAACTAACAGCCTTGGAAACTGGTAGGCTTTCACTCTAGTATTAAAGATCCCAGTTTAAGATCCACAACAGGAATTTCTGCTTTTATGTTCCCTGCTTTGGGGATTTATCCCCACTTAAGAGTCCAGGATTGTCATGTGAACTGAAAGAACACTGCAGAGAGCAGGTGGAAGACTAATTAACAAAGAAAGGAAATGGCTAGAAGGATAGGGAAAGGTTAAAAATACTAAATGCAGCAGTGCAAAAGGCTCAGAGACAGTAATGAAGTCCTTTCTAAGTGACTCACCAAAAACTAAGACCATACAACGCAGGTAACTCTCAAACACTAAACACAATAGGACGTTGCTGTGCTTTTCAGCCCTCTTCCCCATCACTGCTGCTGTCTGGCCATATCCCCTCCCCCCCAAAAACACATCTTTGCTTTCTTCCTTTGCCAGACTTTTTCCATCAAACTCCTTTCCTCTTCGGTTTTTACCCTTTTCCCTAGCTGCCCTATTTTCTTTCTGCCACTAGCCACACTGGCAGGCTTCTGCGCTGGCACCAAATATTTCTGAAATTGCAGTGCCAGCCCACTGTCTGCCATCCCACCCTGCCCATTGTTTTCTGGCCTACTGTCATTTCTATAGGTACATGCTTGTGTAAATGGAGCATCCTGCTCTTTGAGGAACTGTGCTAAAAAGCAGTTCCCTGCTCCACTCATCCCTGGTAAGTGTAACCCAACTGGTATGTGCCTATTTTGCTACAAAGAAAAGCTTTCGCTCATTTCTTTGGGTTACACAATGTGACAACAACTTGTATTGCCAACATTTGTCATTTACTACTTCCCTCTACGTGTTTTCTGAATGTGTCTGCTTGCAGACGCAGTCTCTCAGATCAGGAGAATAGAAGAGAATCTGGCACTGTCTCATGCCACTCAGCAATCGCTTCTCTTTCTGTTGAGCGCTAATGACTACCAAAAAGCATAAGGCATCCACACTAAGGGGATCCAGGGACTGGATTCTGCAGGCTACAACTCAAAATACACACAAAAGCAAATACAGGGCTTTGACTTAAAACCTCCCCAAAAGTCACATCCTTTCCTTTCAGAGATGACCACCAGAAACTTCCATGAACGTTTGCCATCTCGGCATGGCGGGTCCCTACCTAACCTTTAGTCTTGATAGCTGGTACGTGAAAACACAACCTTTTACTGCTTACACAGGCTAAAGTTGTGGTCAACACCGTGTCAGCCAACTCCTCGCACTCTAAGGCTAACTATAACACATGCAGCAAACGCTGCTGTGTTCAGCTCTATAACTTGGGCTCCCAAGTCACTTCTTTATCCATCTTCTACTATTTTAAAGCAGGATATACTACGAACAATACTACTTTGCTTTTAAAAAGAGTACGAAACAAAAGCTTAGCTGAAGCACCATAAATTGTCTTGGAGACTAAAGCAAGAAGATAAGCACTACAGTACTTGATTAGGCCTTTTCTCTGCTCAAAGGAGAGATACAGTTCTGAATCAGAGGATGTTCAGCTTGAATGTTACAGTTTAGAGAGAAAATTGAGTAAGTCCATTGTAGAAGTCTGCAGTTATTTACCAGTAGCCATAAATAATCCCTAAACTCTCTACTAGGTCTTTTATTTCCTCCTCACCTATCAAGTGTGCAAATAATGAGTTTGGGGTTTTTTTGCAATCAGCTTTAAGAAAGTTGTTTAAGCTTTAAAGCTGCAATCACCCAAAAAGGAACAAAAGGGAACAGATACACATATTGTTCCAAAGTTCAAATTGGTTTATGTATGAATCAAAGTCAGCTCTCAGATTACATTGAAAATATACGGGACCTTAAGTAAAATCTTTTTAATAGCATTTGGACAATGTTTCCCTTGTCTCTGCCCATAAAACTTTCCTGTAAGGCAAGTGTGTAGATCTCAGTCCTAATTCATTTCTCCCTGAAGCACTACAAACATGATACTATAATTCAATAGTGTAGAGAAAACAGAGAGAGAACCTGGAGTAATTTGGTTCCCGTTAATTTAGTGTAATCTCTACACTATAAGGCAAGTGCTAAGTCTGTAGGTTCAAATTATATTAAACTGATACCGTCTGTTTGGTGGCAACTGGATCTGGGACAAGCGATTTAATAGCATCAAAGCGGTGCCTCCAGCAATTTTGAGGATGCATAGAAGCAAGATTCCATTCTGCCTTTGAACAGTGAGCAACAAATACTCTCGTCTAAAGGAGATGGGGAATCCTTCAGGAAACCATAATCACATCAGCTCCACACTGCAAAATCTAAAAAGAGAACTATATTGGGGAGGGGAAACAATCGAGAGTATGCAAAGTGAAAAGCAAGTAAAATCATGGTGCCAAATCTGTTTCCACACCTCCTCACCACCCCTTTTTAGTTCCGTCAGGCTGCAGCATAGGATATAGCACTCTTAAATGATCATGCCTGCACCACCAATGGTACTGCAAACTCCAGTACTCCCTGGGAAACCAGAACTCAGATTTTCCCATTAAAAAAGCCCAAGCTCCTATATATTGAGCCAAATGAAACTCTCCGTTAGCAATTGGCATCACAGAACCTACGCAAGACAAGGGTGCCAGATACTGTTCAGCAAAATTTACTTTAGGAAAAATCTTTAGGAGGGAGGATGTTGTCAAAAGACATGTTTTCAACAAAAATTTTTATTCAGATATTAAATGCGGTCAGCAATTGACTCGCACTGCTTCCATCCACATCCACATACCTACACTCACACAGGTCACGTCTTGCTTGGGAGAAAACTATAGAGATGCAAAGCCCAGTACGAAGAACCCTAATCTAACTGTAGGCTCTGTAAGGCTGTGATGCTCTGCCAAAGAAAAGCTCCTGCACAATGCAGAGGCAGATGTTGCAGGCAGCATTTACTTGGAGGGCTCCCTATTTCTGCAACTCTCCAACCCTTTAATGTGTGCAAGGACTTGGCTCAGGAACAGCTCCTTTCAGCTTTCCCTGCTGTTACTCTACTCACTCCAGCACACTTCCTCCAGTCCTCTTTTCTGCAGAGCTGCAACTGAGCTTCCCTCTTCCCCTCACTCTGGACTTTTATCAGTGTTCTCCCACATCGTTACCTAATCTTCTGAACTTCTTTCTCCGAAGCAGGAAAATGCTGTGATAAGGAGGTAGATAGTTCTTTCATCTGCTTGTACTCTCAGTTTTACAGTGTCCCTATTCCGACGGCAGTAAGAAAGCACAGATAGGTATACAACAGCTGACAGAATACTTTAAAAGGAAAAAACCCCATCATTTGTAATGTGGCAAGACAAAGGAGAAATGCATCAAAAAACCTGCATGACTTCCTGAAGCAGATCCAAGTTACACTACCATATGAAGAGACTAAATCATAATAGTTACACACTTATAGAATGTGAGATGATAGGATGCTGCAGGAAAGATAATTAGGAGACTGTTAGTTGTAAAGGTATCACAGGGTAATGGTTCCTGCTGCTGGCAGAATACAACCCTCAAAAATATATGTAGTCAAAACGATGCATTATTTCCAATGCAGGAGACACTGATCTCATGGCAGCAATCTATTTTTAATGTTACCTCTAATGTACTAAATGATTCATAAAACAAGACTATTTTCTATGAGAAAGATTTTTCCAGTAACCAGACAATTGACATTAGTATGACTACATTTAAGTATATCTTTATTTTTTTAATCAGTCAAATAGAAACCCCTTAGAGTACAGCCTGCTGACAAATAATCTGGGCAAAGATGGACCTTCTGCCTGAGTATGGTGATAGTTCACCCAGCTATGAATGGTTTTATCCCATGGCAGCGTACTTGGAAGAAGGGCCTAGGGGCAGTAGCTGTGAATGGAATTCCAGGCAGGCATTAGGATCTAGAAAATCCATTGTCACATGCCATCTTCCACAATTTACCAGGTGGTGCCTACTGTGGGAAGCAGCAGAGACAAGAGGAGCGACGTGCAGAATGAAACAGGTGATGCTGGGGACCTGACACCCACACCACACACATTTCAGGGGGGTCACTTCAGAATAGTTTTAGTCTGGTCCTATTGTCTGAATGCCCATTAGCAATCAGAGCACACTGGTTGTGTTCCTTAAGTGTATCTTGCAGTCGCCCAGGAAGTTGAGCTTCAACCAAAAAGATATTCCATTCCTGAGCTCCAAGCCTGCTCAGTGATACAAACCAAAGCACAGGTATAACTTGGAGGTTCACTTCAAAAGCATATTTCTGATTAAAAGCTTTCCAGATGAGTACATCTGGAGGAAAGATTTCTTTTTGGTCCTTATATTTCAGTTTCTCCTCTGTAACATACTGGAGATCTGTTGTTTTCAACCCTTGTGGATTCACAGAACTGCACACATTTCACTGGAGTTGCAAGTCCAGGCTTTTCTTAGACTACACCTTGGCCGAGTGGCCACGGCACACTGAGTAGTCCTGATTTCCTATTCACTCAGACTACAGACTCAGCCAAAGGCTGCAATAGTTTCCTTCCCATGGAAAACTGTGTCCAGGAGCAAACTAGGAGATGACTCTGCATCCTAGATATATCCTGAGCTAAAACGCAACCAAAAGATTTTACAAGACATGTCTAGTGCTCTCACAAGGATGCTTAGATGTAAATTACCGCTACTTGATGGCACCACCTTAAGAATTATTAGCAAACAGTGATACTGTGGTGGAAGAATTGCTGTTATTCTTCTTTCTTTGTTCTGAACAGCATGGATTCAATGCACTTTATCAAACAGGATTGCCTCAGCATGTACCTAGAGGTCACTTTGCACTATGTTGAAGGTGGAGCTCTAATGAACAGTTCATACTTTCTTCATGGCAACTTCTGTGTTGAAATTTCAACTTTTGAAATTTATTAGCTATGATATTCATTATCAAAACTCATCATTTGAAATGAGACATTCACCTATTTATGTTCCTTATATTCTGAGATGTGAAAGAGAAGTGGTAAACATGATCACGTGATAAAACATGATCACATCCTAAAACATGAATAAACTGACAAATTTTTAAACCCAAGCTCATGATTTTTGAACTGCTGGTGTTGGCAATCCTGCATGTTCATTGATTACTGCCTTCTCCAAGGAGAAGAGTAGATACAGGGCAGCGTCACTGTTAGAAGGAGTAAATTTAGCCCAAACACAGCTGTATAGAATGTTCTGAAACATGACTGATAATACCTAAAATTAAGTATAAGTGACTAACAAGTGGGTGCTGGACAAAGAAAGCAAAAGACTTAGGTATTCAAGTCAAGCTATCTGGCCAAAATTGCCCTGTGCATTTCCAATACAATTGTATTTTAGTTGTTAGTACTGAGAAACAGTACATGGGATCTTTCCTCAGCCCATCACAATACCCTGCTATCTCTTGGCTTCATATTATACAAATGTAGGGAACATTTCCTCTAACGCATGTGCAGCAGAGAGTTTGGGGGTTTTTTTGTCTATAAATCTTGCCCTATTGAGGGAAATTTGTTACAATACTGCACTAAGGATGTGGTTGTCTCTGGACTCAAGTCTGTAATTTGCATATGAAAAGGCTGACGAGAAGAAATTAAATACAAGGACAATGCATCATCATCCCAGTACCTACAACATATCTCAAAATAAACTTCTGCTGTAGACTGTTGACTGTTTGAGACAGCAACACTTACAGCCTAGGGAGGGAGCAGGAAGAGTTGAAGGAAGACTTTGGCAGCAATGTGGAAACAGAAAACCTTGCAGATACATTTTACCTCTCAACGTCCAGAGACACTGCTCACTTAATTTGGGAACCTATTTCACTACCTGTATAACACTTAAATGAAAAGTTCAGGAAGAATAAGGTACTGCCATCATGAGATTTCCCTTCTGGTTGTAAAGGAAAAAAATGCGTCAGAGCAGAAAGCCGTCAGACAAACTTGGAGCTATGGTTGTCCCTATCAAAGTTAAGAGCAAGAGGCAAAGTATCCAAATTTCCAGTACAGCATTTCAGAAGTGGGAATTGTTATAAGCCAGAGAGGTAGAGCCTGGGGATTTCAAGATTACTTTCTCAAAAGTAGAATTAATAGGGGTTTTAGGTAATTATTATTTTATCGACAGCCAACATTGATGTCTCAGTTAGATAAAAAATTTACCTTCACTTCTGCAATTCTGAAAATAAAGGGGGGAAAAAAGCAAAGACAACAAAGCTGAAAAGTAGTGAAAGCAATATTTACTGTAGGTTCCTATAAAGCTTTTCATATCTGGACATTGGGGGATAAAAGAACACTTCATTGCTAACCTGGAATAAACTATTGCTTTCACAATTTCCATTCTTCTTTTACACAGGTAACACGTAACTGCAGATAAATGGTCTATAAAAAGCATAACTTATTGCCCCAGAAGTACTATGCAATCGTTAGGCTTTACAGTAATTATATCATCAAGTTTTCACTTCCTTAATTTACCTTCTCAGACAGGTTCTGCCTGAGAACCTGGAAAGAATATTACACATATGTAACAAGAGGTATATACCCCTAAATAAAAGTCAACACCTTGAAAAACATTCCTGATCCCCATCTACTACAGTAAACACAACATCCTTATTGCCAAAATTGCTATTGCTTTTAAGTAACTATGGCTAGCAAGTATTTCACATGTAGAAGTCTTATGTCCAGACAAAAAAGTGCCCATGAAACAACATGGAATTATTTCTAAACACAGAGAAGATATAAATGGCTGCCTTTAATCCCATCTCCCTCAAAAAAAAAAAAAAGGCAAGAATTTTGTTATGAGAAAGATACAATATTAATATAAATTTCACCAAAGTTTTTACGATGTAACTGTATGAATAGTTTTAAAATTAAAAACTGTTTTTATTAATTTTCAGTATTGTTAAGTCTATCAAAGAGAAATCTCTTAGTTGACAATAGCAGTCTATTTCCAAGGTCATCTGTGCTGTATTCAGTACATGTAGGCAATAAAGAACCAATAAATTTAGGTTTTAGAAGTAACTACTACCTTATTCTGCACATAGACTTAATATATTTCTTTCAGTTGGTAATATGATTCAAATGGAACGTGTTTACAATGTCATAACCTCTTGCATTAATAGAGCTTATGCTTGGTGACCATCTTTTAATTTGGGGGTTTGCATATATTATGTATACACACACAGACACACAAAGCAAATATTAAGCAAATCCAATCTAGTACTCTTCAAAAAAAGTCCTGCATAAACAAAACATAGGCGCACATGGCAATTTCATGTTCTAAATCCACCCACACAGTTGTTCTCAGCAATTCAAGAACAGAGCTGCATGGGCATATTCACAGAATTCGAGTTACAGACATCTGTGCTGAAATAATGATCAGCATATGAAGATTCTGTTCATTAAGCAACAGAAAAAGGTCTTGTTTTTTATTTATTTTATCCTCAAAAAGAAAATAAATACACAAAAATCACAACAGCAACAAAATAGCAGAATAAGCTCAAGGTACTCTGCTTCTTTCATTCACTTTCAGAAAGCTATGCATCTTGAAACATAATCTTAGTGCTATTCCAGGAATGAGCCATGATAAACAAACTTGCACATATGAAATCAGTCATCTTAAAAATTTGGAAAAAATTAAATATATTAAACTACAGTGTAGCCTGTAGGATAGTATTGTCCTTAGCTGCTGCCAATACCACACTAGATGAAGATATAAAATCCCTAACAGACCTGTTGTAGAGCTGACGGTCCCCATGAATTATTCATCTCGGTGTCTAAAAGTCAGAGCTCAGCTTAAAGTCCAATGCAGGAAGTCTCTTCCTTCTGGACATTTTGTTTACATTAACTGTACAGAGTTTTATGGTTCACAAAGATGCCCAGTCTTTCTTTGAACCCTGCTAGGTTCCAATTACTTCCTATGGCAGTAAGTTTTACAATCTAATTATCCATTATGTCAGAAAGTCTGATAAGCAAAGCAGTCTTGGCAAAAGTCTAGAGACTAAAGCAAAAGATGGACCAGAAGCCTAAGGCAAAACCAAGTTTGTTTCTTTCTTTAAAGGAAAGACTGCATGCTATTCTGATTTTACTTCCCTTTTCTCATAATGACCCCATGCTCCTGCACTACAGGAACAACAGCAGAAGCTTCATTTGTAATTTTATCCATGTCATCCTCCCATGCACCTCTCTTGCACGGTAAACAATTCCCCACCTTCGATTTTGTGAGCTAAAACAAGAGAGAGAGAGCACCTAGGTTTTGTTTTAACAGCTTGCAGCAGAGAAGTTTCACAGCTAACTTTTAAACATTGTGACTTAAATTGATTAACTAAAAAAAGGGGATAAAGCTGTACATTTTTCACAGCGTCCTTGGAGCTCCAGGGCACAAACCTTTTTGCAACTTTCAGTCAATATTAAATGACTTTTCAAGAACTTCAATCAAGAGCATCAATGGAGCAAGAAGTAGTTATACAATGGCGTTATCTCCCTGCCTGACCTGCCACAAAACCTGTGCTCCTCTGGGATTATAGCATGTATTAATATTGGGGAAAAAAAGGTAGAAGAGCAAGATATAAAACAAACACAGTAAGTGAGCTTGCCAGGAACACCTATTTCTTCTGGCAAATGCTGAAATAGCTGGACAGGAGTTATAGTGCATTTGCAGACAGATATACACAGGGAAGGTTCCAGAGTAGTTATAATACAAGCCAGATCCCATGGATTTCAGTAGGTCAGAACTGCTACCACAGAAGCCTAGCCATGATCCACAGCATCCCACTCTAAAAGAATATGTATACCCCATCTTCAGGGTCTTTTGCTCCATTACAGGCAGATTTGAAATCAAACATAACTTCTATTTTAGTTTTCTCAGAAATAAGTAGAATCCTGATCAGCAAATTCTTTTCTACCATAAATTATGCAGCACATGTTCCAGTTCATTAATGCTGCCTAGTCTTGAAAGCTACAGGGATTTCACAATTCTTCCTGTAACATTTACAAAATATTTCCATAAATTTCCTACTTACTGAGCAAATAACATATCCTCTCCAGTTAATGTTCCTACCACAGAGTCAGAACATCAACTCAGGGTATCACGTATGGAGCATCCAGCTGGTTCTCTCCATGAGAGGACAGCAGAGACGGAGTTTGTGGAACTGAAGTCTCACCATGAAAAAAACCTGACTCCAGGTCAACAGGCACAGGTAAGAACCAGAGCAGCAAGGACTTATGCTTCTGATGACAGCCCTACTATCAGAAGTAAATAGACACACAGGGCTCACAGGGTCTTTCCTTGTTACTGAGCAGCCATTACCCTGTATAGAACATGTCTGTTCAGAAGGGGATAAATCCAAGAAGACTCAAGTCTCCATTTTGCTGCCACCAAAATCAAATTCTAAAAACTAAGGCGGCGTTACACGGGTGAGTTAAGAAATCATATCATACATATTTTTATATGGGTATTTTACTTTCTAAAACATCTCCTATGAATAGATCTTCCTCCAGTTTATAAGCAAAGTATATTTTAATAGTTTTCACTCAGTGCATGACCACAAATATTTTTATAGCAAGCCTATCTGCAAAACTGTATATAGGACTCCTAATAAGCAATACTCTAACTGGTGCAGGTTGCTAATGATTAAACATTACCAACAAATAATCCTTTTTTAATCAAGCTTCAGTATGTTTAATCTTAACCAACAGTAGGCAATTCACAGGGTCAGCTCAAATTATGAATTTGCACTGTCAGACTCTGATAACAGCAGGATGCTCTGGATTACTAACATCTCAGTTGGCAACCGTCTATAGCCCAAGGCATGCACAGAAGCCAAATGACCACTCAACGCCCACAGGCCCTTTAGCCGTAAGCATGGCAAAACCCTAGCATGTCGCACTTTCAGCCTCCGGGCTGCTGGACTTTAATCAGGAAGATTAAATTCACAACAGAAGCAGCATCATATCACATTCCCCAAGTTCACAGTGCTGATTTCATTTAACGAAAGCCTTATTTTATGAAACAAATTAGAGGTTTCAGATGCTTTCAAAAGATGGTGGGAGAGAAGGGAATCACTTGACGGAGTGGAGACACAGCGATTAAGCACCACAAAACAAAACCTCTGCTGTCGCTTCTTAATTTCTATCAGAAAGCAAACACTTCAAGCCGCCACGGCTGCCCCAAAGTCTAACACCCCGACCTCGGCAGCGGGAAGCGCACACAGCCCGGGCAACCGAGACTGCCTCAGCCGGCGGCAAGGCGGCGGCCTGAGGGACGGCCGGAGCCGCCGGCCCCCAAGAGGGGCAGATCGGGCTGGGCCGCCGTGGGGTGACCACCACGCACACGAGCCTTTTTTCACCCGTGCGCACTCGCATTACTCTTCTTCTTCTTCTTCTTCTCCTTTTTCTTCTTCTTCTCCTCCTCCTGCAGCACCCTGGGGCCGCAACACCACCCTCAGAGCCCGGCAGGCACCGCCGCCAACCCCCACTCCCTCCCTCCGCCGCCACCGCCGCCCCGACTCCTCCCCTCCCCCGCCCTCGGCGGGGGCGGGGCCTCGCCTGCCGCTTGCGCTGATTGGTTGACGGCAACCCCGCCCCTGCCCTCCACCTGCATCCCGCCACCGTTGCCCTTCGGAGGGGTAGTGGTGCGCACGCGCACTGCAACTCGGCCGGTTAGGGGGCCAGCTTGCTGCCTGATTGGAAGTTGCCGCTTTGAGAGCGGCAGGCAGGCCTCAGAGGCAGAGAGGCGCTCCCAACGCTTGAGAAACGACTTGTGTCTTTCACCAAATTATTTTTTTTTTACCCCTCTCCTTTGGCGGCCTCCCTAGGCTCAGCGCTCGCAGGCATTCGTGGCGGGGGCCCGCGACTTAGCGGGCCTTGGCAGGGTAAGGCGTCGCAGCGAGCCGGCTGCGGTCCTTCCGCGTGAGCCGTCGCCGCCGCTGCAACCGGTGGGCCGTTGGGAGGGCGCGTGCCGGTGGCCCCCAGAGCCATGTACTACAAGTTCAGCGGCGTCACGCAGCGGCTGGTCGAGGCCGCCGCCTCCGCCGCCTACAACCCCCAGGTAACGGGGCCGCCGCCACCCTCCTCCTGGGTGCCCTCGCGGCGGTGACCTTCGCCGTCCTCCTCCTTGTGCGGCGCCGTTCGCTCCCCGGGGCTCTGGCCGCCGGGGGAGACCCAGCCGGAGGAGGCGGCAGGGCTGGGGCCCAGCCCCGCGCAGTGGTGGCGGGCGGAAGGGTGTTGCGGGGAGCTGGAGCTGGCGGGCGAGTGCATGCTGCCGGGCGGAGGGCGCTTGGCGGCTGCTGTGGTGATGGTCTCGCCGGCCGGGGCCTTCGGGACCTGGCGGGCGTTTGTTTCGCTGGGGAGGGATCTTCCGCTCCCCCCTCGCCCCCCCCCCCCCCCCCCCCCCCGTGGCGCTAGCGTACGCGGCCTGTCGTGTGACCTTGGGCAAGTCTTCGTGCTGCCCTGCACCTCTTCGTTCAGTTTGGGCATGCGTTGGATGTTCTACCAAGAAATTAACACCCTTTCACCGTTTAGGGCTGCTCCTGAGCTAGAACCGTGGCTTTTTTGAAGTCGCAGTTGGCAAATCTGAACAGCACTGTAGCTAGTCCCACTCTGTTGTCTGTGCATGCAGAAAAACTAATTACTGACAGCATTAAAATCCTTATTTGAGAGGAAACACATCTATTGAAGTTTGTTTAAAGCAAAATGAAACCCAGCTTTTTCTCTGTATGATGCTGATGTATTTACTAAGTGTATAGAGGTTAAAGATTACATTAAATAAGCTTATACTTTCCATACTTTATAGTTAAAAGTACACGGTTAATTCTGCAGGAGTGGAGGGGAGCTGAGGGAGGAGAGGATGGATCCTGATTATATCAACCATTTCAAGACATTGAAGAGTTGCATGTTGGTGAAAAAAAAAATCATGGAACTTGTTTCCTTTTATGTACATCAACATAGATTCTTAAGTAACTGGGAGGACTTGTGATTCTGTCATGGGGCAAATGCAGTATGGTTGCTATACCATGTTCAAGTTTCTGAGTGAACTTTGAAAAACTTAAGTTCTTGCAGTTTAGTAATTAAAAAAAAATAATCCCAAAACCTAGAGGTTAAAGATTGGAAGAATGATTTTTAAAAAGTCAACCTTCCAAAGAACTGCCTCCAGAGAACAAACATATCTGATATGATTAAGTTATTAAGAGAAAAAAAAAAGTAGATACATGTGTACGCACAGATGTGAAATAAAAGTTATAGTTTGTCTTTTTCCTGATAAACTCATTAATGAAAGGCAACAAAGACACTACATTCTTGTAGACTAATGTGTATTGTGATACACAAATAACTCCATTTCATTCTTTCTTAGCCTAATTCTGTTAGCAACCTATTTTACACTTCTGCTTTCCTGGGTATCCTTGACTATGCAAGTTTTACTTGGAAAATCCAGTCACCTTCTACAAGCAAGAATATTGTATTAAGCTTCTTTAAAATCTCAAATTGTTTGAAGGGGCCAAGACCAACTACAAAGCTTTAAATTTTGAATTTTTTTTAAGTTAAGATGTTATAGCTTAGGTGGATAGACAATTAGAAAGATGAAGAGAACTGGATAATCAGGCTTAGCACAGTGGTTAATGCATTATAGTCTGCCAGGATGCTCATAACAAGTGAAATACTGCAGGTTACTGCAGGACTTCATCGGTTACCTGGAGCAGGCAATAGAGTGCATTCTTGTAAAGTTTACAGAAGACATCACGGCAGTGGCTCCAAAATGTTTGAAGAGCTGCTGTTCTGAAGGACCTATCTTGAATAGAGAAATGAGCTGAGAGGAACACTGTGAATTTCCATGGGGAAAAAAGGCACAGTTATGCATGCGGGAAGGAAGAGCCCCTGGCAGGGATACAAGCTGGGAACTGACAGGCTGGTGGGAGCAGCTCTGTGGTAGATACCCCAGACAGCAAGCTGGTTGTGAGCCAGCACAGTGATGATTTCTCTCTACTCAGTGCTCATTGAATTGCATCTAGGTACTGCATCCAGTTGTGGGCCCCCCAGTGTGGGAATGTTCTTGATCAACCAGAGCAAGTTCAACAGAGGTCACCAAGATGGCTGGGGTTGGGGGGGCGCACTTGCATTGTGAGGACACAATGGGAAAATGAGGCTTGTTCTACCTGGAGAAGAGAAAGTGTATGGGGAGGGGTCGTGTGCAGACCTAAGACCAGCCAGTCAGCACCTACAGGGAGGTTATCAAGATGATGAAGTTAGACTGTGCACGATGGTGCATGGTGGGAGGGGAGAAGACAGTAAGCATAAGCTGGAACAGGGGAGGTTCAAACTGGTTATAAGAAAATACATTTTTATGGTGAGAACAGTCAGGCGGTGGAGCAGGTGCCCAGGGAGGTTGTGCAGTCTCCATCCTTGGAGGCTTTAAAGGCCAGACCAGACAAAATCCACAGCAACCTGGTTTCACCTCAGTTTGGACTAAAGAGCGCGAAACAGCCCATCCATCCTGAATTAGTCTGTGATCTTAAGTAAATATTGAGGTACCATTGACTTTCTGATATGGTAACTTCTACCCCAAGAAGATTTTTATCCTCCTCTTCCCCCATCGTTCTTTGGAAGTCTTTCTGGGTAGCTACTGGAGGGTGGGGATGCAGGACACAGGGAAGACATGGGAATAAATAGAATGTTCTAGTCTAAAAGTATGTGTGTTCATTAAGAGTATGTTCAACTGGCACATGTGCTAGAAAACACTCTTGTCACTATTCCAGTGTTTGGGTCACTTCTTGCCTCTTCTACACAAGGTTATACTCAAAGATACTTCATCTGTATAGAGGAAAACAAAAGCTAGAGTTACCACTGGGGTTACTTTTGGGGCTTCATGCCCAAGCCTCCTTTCTGGAAGAATATAGTTTAGAACACTATGTATTAGTCTCTAGCTATATTGTGACTATTTTTCTGCAAATAATGGATCCTTTTTAAGATCCTAAGAGAAAAGCCACATCACAGAAATACAGAAAGCTCTGATAATCACCTGGAGTAATGTTGTCCGAAAGACAACGCTCTTGGCTTCTGGAGCCCAGGTTGTGGAGTATTGCTTACTTTTCTGCTCAGCAGGCTCCATTACATAGTAACAAATCATTCCCCTTTAAGTACATCTTTCTTTTTAGGGATTAAAAAGGCAGAAGTAAGATCAGAGAAGAACACAGAATTCTCTGTTATCCCACATTCTGTTCTGTTAATGAATATTAGGTATGTCTGAGTATCATTGCACTAGATGCAGAAAGACATGATGAATTCTGAATTATTGACATCTTCTAGATTAAAATGCTATAGTGTCATATATCAAAATTGATTTGTAAAGGGTCTATGCAAAATTAGCTTCACATATAGGTAACACTGCAGACAGAAAAAAAAAGTCTAGATACATCTCACTTTTTTACTCTGCAAGGCAGGAAGGAGAATGTCCAAGGAATAGAAATACTTTTCCTTTAGAACATTATAGTGATTTCTTTTTAGGTCGTCATTGGGCATTGTATTTCATTTCAGTGTCATCACTGAAATACCAAAACCTATTTTTTTGAGAAAATACAGTTGAGAAGATGAGATTGTATCTCAACAGGAGCATTTTACAAATATTGTCTCGCTTTATAATTGTGGGTTTTTTCATATTGATGAAAGTAACACTATCTTCCGTATCTGGCTCACCGTTCACACAGCTTATTCCTCAACTGTGGCACACAAACATGCTATGCAATAGAATAGCTACATTTTTTACATTTTTAAAAGTTATTTTCAGTCCCACTTTACAATGTTCTTAGGCCAGCTTTTTGGTAGAATTTTTATTTATTTTTTTAGTTTGACTCAACTCCCAGGTCACACAGTCAGAAGTGTCAGTCTGATAAATTTGTTTGCAATAAATAGAGATTAAAATATGAAAGGAATCATGTGAGTAAGTAAGTGTTAAGTCCTAACCAAAGTAAGTTTTTTCCTATTGATTTCATTGTTGTATTTAATAAAACCGTAGCTCAGCATGTAAAATGGTTTGCTTTTCATGCTTCATTTATTTTGATATTTCAGGAAAAATGAAGACATCCTGCAGTTCAAATCCTGCTTGGTCAAATATACAGTATAATATTTCACTCTATTCTGTACTGTTACATTCTGATGCTTCCCAATGGAGTATTGTTCTGATGTAGGTTTTAAGCTTATTGTGGGCTTTTAAAATACCAGTCAAAATGTATTTCAGAAATTCTTCTGCTGACAGCAACATAACTAACATCTTATATTAACAAAAAAAAGATAATCTTAGTTTGAAACCTGTATTGTTCTTTCCGTCTCAGTCTTAGCATTCTTAAAAGATTTAATTTTGTATTTAACGAAGTTATGTAAAGTAGTATGAACAATTTAGCCTGTTTGAATAAACAGGAACTTTCTCAGCTAGTGCTGGTGAGGAGTCAAATAGGTTAAAAACTGCTTATATTTAGGAGGATAATGACTGCCATAACCATTACAAATACAATAAAAACTATTAATTCAGAGTTGCCTTATGTTTTAAGTACAGATAGAGATACCAGTCTCAAATGCCATCAGGTGAAGACAACTATATAAACTTTTCCTAGTTCAAGACTGACTGTGATCCTAGTAGAAATTTAGTCATACTATCCTATCTTCACTTGATGCGACTTATTTTGCTTGTAGCTATTTAAAACCCCCACAAACCACAGATCTTTTGATTTTATCTGTTATGAATTCATAGAATGTTTTGGGTTGGAAGGGACCTTAAAGATAATTGAGTTCCATCCCCTCTGCCATGGGTGGGGACACCTCCCACTAGAGCAGGTTGCTCAAAGCCTCATCCAGCCTGGCCTTGAACACCTCCAGGGATAGGGCATCCATAGCTTCTCTGGGCAACCTGTTCCAGTGTCTCACCACCCTCACAGTAAAGAATTTCTTTGTAATATCTAGTCTAAACCTCCCCTCTTTCATTTTAAAACTGTTACCCCTTGTTCTATCACTACATTCACTGATAAAGAGTTCCTCCCCATCTTTCCTGTAGGCCCCCTTTAGGTACTGGAAGGCTGCTGTAAACTCTCCCCAGAGCCTTCTCTTCTCCAGGGTGAACAACCCCAACTCTCTCAGCCTTAAGAGTTCATTGGAATTGCTTGGAGTTCACTGAGAAACTATAATGGCTAACCTTTTATTCTGTAGATGATACTTAAAATGTACACAAAGCCACTTTTACATAAGTGTGTCATCCCAATACAAACAAACCTTCAAGTGTTCCTACCTAAAAGCATCCTTGTGTTAGTGTTAACAAATATCTTTTACCTCATACAGTGAAGTATCTTCTACTACGAAGGACCTGGTATTTATGTTAGAAGTGTCTAGGTTCAGCAAGTTAATAAAAGTTACTTCATTGCATGTTCTGAAATAATAATTCTCAGCTTAACTTTCTTTCTCGATTCCCCTTTTCATTTTGGTCCTTACCTCAGTTTTCTTTACTTTCTCATTCTCTGATCTGTTTGAGCAATTCCCCTAACATTTAAAAACTTGTTTGGTGCTCTCTCCATTAAATTGTGCTCCAAATCTTTAACTGTTTTGTAAATCTAGCTTGGGAATTCATGCTAGCAAGGCATAAGGTTGTTTTAACTTTGAGCATGTTGGCCAATGAACAGATAGATTGGGTCCTAAGACCTTCAGGCCTCCAACAGGAAAACAAACACACTTTACAGAGAGGTAGGCAGAAAATTTTGTTTGGTTTGGATGTTACATGTCCTGAGCTTTCATTGAGGACTTCAGCATATCACAAAGTCATGGCTGTAGCATAGTGATTTTTCTGCGCAAGTACATGTACTGTATTTTGTCCAAGAATTGGAACAAATTCCTTTTAACATGATTAGAAATCTAAGATTAACACCTTACTATTAGAAGAGAAAATATCAGTGTGAAACATTTTCTTATGAAGCACATGTCAAATGCGTAGAGGCATTCATTCCTCAGTACTGTCCTGAGTGTAGTGATGCAATGATGTTACTAAATAAACCTGCAGTTTTAGTCATGTTAAATACAAGTGGCAATTAAGGGTCATTTAAGATACCTTAATCACTTGCTTAAAAAATGACATGGTGAAATTCTTATGTGTAATACTGAGGATCCCTCTTCAGCCACACTAAGCTTAGCAAACAGCTGGATGTGAGATAAAGCACTTCCCACTTTCTCTCAATAAACAAAAATACCCATTTGGAACAGCCACACAGTTACACTAATTTAACTGAGCTTGGTTGGAGCGGACCACAAGATTCACATTTCATGGATGGAATTCAAGTGGAATTTCATGTTGGGGAGAGGGACCCTAATTAGTGCAATATCTGCGTTAGGCAAACTGAACCATCTCTTCTGCAGCAAGTTCTGTTGTAC
This sequence comes from Numenius arquata, assembly GCF_964106895.1. Taxonomy (NCBI): domain Eukaryota; kingdom Metazoa; phylum Chordata; class Aves; order Charadriiformes; family Scolopacidae; genus Numenius; species Numenius arquata. Next base: position 40,233,971 of record NC_133577.1, read on the forward strand.
TCTTCCCTGAAGCCAATGAGTCATGTCAATGATTTTTACTTAAATTGCTATGTGATGTTCTTAACTGATGCCATGCTGCTTTGGTAGTCATTTACAACGGTACACTGATGATTATATGAGTTTTCTGAAATGTTTTCCTTTGATTTCATGATGCAGTTAGGTTTAAATCTCCCATTACTCTCACAGAAGGGAGATCTGAACAGGAATGTATTTCTAAAGCCTGAAAAAGTATGCGATAACTTGCAGTTGTTAACACGACTGATTTCCCTATTCTAATAGTAATTCATACAGTGTGTCTTGCATCCAGGTGGTATCCTGTAGAGGCAGGAGTTTCAGTGCTAATAACAAGTGATATGGGTTGCTAATTACATTTTTAAGCCCCCTATCTGTGAGTTTGAAAACGATGAAAGAAGTATCTTTATCATGGAACTGTCTGAAGTACTTTGCAGCTTACTCCAGTTCTCAGTATTTACAGTTTTATACACTGCAGAGAGCTCATGAAATAAAGTGGACATGATCACAACAAGCAGGAATTGCTATCATCTAGTAACTGTTGAAGTCATTTCAGAGACTGCTCCTGAAAAAGTTAGCTCCCGCTTGCAACATTCAGGAGAGTTCATTGAAGTCTCCTCACTCTGACCCCAAGCATCAGGGATTTCTTGCTTCTAATCCTACTGCTTAGGTAGAGCCCTAGATAGCCTGACTACGTGTGAAAAACAAGCAGCAATTTGGAACAAGTACCAGCACAGAAAAACTTATGATAGCTATCAGTTTATGTTGTGAAGAAATCAGAAGGGAGGCTTCTGTTAGCCTTGCTAAGCCCTGACCCAAAGTTGTAGCTGAAAAATGAGTGGGCCAACAATGTGTCTGGAGCTCATTGTCACAGGTCTTCATACCAGATAAATATACTTTGTAATGTATCCATGCAATGACTGGCAGTGCGCCTGCCTGACTTGACAGTTGGTACATTTGCAAGTGTTATATACCTTGATATTTTAATCTTTATTTATGCAGGGACTCAAACCAATAGTTTCCACTGAATCCCCACCTCTGAGTTTTGGGACAACAAGTAAACTTGCTTCAGATTTACCAGCAACTGATTCTTTCTTGGGTAAAAACAAGGTGCCAGACCTACAGAAACTTTTTCAGGTAACGACAACTTTGAGAGTAACGTAAAGAAAACTGAAGAGCGGGACATATCTTTCCTTATTTTAATGTGGCTAACTACTTTTGTCGTTCTACAGTACCAAAATTTTGTAAAGTCTAGTTAGGAAAGTGTTGAGTACAGTATAACCTGTACATTTTACTATACAAGGTATGTATGCCCTGTATAGGAGATAAATATATAAAGTAGAAAGTCTAGTATATTGTCTATCTTTTCACTAGCTTCAAAAGATGCTTATTGTATTATTTGGCTATTGGAAGCACTTGGGAATCCAAGCATATGCTGCAAAGCAGATCTGGAGGAGCAAAGCAGATCATTACTGTTTTGTATATAATAATTTGAATATTACTGAAGCTGTTTATAATGCAGTATAAGAAGAGCACAGTAAAGTTTTCAAAGACAGTTTGTTAGCTACGCAATTTCTAAGCATACTGGGACTTTTCATAAAACAAATCAGTTAAGCTTTTTTTAAAATCAAGAACGTGCATTATATGATGTACCCTTTTCTCTCTTACATGCTACTTGCATTTGGAATGTGTCAGTCTGACTTGGTGAATAAACTTTTATACATATCTTTTCACATTCTTTTGTTAGTGACACTTTTCCCATCCAGGTCCTCTTTAGAAATATTTCAAGATATATTCTTTCTGCCTGCACTTAACAGCTTTGGCTAATAAAATTAACTTGCCTTTGTGTTTGTCTTGTTAAATGAAAAATGCAGAATACTCTTGATTATAGATAGCCTGTTTGCCAGGAGGTTTTCCTCATGGAAGTCTCTTAATTTACCTGAGGTAGCTTGTCCCTTGTGGCCTTGGTATGGCTGTTCATTTCTTTTTTTTGTGTGCTTTCTTTTTAAACTCTTCCTACAGAAAGCAGATGGGCTGCCAGTACACCTGAAACGAGGAGTTCCAGATAAGCTGCTTTATCGGACCACTATGGCTCTAACAATAGGCGGGACTATCTACTGTCTAATAGCACTGTACATGGCCTCACAACCAAGAAACCAAAAGTAAATGAACCACAACTCATGGGACTCGTGACACTTCTCTGAAGGACCTCCTGCATGTATCTTTCTGCACTTGCTTTAATTCTGTGATCATGTAGGATTCATGATTCAGATAAAATTTCTTGGAGAAAATGTTTTTAACTCGGTTGCCTTATGTGTTCTAGAAGTCAATATAAACAGACTTAAAAACATCATTTTAACATATGGTTATAGCTTTGCATTTGTTGTCTTGCAGGAGTGTGTGAACAGTTGGAGAAAGTTAAGCTTTTCCTTCCTTCCCTCCCCCAACTTAAACAATGTTAGAGACGGGGCAAGACAAATACTTAGTGGACTATGCTCCACATTCCTTAGTGGGAGGATGCTGCTGATTTCCAAAACAGTATAAGCAAATAATTTCATTATTTTAACATACTAGGAACCTGTTTCTGTCATACACAGCTCATTTTACATTAGTGGGTGGCAGCGGAACTTTTCCAGATGCTGGTATATTATTAAGTATTTGTACCTCTGGTGGTAGGACAAGGGGCTTATCTCCTTGAGTATTTAAAGTGGATTTATTCCATAATGCTAGCATCACTGAATGCAGCAGAGTGCACCAGTATTGTAGCATGTATTATACCAGTTTTTGGACTTTGATTTGTCAAACTGTCTTATTGTGCAATAAAGTTAACTACATGAATAATAAACCAGGCAAGTCTTGAAAGTCTCAGACCACTTCATCTGGCCTGGTAGTGAAATAAACATATTGGTACACCCTTATTTAAGTCCAACTTGTAGATCTCAAACCAGACAATTCAGCTACCTTACTATAATCTTTTTGAGATTATAATCCTCTTAAAATGCCCTCTCAGAACTCATTGGGTGTTTAACTGTAATTTTTGTAAAACGGGTCACTGTCACAGCTCCGCTGCATATTATTTTCAGTGCACACACATACCTATTTATGTACACATATACACACACATTTCCTTTGCTCTGTGGGTGGAAGAGAGAGAAGCCAATAAAACCTTTTATTCATTCTTTTTCCCTTGTAATATCATAGCCTTGAACTGCAAGTTTCATACAAGTTTTCACAAAAAGCATCCTCTAATTTGATAGATCCTTCTCTGTCTATGAACATCAAGTATTCACTCTTGGTCACCCAGGCTCTGGGTAAGCATGGCTTCACTGGCCTCTCTAAAGACCCATCTCTCCTGAACTGTGCAGAAATCACCTTTCATGTAAATAAGGAAAACATTTGATAAAGGAACCTGAAATTCCCATTTTTTCAATCTTTTACTAGAAACATTCTGATTTTTTTTCCAGTCAAGTGATATCAAAGCCTTATTACTGTTCCAAAGGAGAAAAAATAGCTGCTTGTACTGTGATTTCAGGTTTCAGTCAATGTTGGTATTTCAGGATGGGAGTGATTAAGTCACCAAAAAAGTAATTTGTAAGGACAGCAAGACTCAAAGAATAGCAGAGAATTACCAAGTTCTCGAGGAACTGACAGCTCTGTGGCCTCTACTGATGAAATATGTTATCCTCAGTAGCCCATGCTTCCATGGGACTAAGAATCTTGTGCTGTAGGCTGTTAAATCCTATTAAAAAAAAAAACACCACCAAAAAGACAAAACAGAAAACTCCACACACACAAAAAAAAAAAAAAAAAAAGGAAAGGAAAAGAGAGAGAAAATGGCGTGGCAGGTTATTGTTTATCTTCCCTGCATATCATATATTAAGCACTACCTACAAGAATTTTCTAAGAAAGGATACCTTGCACACAAACTTGACAGGTAGATTTTCATGAGGATGAGTTTTGCTCAGAAAATTTCTAGCTTTTTTTTTTTTTTTGAGAAACAACTATTTTTAGAGTTCCCATAGAGGATATCAACTTTCTGCTTGTTGCTAAGGCAGGTGTGGATAAAGTAACCAAACTGTTATCCTATAGCTCATTAACGAGTGGAAATACTCTTCCAAGTAGTTGTGGAAAGAACAACAACAAAGACTTACCAGTCAGGTATAGCTTTCTTAAAACAAAATAAACTTGAGTTTGGGTTCATGTATTGCTATTGAGGTCATGATTGGAGAACGTCAGAATTGTCTTCCTATTGCCCTGGGTCTAGCTTTTTCCAGCTCTTTGTCAGCAGCTAAAAACACATGTGCTAAAGGGAAAAGAAAATTTTCACCATCAAATTTTGCAAATAACCAGATACTAGATAAACCATCGTTTTCTTTGGTTTTGCAGAGTTTGGATTTTAAAAAAACTATTTTCACTTTGCCTTTCTTAAAAAAGCTGACACAGTTGAAGCGGGATTACAATGCTGGTTCAGCTTGTCATATTCGCATCCCTAGTTCAGTTGGAGGTTAAAGAATGAAGAGGCATTGCTTGTGTGAGCAGGGCAACAGCTGTGAGGGAAAGAAAAGACTGCATTTCTATGTTCCCACAGCAAAGTGCTCTGAAGAACAGGAAAACTTGCAAGCTGTAGCCAGAAGGTTAGGCTGTGGCAGCAAAATCTCACCCCTTTTCTCAGTTAGTTTTGATATCATCATAAAGAAATTACAACACTAAATTGTTTTTCTTCCTAGAGAAGAAAAGCTCTGTTAAATATCTAGTTTAAAATATTTCTGATGCTGGACTTTTATGAGGATTCAAGAGGGTTTAAATGTTTTAACTTACTGTTTGTGATAGAGACACCTAATCTTCTTATGCTTAAATCCTCAAGAACACCCTTAACCTTTAAAAGTAATAGTCTGTCCTTGTCCTGACGTTAAATAAGGGCTTAAGTAAGGAGAACCAGGAGTGAATTGTAGCATCAAGAAGGCTACTTCAGTGTTCCGAGTTGTCGTCCCCAGAAGTAAAAATCTGAGTTGCGTACTACAACTTCATTGCATGTGTGTTATGATCTGGGTTTCTTTTTTTTAAAGAGCCTCTCAGTTTTGCCTTAGAAATTATGCAACCTATCACCACCGAGAACTGAGAAAACAAGATGCATTTTTAAGTGATAGCTTATACTCTAGTGTTTTAGCTTGGATGCACAGTAGAGAATATATTACAATAAGCTCATACCCCAAGGTGCTGGGTTTGGAAGGAAAAGCAGCTGAGATTTACAATACTCGGCAACAAAATTATCTCATGGATAATCATCCATCCCCCATGGCATTATCTTGCTGTTGAGAGACAGTGGTTTTCCTTCTTAAATGATCTCTCTGGCAACCCGAATTCAATAGTTATATCTTTGTAATGGTTTTAAAATAAGATCTCCCTCCCTACTTTTTATGTGGGAGTAGTAGAATAAATGCCCTTGAGAAGATGTTGATAGTATGCACGTATGTCTTTCAGCTGTTTAAAAATAAAAGTGTTAAGGAGAAGATTCTTCCACAATTTTTCAGTATGACCATACTGTCTCAACAGGCTTTTGCCTTAACATTTTAAATTGTCGACAGACTGATTATTTCAATACTAAGACATTAATTGATTGATCTTGCCTTAAAGTAAATCTTGCCAAATTAAAAGACGCTGTAAGGAATAAAAGCAAGAGAAACTAGGGAAAAGGGAGTCTAATCTTACAGACATCAAAAAGCTGAAGAGAGTGTTAAAGAGTCTTTTCCTCACACATATATACCTAGTATTTACTCCCTCTTTACCCCCCTTCCTTCAAATTCAGGCCTTCCAGGAGGCTTCAGAAGAGGCACAGATCAGTTTTTTCCACTCCTGTCACAAACCATTACCCCCATAGATCTTAAAATGTAAAAAATCCAAATGCTTTTACATAAAGAGAAAAAAGTGCATGTATTGCACATTTATATTACATGTAAAGTCATGCTTAACTTTGGGAAAAAGTTAGAAGCTACCTGCATTTTATGACAGTGTACTAATTGTCTTCCCTCTCCAGCCCTTCCTTGGCCTCAGTCAAAAGTTTCACAAGAAGCCAAAGTCTGATCTCTGTTTAAAATGGAAAGTGGAAAGAACTTTCCTGTAATCTAAGCATTAATTTTAGCAATAGGCATGAAAAACAGCCTTTTAAGTATTTTGCATATTCAGTACTAATTACATCTTAGTTTATTAAAGACTATTAATTTGAACCAATTCCAGTTAGCTGCAGTGCAAGTGAGGCACAGATTGCTAAGAAGTAGAAGCATATTTGCTGTGAAAGGGAGTGCAATCATGCCTGTGGATGAGGAAATACCGTATACACTATCAGGTATCAGTATGGCACCTCACTAGTACCAGATTTTATCTCCTGGTGCTTCTTATATGATCCCAGACTCTGTCTGGGTATGCCACTAGACAGAAGGAACCATTTTATTTGTATGCTAATTTTCTCAAAATACAAGAAAGTTAAATGCAAGGGTCTGTTCCCCACCCCCAGGCTGTTGCAGGCAGCCCGTATCTGGCCTACAAGAAGTCATTCATCATCCTCTGGCTCCAAAGAGAGATCATACTCTGTGCTAAAACTCCATTTTTCTAAATGACTTTGCCCAGTGGATCCAGTGCTGCAAAACTTGGGGGGGGGGGGTGGGGGGGAAGTACTGCTGCAGTACAGCTACATACCACCTTCACTTTTCTTCCTTCCTCACTCCCACATTTTAATTCGTAAAGAACATCAAAATTTTTCTAGTTTACTTCCTTTTTTCCACAGCATTTTAAAAAAATATGCTGTGCCACAAAAGGAATGAAAGTGTTTCTAAGTGCTTCAAGAGGACTTCTGAAATAACTCTCATCAGAAGGTATAAATTTGTCACGTGTATGTTTTCTCTGCAAGATGGAACAAGCTCTGGAAGTCTCTTGTGAAGTACATGATCCTGTCAACCCAGCAGCTCACATCTGCTCCAGGTATGCAGGGAAACCCATTACTACAGTGGCAAGTCTTTGAAGAAGGTGTTCTACAGGTGTGCAAATGTAGGGGCATCAAATGACTTGCTGCTTCCAAGCATCCAACTGTATTCCAAAGAAATTTAGGAAATAGTTCTTCCCTGCAACATTCTTATACTTTGAGCCATGTAACCTCAAATGTATATGGTACCCATTTTTATATCTTCCTTGCAATTAAGTCACATGCATCAGTCTTGCTATTAATTGCCTATGGTGTGGTGCTACCTCAAATGTCTTAGATTCCCTTTCTCATTTCATCACTGAGCTCTAATTTTGAGTACCCAAAATTGGAAATTTAAGCATTAATTACAACACACGTCCATTACAAAATTTCTCCTTGAGGCATAGAGCAGAGGCAGCTAACGGCATCCATAGCAGAGTTCAGTGCAACCCGCTGCCATAAACCACATGTTCTTCCAACCACACAAAGCCATCCTTAGCATTTTGCATACTTCTTCTGGTTACACGTAAGGAAGATCATCTGTGTAGTCTTTAGTCCCATACCTACTCGCAAGAGAAAATGAAGCATTGTCTAATCCACAATACTGCACGAGTGTAACTTGTGTTTTCCCTTAAACTAAAACTGTAACAGCACTTCTTTGTAAGGAGAGCATGTTTGGAGGAGTGGAGAGGTTGTGTCAGTTCCACCAATTTGATCCTGACTTGTAGCCAAGAGAGCAAAACCAATGAAATGCAGCTTTTCTGGCATAAGGAACAAGTGCTACTTGATAAAGCTTTTTCTTGCATAAGCCTAAGGAAAATGTATTAGACTTCTAATTGGAACTGATTAACCAAGTCTGCTCATATGCATAACAAAAACCACGTTTCAGCATACTCATTGTTAGCAGCATGACCCTGCAGAACTAACAGGAATCAAGACTTCAGGCTTTCATAAAACAGCAGCAGCAAAACCCTAGTTGCAATAAAGCAGGCTGGAGTCCACCTAGGTTCACTAAGATGTGGAGAAAACAATCAAGCAGCTTGTAGCACTGTGCCCTTACACTTTGTTTTCAGAAAAACATAGAATCACAGAATTGTAGGAGTTGGTAGGGACCTTCGGAGATCATCTAGTCCAACCCCCCTGCCAGAGCAGTTTCACCTAGAGCAGGCTGGACAGGAATGCATCCAGGCAAGTTTTGAGTATCTCCAGAGGAGACTCCACCACCTCTCTGGGCAGCCCGTTCCAGTGCTTTGCCACCCTCAAAGTAAAGAAGTTTTTTCTTATGTTCGGATGCAATTTCCTATGTTCCGGTTTGTGCCTGTTGCCTCTTGTCCTGTCACCAGGCACCACTGAGAAGAGCCTGACCCCATCCTCTTGACACCTGCCCTTTAGATATTTATAAGCATTGGTGAGATCCCCTCTCAGTCTTCTCCAGGCTAAACAGACACGGGTCTCTCAGCCTTTCCTCATAAGAGAGGTGCTCCAGTCCCTTATCATCTTTGTAGCCCTCTGCTGGACTCCTGCCAGTAGTTCCCTGTCCTTGAACTGGGGGGCCCAGAATTGGAGACAGTACTCCAGATGGGGCCTCACCAGGGTAGAGTAGAAGGGGAGGGTGACCTGCTGGACACGCTCTTTTTAATGCGCCCCAGGAGGCCATTTGCCTTCTTGGCCACAAAGGCACATTGCTGGCTCACGGTCAACTTGTTGTCCACCAGGACTCCAAGGTCTCTCTCTACAGAGCTGCTTTCCAACAGGTCAGCCCCTAACCCATACCTTAAAAACAGACTGAAAGGATCATTTCTGGCAATCTCAGAAACTTGCTGGTTTCCCAGAAGTTCATCTGGAGGTGTTTTTAAAGCTCTGTGACAGCTTTCCATGGCCACTGAAGAATGGTTTGCTAGACAAAGGTCTGAACTTCCGTTTAGACCTGTTCCCAGCTACGCAGAGCCTGATAAATAATGCCTATCAGGTCTGCCTGCAGAGCTGCTGTGTATTTGATTCCTCTGTACTACAACATGTAGAAAATGTAATCATAATACAATATCCAAATGTGACAATATTAAAATGTTTGAATAATTCAGAGGCATATGCCCTTCAAGAAATTTCTCATCTGTGTGGCATATTTTTTTTACTTTTACTGACCAACGGGTTGTGAGAAAACCTGTGTAATAAGGATTTCCTGGATTACAGACTCAAATCCCATGTTCTTTGTTTAAATTGTGTGGGATAAACCGAACAGAGTAAAAATAGAAAAATCTGTCAATAGCAGTATTAACTGGAGTTATCCCTTCCCCCTGGTTTGCAGCCCCTCATTCCCAGGTGCAGATGTCAGTGCCTGTGCTTTTCCTGACACTGTTTCTGGGAGCAGGAAGCAACAAGCAATCGTACACCAATTCCCAGTGTGATTTTTCCTTCTAGAACAAGGGAGATTGGGTGGCCATAGAGTAACTGACTTGTTTCCCGTGTGGCACCCTTTCCTTTCTTTGTGGATGCAGCCAAGCAGCTGGACTCTGCAGTGTTCTCCAGAATTGTAGCGCCTCACACACCTGACTGGGGAAGACCTTCATGAATACTCTGCCTGGTCAACAGCAGGCCCAGCTGCCAGAGCTGGCAAGTAGGTACAAGCAGCAAGAGAAAAGGGAAAGTGATACTTGCTGTCTCTGGAAACAAAGCCATCAGGACTATGTGAAGACACCACCTGTAAAGAGCACCATCGAATGCCAGCAGGTCTACTGGGAATGCTGCTTGTGACCATGTGTCAGATGGTTATTCCATATATATACACACACATATATTTGTACGCTATTTCAACTATAAGTTTTGGGCTCCATGTTTTCAAAATGCAACAACTTTCACCAGCTAGATGACAATCTGTTGTGTGAACACTTGTATATGCCCTTTAGTTTTTACATACTGTAAGCTCAAATGATCATCTGATATACACATTTCATCAAGATCACTGATCTGTGTTTATCTTTTTATCTCTGTAAATTTTAACCGGCTACGTAAGAGTCTTCAAATGCGAGATCAAACCGAAACTGCTCTTTTAACTTCCATTGCTTTTATTGGGTATTTCTACTAAGCATTTGCTGCACAGAGCTATATAGTATCTTATCTTGTATGAACAGTTCTGCTCCTAATAACTGAGCCTGAAAGTTGTTGAACTCAGTGTATGAGTGAGCAATTATGCGCTTTGTATCTCAGGACTAACATGCAGATACGCATACATGAGGCCTGCAGGTTTAATTCTGGATTTCAGTTGCACTTCAGGAAAAATATATTTCCAGGAGCAGCAATAAATAAGCAAACAGAATCTAGTACCTGTAACAAACATTTTGCCTGGTTTGCACCACTGGCTTGAAGAAATTAAAGCGCGCAAGACCCAGCAAAACCTGTCTTCACAAAGCAAAGAAGTTTAAAAAAAAGAATGTTTTCATCTAACCCATTGAAATCCACTCTAGACAACTTAGAGTTTAACTATTACTGCACTACCTTTGGATTTTACACATACATTAGGCAAAAATGCACTACTCTCCCTTTTTCCTCATTAAACAATTATTTCATTTTTACACTGTGAATGACTGCTCTCCTAGAGCTGTGAACGCTGGAGACATGATGGTCTCCAACTCTGCAGCTTGTGAAAGGGTTCAAACAAGTGGATTTTTACTGGTGCATTTTGTGTGTGAAAAATTGCAAGTATCCTACTATATGCTGTCATATTTAGAGTCAGCTTTGCTAGTACACAGAGTGTTAGGCCAGAACTAGAAAAGCCCTGCCAGGTTGCCATGTATTGGGTGGCTCCTCTCTCCTGGGGCTGAATTAGAACAAGTCTTGTTTCTGGCAAGGTATAAACTCATTTTTAGGTTGTATTTCCACATTCTTCACCATTTTATCAGCAGAATTTATGTTGGTTCAGGTTTGCATAGCAACCTACTCAAGGTTATTTCCTCTTGGCAAAATCCAGGCCAAAGTGGAAATAGTACACATGAAAGAAGAAAGTCTTTTCTGTTTCTACCCTGTTATACAAGCATTCAAGGTTATGGTGAAGAGCATTCAAACAAAGAAAAAAAAAAAGGCTCAAAAAACCAAAAGGCCTGGCAGAGTTTCTGTCCATTTCTACAGATTATGATAAGAAACCCCTACAGATATTTCCCCTCTCAAGATTCCTTTCACATTCCATCTCTCTCGATCAGAAAGATCAAGTAGCAGAGAACAATTTCTTTCTTATGAAGCAGTTTGTAATAGGCCACATCTCTGCAGCTCCAGACACAGGACTCATGCTGACATCAATGGAAGTGCTAACTGTGAATTTGTGACAGTATGCGTGACCCAGTCTGATGCTCTTTTGGGACTGAAAAGTTAATGGGACACTGAGTATAGATCAAACTATAGAGCAATTACACTAAAATGGTCCTTTTGCTCTCTGAAGTATCCCATGTAAATCCGTGTGGTCAAACCTGCCTGGTGAAACAGATACAGTTCTGATTGTCCCATCTTCAGGAACAATATAACCTGGAGGCTGCCAGATGGGTAACATTGCTGGGTTTTAGATCTCCCCCCCGTTTTCTGTGATGAGACCAGAGCATTTAATAAAAGCACTATTTGTATACGGTAGACTCACAGCACTGTTACAGCAATCACCAAAAGTTGTTTTGGTTTTTTTTTTAAATATATAAATAAAGTTACAGCATTTTTCACTGAGTACCAAATAATTTATAAACTTAGGACGCTGATTTGACTCCCCCTGCAAAGACAAACATGCTTTGGCTGATCCTGGTGCTAGCACTTTGTTCTAATTTGTTTTATTTTTTCAGACTTGATTTTGCCTACTGGAGTAAAAATAGAGTGCAAGAGTGGTATATAAAAAAATAATCTATCATTGCTTCAGTGTGCAGAAGGAGCAAAAACTAGGCTTGTACAATTAAGACTGAAATTATGAAATAACTGTGAGGAACTTTATTTCGACAAATGCAAAGCTCCTTGAAGCTTTCATTATATTTTGTTTATAATACCATTTATGATTTTTTAATTTGATCAAAATCCTTTTGATTTACTGATAGCACCCATTACAATATACCCAACCATGTCACTGAAGCCAAATACTACATGTGAATTTTGGCTGCAGTTTCACCTGAGTGATATATGAAAGAGGGTTGCAGAATCTGATAGAGAAGTAATCTGATATATTTGCTATAATTTTTGCAACAAAGAGAAATTTACGGTCAGACACACTGGAATAAATCTGAAGTGTATTAACTTTCTTTGGTTTACACTGAAACCACCTTTATCCATACAAAGTCAGCCGTCTGTTGTAAGATACAGCAGCATTTTTAAATAGGTCCGGCACTAACAATTATAGGCAACTTCACAGTTGTGCTTGTGGTGAGCAGTTGTGTTCCATGAGCCAGAATAGACCCGGCAGCCTGACTGGCCATGGAGCATCATCTAGTCACTACAAAATTTATCTTTGTACAACTTAGGACAAGCTCTAGTATAATTACAACCGCTCCATTTTTAGAATAGACAAATGCAAACCAGTCCTCTATTTCTAGCTATTTGTATTTTGGTTACAAATCAAGTGTGATTTACTCTATTAATCCTTCATTAATAACATTTTGTTAGGAATGAACTATGCAGGATATTCATTTCAATACAGTAATAAAGGGCTTGAAATGTATTTCTTGGCTTGCACAAGAGGAATTGGGGCAGGGGTGAGTGGTCTGGTTCTCATTTATTTTATCTGCTGCAATTGTATCTGTTCAAAGTAAACTTAGGATAACGACATTTTAATTCAGCGGCCAGCTAGGGGTAAGAAAAATTCTGGGACATTTCCATGTCAAGTTGATCTTAAAGCAGTCCATTCAATTTGAAACAAAACGTACTGATATCAGGTAATCTAACCTTCAGAAGTTGTTAACTTTAAAATGAAAGGAAGTACATTGTCCCGGTTTGAAGTAAAACCGAACCAATTTTCTGTTCTGTAATTTTACATCTTAGCTAGGCCTCTTCTAACCGTCTGAAATTAACGGCATATTGTGGAGAAAACTGCTCGTTCTCAGAATGATAAGACCAATGTTTGTGTTCCATGCCAAGGAATGGTATGCAGGGAGGCCCTTGCTTATACTTATTGCTATAACAACCAAGGTCAGCCAATTTTGTTATTTGCCCCCTTAGAGGGTCAGAAATGGAAAAACGTAAAGGGGTCACATTGGTGGGGAGGAGTGGACAGGACAGGTGACCCGAACCTGACCAACTGGGTTTTCCATCTCATCTGCCCCATGCTCAGTATAAAAGCTGAGGGATCAAAGGGTCAAGGGTCTTCCTGCGATGGCCGACGTCCAGAGAGACTCTGTCTGTTCATCTGCCTTTGATCCCGATCCGTGTGTTCCTGACTTCAGAGCTGGAATCCAGTTCCCATTTGTTGCTGAATCCAGTCTGGGACTTCCCCAGTGCCTGCCGGTGACGTGACTGTCATCCCGGGAGCTTGACACGGTTTTGTATATATTGTATCTATTTCATTATTTTCTTCTTTATTTTTATTTTAATATTAAATCTTCATTAAAGTAGTTTAGTTCATTCTAAACTTCTAAATCTCCTTATCTCTTCCTCTCTCCTCTTTTGGGGGGAAGAGGGGAGGGAAGGGCCATCTGTCGGTCTGGTTTTGGTAAATTTGGCCGAAACCACGACACACAGACTATTTCTGAAGCTTTAAATGACAGACACACCCCAACCACTAGAATTTCTCGAATAAAAGCATTGCACAGAAACACATATACAGTTTCTTACTGTTTTTTCCTCCTCGTGCAGATGAAACCATTCACAGAATTGGCTCTAGTGTAAAGGACTTGATGGTGTTTAACAAGTGCATTTGCCCTTCACAGGGCTAAATTACTAGAGCACACACGCCAGAGTAGAGCACACAAAGCAGAAGAAAATAGGGAATCAGGACAGAGACTAATTTTAAAGCTAATACAGCATAAGACTTAAGAAAAAGCATGGACAAAAAAAGTGAGTGAGGTTTTACAGTGAACTATTATAGATTTTAATAAAACCAGATTAGCATACACGAGCTGAAAGTTAGACTCCATTTCATAAAGGCAAAACTGAAAGTGGCATCCAAAGAACAGAAATTACATAAATTATGAAACTGAATTTCCCTGCAGTGTTTCCCTAGAACATCCAAACTATTATGCAAAGTCATCATCCAAATAGTTTTACTTCTTACTGTTCTATTAGGGCTAATACAAATAATTACATCTACAATGGAGACACTGGTTTAGGAATGGCTGGCAGAAGGCAGACCTTCCATTACAGGCCATTAAGAGGTCTGCATGAGCAGAAGCCCATTTCTCTCAGAAAGCAACAAGGGCATTCAGACATCTCTGTGAAGAGGGTTATTTGTTTAGAAGTGTTTCTCAGATGAACATATGCTGAGACCATAGTCCTTGAGATGAAGAGGTCTGTAGCTGAACACTTTAAAATTACTTGATTTCTAGTATTTAGTGGAACTTTGATGATGCAGCACACTCAAGAGTTTCATAACACAACCATAAAGCAGTGTTTTCTTAATTATTAATAGAAATTACTATTCTGCTTCTTCTAGCTAGAATGATTCGAAAATAATTTCTATTTATTGACCTTTGTGTTTTACCCTAGCTATTGAATTTTGATTTGCAATGTTTCGTGTAAATATGTTTTTCTTTTCCTTGTTGGTGACCTGTCCTTCTCCTTTCCAAAAATATGGGAAACTTAAGGTAGTCATATCTTTGAAATATTTTCATTTTAATTTCATAACTACACAATATTAATACAACATAAGATTATGCCAAAAACTGACTCTTCTTTGAAAGGGACATATGGCTTTAGAAAAACATTTCTGAGCACCCAAAGGGGACATGAGGCATTAAAATTGAACAGAAATGAAAGTCTGTTTTATACAGGGCTGTATGAAAGAGAAACACAAAAGGCTGGTGAATGGAATATTCTCCTTGGCTTTCTTACATTCAAACATTTTCATTTTTGTAACAGGATCTTTCCTGAAAATCCACAATATTTTATTGTACTATGAGCCCTATCAATGTCTCTAACCAAATCTTAGTCATTTGTCCCAGTTAAAGACTATGGCTCCTATTAGATTATTGAACACTTGCAGTTCAGCTTTGCAAAGGAAACCGTAAGTCACGATTACTTTGTCTGAGACCAACCTTGGGAATTTATCTTGTTTGTAAAACATGAGGGGGAGGAGAGGAAATAAGCCCAGTACCTGTTTTCAACAGGCACAACACAAAAGTTAGGGGCCATCTGTGGGGGACAGAGACTTGTGAACAGCAAGGCTTTAATTTTCAAACTGTAAGAACTGATTTTTTCAACACACAGTTGTAGGGGTGGTGCCAATCTGCTTTATGATCTCACTGTGCCCAGAGTTTTCTTTCCTCAGGGTTCTTCTTGTGTCAAAACCAAATCCACATGACATATTTGAATAAATCACTATTAACTAACCACTTAGGAGAGTATATTTCCAGCCAAAGCTGAAAGGGCACACCGCATTCACCGGGCAGTGCGGAAGGATGCAGGTAGACTAAAGACAAACTGCTCTGTGTGCAGCAGAACTATTAACGCCTGCTCTTCTGTGGTAGTCATGCTTTGTCTCTCAAACTTGCTCCCTTCCCTTCAAGATAACACTTATCCTAGGTCACCTTTAATATTTTAATCAGGTAACAGACAACATGCAGATAATCTGGAGCTACCAATAGTCTGATGGACAAGATTATAGCTGGCAAATTAGCCCCAACAAATCACAAGCAGCAGCTGAATTCTTCTGCTTGTCTTGACACTGGGAGCACAAATCTCTCAGCTTTCTACTCTGCCAAGGCTTCAATTTTAAAAATTTTCCAGGAATTAAATTTTCTATAATTTGAAGGAGATCAACAAACTGGCTTAAATCATTGTCAGAGGGGGGACTGACAGACGGACAGTAGTTTAAATCACACGTTGCATAACTGACTCACTATGTTGCAATAAACCTTATTCCTCGACAGAGAAACACAGAGCTGCAAATGAGCCCTTTGGCCAAAACGAAGAGGAGAGATGGCAGTGCATCAAGACACTAACACTCTGTAGGAGTGAGAGTGCTAGCTCGTGTAATTTGTGATGGTCCATAGAACCCAAACAATGTGGAAAAGTTGGTTTGTGAGCATGACTGTCCTCTTTGGGGTGTCTGACTGAATTATGTCAGAGGTACTGCATCACTACGCTCATTTGTCAGTGTACTGTAATTCAGCTGTACCTTCTGCCAGGCACAGTAATACTGCAAGGTCTAATTTTTTGTTTTTTCTTTCTTTTTAAATGAGGCATTGTGGTCAATCTGGAATTCTATACTGCAGTGTAAGTGTACGTTTCTGATAACAATATAAATTAAATATCTGGAAGAAAAAACAAACCCGAAAATTAGTATTTGCCCCAGGTAAATGTGGGAATCACAGATACTAAGTGGTATAAAAAGGGAGCAAGAAATGGGCTTTGCCCCAAAACACTTGCTGGTATTTTTGCCTCATCTTTGTAGACAGAGGTGCAAGGAGGTCCAATTCATTGAGGAACGTGGCAGACAACAGCCAGAGCATTGGAGAACCCTACTCCCTGCATGCTACTACATCTGGAGTACCAGTTAGCAACCAATATTAAAAATACCCATGCTGCAGTAAAATACTGTTTAACTAATCAATCAGGACAAGTGACATTAAGAAACACTGTCAACCGCACCCAACTTTGTGGGTTATCAAATAGTATTTGTGTTCAATAAAATAATAAAAAGATTTAGTGAGTTGCCATCGTGCTGTAGGCATATCCTCTCCACACAGCATTCACCATGTATCATGTGGCACCATTCCCTAGCAACACAAAGCATTATTATTAGCAACTTAAGTCCCAAGGTTATTAGTGAGCTGTGAACTCACAATATGCAGAAGATAAAATCCTCTAATACTTTTATTGCTTTCATTCACCAGCTGGTGTTTTAATCATAATATGTTGTCTCATTAAAAATCATTACATTAATTCTGTATATGATTAGAATCCACAAAGCCTGTTGCACATTGCCCTAAAAAAACCAAAGTTGGCCTCCTATAGTCTCTCAGAGTGCTTTCAGGTTTATGTTAAAGCCTTTTCTGAGGAAAAAAAGGAATAAAAAAAGGAATAGCTGCACACTCTAGTGATTTCCCCCCTAAGGTGGAAACAAAGCCTGTGAAAACAAAGGTCTAAGCAATTTAAGTGGGCTGTGTGCTGAAACTAGCTTTGCGCAGGTGGAAGGCAGGCAGAACACCTAAGTTTTAACTTTAACCACTAGGCCCTGAGATCCCAGCACAGTGAAGTACTTTCCCCCCATTTTCCCCAGCACAGTGGTGCCTCAGCCTTATTCTCAGAAATGCTTGTTGTTGGGCTTATGTTTGCTACATGGGACCCACATGTCCACTAGGAAGTGTTTAGAAGTTCATGAATTATATTTAAATAAGTAAAAGCATTGCTGTAGAATAAAATTGTCCAGTCTCTGGAAACACAGTTGAGGTCTGCACCCATTTGCTTCACAAGTAAATTAGGGTAAGGTAAGACCTTCAGTGTCGTTGTGCTCCATGTTTTCTTGGGTTAGCTACAAGCTAAGTCCCTCCTCCTAGATGAAACTTCTGCTTCATCCTGTTTTGTTCTTCACCTTCCTTATTAGCCTGTTTCTGCTCTTATACAAAGCGCTTCTGAATGAATTTACAGGGGCTTACGTTTGGGAAGAACTAGTTTTGCTGAGAAATTGTCTTTCCTGCCCTTCAAGACTTGCTCTCAGAGCACTGGCCTTGATGGAGAAGGCTGCTGTGAGCAGTGTGGGATGAAGCAAGGCTGCCTCATTCGTTCAAGTTGCGGATTCAGACACACAGGCTGTCCAGAATTTCTCCTTTCAAGCTGTTGAGCACCACAGCTGTAGTCGTGCAGCACTGCTCTCCATCACAGTGCCAATTAGATGTCCTTTCCCCCACCACAGGGCTGCTAACTAACATCTCAACAGGGAGCACTCAATCATTTTCTAAACAAAAAGACATGGAACAAGTCAGGACAAGGGAGGTTTTCTAACAGCAAGGATGCTGATGTTCAGAAGCCATGCAGTGAGCACTTCTCTTTAATATGCAAGACAACTGCTACTAAATAGAGCCTGGACTGCTTTCAAGGGAACACTCACCATGAGGGGGAAGGCAAACCTGCAATGTGACCTCCTCTAAATTCCAATTATAGACAATATACCCAGTTCATTCCATCTAATAGCAGGATAGTGAGTCCTACCAAATATTTATCTTTTTCAGTGAATGTGGAAAGAATGGGAATTGAGACTGTGAAGGCCTTGTGTCACTCCCCCTCCTGTCAGTCAGCCTTCAAAAAGAAGCACCATGGCTTCCTCATGAAACTCTGAACAGTACCACGAGGCAAATAAGGGTGCCTCCAAGTTTCAGGTCAGGCAGGCAGAGGAGGTAGCCTCAACTCACCCCACGCGGGAACTGCTTTACCTTGAGAGATCAGTGAGTGCATGATGAGTCTCAGTCTCACCATCCCACCCCCTGGGCATGGTCCTGTTCCAGTGACAAGGTGGGACAATAGCTGGCAGACTGTTTATGGCCATGCTGGTAAATTCACACAAACTCCCACTTGTTGGCATAGATCAAGTAGCTGAAATACCACATCACAGTACTACCAGATCACTCCCTCCCAATACAGTCTCACCAAATGGTACCGATGGTATTTGTTTGCATATAGAGACATTCTGAATCTTATCAGCCCAAACTATAGAATTTCTCACTTTAAAGCCTTCCTCCCCACTCCTGACATTTCACACTTGCATTTTGTCTTCTTGAGGTAGCAAGTGTTCACTAAGCAGAAATGTCTTTCATTTTGCAGCTTTTCTTTCAGAGGTTTGAATTCACAGAGCCCATAGACTGTGATTCACTGTAAATCCCTCAACACAAACTACAAGATTATAAATTCCCCTGTAAATGGAGGATGGCTGCCCTCACAGGGACAGGGAGTTCCTTTGAGGAAGAGGAACACCAGGGGAGTTCCTAGGACAAGGACAAAAAGCTGGTCTCAGTGCAATTCAGGCTAATCCTGTGTTTGCCAGGCACCTGAAAAAGAAGGTTCTGGCTTGCCCTCAACACCAGTCTCATCCTCATGTCCCTTCCTTTCTGTCATTGAGCTTTAAGCAGAAATCTTCTGGGGATATTTCTAAACTAGCTCACCAGTCGTCCTCCTATTCAGCATGCAGCAGCGACTTTCCAATTAGCAGCTATTCTTTCACTGTAGTCTACACTCTAAGACTCATTATTCTAAATTTATCTACAAATTGAGCAGCCCTCTTTCCATCTGTAATCAGGCCAGGTACTAGCATGTTCTAAATCCTTCCTCATCTGACTACATTACTGCTCATTAATTTTCTTCCTTAGTGTTGTTATTCCAGCTTCACAGTACTGGGTTGTTGCTGACGACTGAGATAAACAACTTCAGCTACACAGCTCAACCCCCGTACATCTAATCTTTGATATCCATAAAATAGACACATTTATGTTCACATTTGTTTGCAAAGCTGATTCCTGTTCATAAAAGTATTGTGTACCACCACGTAAGAACATCTGCAGAGAGGATTGTACAAACATTTCCACATTAATTTCAACATTTAATTAGTTTTTCATCCTCACTTTTCTAGCTGGAACATGAAAAATTTATGTCTGAGGCTGCGTTTAAGAAACATGATGGTTAAGACAAGAACTCAAAGACAAAGGAAGAAAACACACCTTCTCCTAACAGGAGAATATTGAAATGACAGAAAAACAAAGTCCAAAAATAGTCCAAAGTCTGATATGAAATACGGTAGATGGTTTGAAATCTGAAAAGAGAGGCATCCAGTGTAGTGAGAGTGTCCTCTTCACTATGTGATGGAAATGAGTTGTAATTTGTGATATTTAAAGTTAAAGGAATTCTACCACAAAACATAAGAAATACATTCATATCAGAGATTGACAGAATCCAGACGGGCAGCCACCCTGGCTTCCTCTTACTTAGTCCACTTTTCTTACCACTTTGACACACGTTGCATGCCCCCTTCCTGAACAGTTTGTGACTCCCCTTCTGGCCCCACCACACCGTGTTTTTCTGCACCAGAGCCCTGTGCGAGCAAAGGCATAGCCAGATCTTTCATGCCCAGCAACTACATTGTTTTGGGACACATCTTTCCCTCGTGGAGTTTCCATATTACCCTTGTGATGTAAAAAACAAGGGTGTGCAAAATTCCAAACGCAGTGATGAACTGCAGCACGAGTGGCACAGCCACCCTACTGATTCCTCTGGTTAACACCCGATCGTGGCTTCACCTTACCTCCAGCCAAACATTTTTCTCACCACCCTATCCAGTCTAAGATCCAAATATTGTATCCAGTTCTAGTGTTCAGCCAAGCCCCATCATCTGCAGTCTGCTCAGAAAGCCACTCCATGAAACAGAGGATGGGTCCCTGCTCTGTTCCTCGCCCAGCTACCCCCAGACTAGAGCATCCAGCCACTCGCAAAAGGAAACCAAACTGAGCCCTTTCAGGTTGTGAAAATTTAATCACCTCTTCCTAGAAGATGATGAGAGCAAGCAGGAAAACACTCTTTGTCCATGTGCCATTCTCAAAGGAACCAAAACCCCTTTATGAAGGTATAATTTTTCTTTCTGAAAGCTAAATAACACTGAGAACAGACACTGTAACACTCTGAGGTTTCTTTAGGCTGACAGTTTTAACTACCAGTTCCTTCAATCTTCATAGACTTCAAATTGAACACTTGTTTATGCTTCCAGTGAAATATCATTATTTTACCTGCCTTCAAATGTCTCTTCCAGTGTTCATTCTAAAATTTTCCATCTCTTCTACTCTGAACCATATAATCTATTATAGCTTTTATCTTCACACTAACCACTTCAGGAGGAATCTGTGGGTATCCTAATCCTTCCCCTTCTAACACCATAATCTCCTGATCTTTAATTAAAAAAAAAAAAAAAAAAAGAGAGAGAAAGAAAGATTTGCAAAGCTGTTCTGTGCCTCCTGTTCCATGTTAGCAGTTGCTAAGTCACTTCGCAAAATTATTAAGCAGTCAAGCTTTTCTGGTCTATTTGATGTTTTCTTTTAGCTGTGCTCCCTCTGTTGCTTCATTATGCATCATTTGTTTCTTCAATTCCTAGATTGGTTTCACAGTTCTTTATTACTCCTTGGCATATCTTGCAACACCTTCCCTCAGTGCCACATTTACAACTGGCATATGATGCTTTATTAAATTACATCAATGTAATGTGAATGCAGAAGATGCATTTTCCAACACATCTTAAGATTTTTTTGGTTTGTAAATGAGAGCAGATTTGAGGGAGTCTGATTATACCAGATGGGACACTTATATGAAGCAACCTTATCTAACACTGAAGTGAGCCCTGCTCAGAGAGCGAAGCTAGACTGCATGATCTCCAGAGGTCCCTTCCAACCAACATCTTTCTAATTCCAACCTGCCCCTTGCCCAGTTCTGTCCAACTTTTTCCTTGGATCCTTCTCCTGCCTGGCTGCCCAGCCTTTCTTTCACCACAGGTGATAAGTCCTTCTCAACAAGAGAATGTGCCCACATACTGATGAAGGGCTATACTCACAACACAGCAGTTGAGGTTCAAATCTTCCCTGCCTACAAATGCACCCTATTCTCTGATGTTTCAGATAAATGCTTTAAGGATCTGTTACAGGCTACTCAGTGGCTTGCTTCCGATTCCTTGATGCACTTTCACTTTACACAGAGTACACAGCAGGAGCTGAAACTGAGGTCTATCTTCTCCCAGGTGAGTGCTCTCACTACCAAATTATACATCATGTTCTCACCCTCTGGGTTGCTCTTCATCCTCTTCCAGGTGAATACCTGACTACTTCACTATGATATATAATAGAGTGGAGGGGAAGATACTGGGCTGTCACTTTTCCTTAGTTTTTAATGATAAGTTACCATAATTACTGGGTTTGAATGGTGCACACATACACTACAGTGTCTGTTTAAAGGGAAAAAAAAATAATCAAGAACAACAACTCCCTCCCTTCCTTTTCTTCCTCCTGGTTGTTTCAGATGAAGCCAAAACTTGTTTTCACAGCCCCAGCAGAGTACACAACTATCATTTCTCTTGCGTGGTTCCAAGCCAGTGAAGTAACACTGGTAGCTAGTTTTAAGCTTCATTAGTGGCACAAAGAATAACACTCTATTTGCCACTTAGAAACTAGTTATAAATAATTAACTTACTTCCGTGTTCAGTCAAACAGGAAAAGATGTGACTAAAGCAGAGGCACCACTATTTTTACACCTATGAGAAAATGTCACATAGGAAATAGCAATTGCTTTCACCCAAATGCTTCCTCAGGGCCACTTCTAAGGAGAGAGAAAAGGACACAGACTTCCATGTTTCTGTCCTGTTTATTAGGCCAAGTAAAAACAACAGTATGTGTGGGGCAACGAAGGAGATCCTGCAAGCTTGTAGTTTCTGCTGCATTGCATAATTCAAAGCTTTCACCTGTCCAAGAGAAGCTCATAAGAAGGCAGGTTCCACCCAACACTTATTCCATGTTCTGCAACTGTCTCACTCAACATGCAGGTATAAGGGTGCAGGACAACAGTCTCTGTTACAGCCTTAGGACACTACTGCCAGAGAAATAGCTAATAACTGAGGTCATGGTGCAAAACACAGCTATGGCCTGAAAGCCTCATAGAAATATCTGAAATAATTATTGAACACTTCTTTTTTTTGGTGGATTAATTTCTTCAGTACAACCAACCAGATGAAGAATTTGAAGGAGCGCGCGAGAACATAAGTGAGAAGTTAATGAGCGAGCAGGGTGGTATTACCATGCCCCAAAGTGAATGTTATCTCTGCACTATGAAAGAAGCTAAAAATGATACCTGCCAACTATGGAACTTTTGCTGTTTGAAGGCATAAGAGATTAAATAGCTTCATGAAATGCCAGGAGAGATGAATAATTATTCAGTGAGGCACCTGGATCAGGTTAATTACAGTTTGAAAGGAGAAGTCTTGATAGAGATGTTTCTGTAAGTTGGCAGCACTGAAGGAAAAGCCTTCACGATCTAGGTAACCAATAGAATCACAATAATAATATAAAGAAATAAGAAAACCCACCACCACCACAACAAAATAGTAAAGAACAAGCAAGCAAGCAGCCTCCCTCAGAACCCCACACTGCAGGAACCATTACTTCACAAAGAGGATCCAAGAACTATTTAGCAGCGTCCACTCTTTCTCCTCTAAACCAGGAAATCCAGCTCATATGTTTTGGGGTACTTTTGAGGTACCCCAAATTATTTTGTTAGTAGAATATTATACTGAGTTTTATTCTTGACCTTAAAATAGTGCAACAAAATAAATCAACAACTATGGAGAGTCTATTACAGAAAATTTAAATTCAGAAACTATGAAGGAGAGAACCTTGTGTGATGTCAAGGAGATGTGAAGGATACGATTCCCTTGATATTTTAGAAGAAAGAATATTTTCATTCCTCCTTCCCCACTTCCTTTCCATAAAGTATGAAGAGATTTTAAAGAAACTGAGTTATCTTCTGCTGGGGAGAAACCCACTGTACCATAGTGGTCTCCCTGTCCAGAATTATAAAGATTACTTGGAGACAGTTACACTAACCTGAATTGCACTAACTGAAGCCCTACATCAGCACGTGTTTTATTAAGTACCATAGACTTCAAAAGAACATGCTTACCAGACTCTTGCCCTATCAAAATTAAGCATCCAGAGTTTTCACAAGCTTTTTAGTCTTATACAGGCAATATCAAGACACACCATGATACTTTCTTTCAGAATGAGCTCAGCAGCCTTTGCTTCTAATGAAAATAAATTCTACATTCAAGAAGCACCCCAATTTACTGTCATTTTAATTAATTCACGCACTCTGAACAACTGTCAGCAATTAACTCTTTTCCAGTAGCAGTATATCACACAGTATGAATCTCTTAAAGCTAATGCAATTTTTATATCTTTATTCATAAAGAGATAAAATTTACTTTGACTCATCCAAAAAATCCCTCCCTATGCTTAGTCTCCAGACAAAATTCAGCTTTTAAGTTCTCCAAGACTAGTTTCAGGCAACTAACAAACAGCATATCTTCCACTGTGGTACTTTCAGAGTTGTTTAGATCTGATTCTATAGACATATCACGCCCCACCTTAACAGGACTACATTTAGCTTTAAACTTTATGGGTGAGCACTGGCAGGCCAAGGTCCTGGGATCCCATACTGCAGTCGCCTCCTCTTGTGCTTTCAGGCTCTGAGATGGAGCTGGTCACCACCATCACCCCATGGAAACTACCAAACTCAACTTAGAGGGTCTTCGCTTACCTCTAAGAATGGTTGAGCTCCTCCAGCACTAGCTGTTCCTGGACTGAGGAAGGACTTGCATCAGGGAGCCAAACCAGGGAAAATTTCCCGCAGGAGCTACATCAGCAGAAACAACCCTCAAACAACTAGTGAAGGCAATGCCCAGCTGATGCTGGTGTTGCTGATTGGACATTTATTGCCTTGCTCTCTGGCTCCTTCTGGTGTAATCCCCTTATCCTGCTATTACTCTATCTACCCTTCCACTCTTCTTTGGTTCTGGTAGAAAATCCTCAAAGTCTTACCATAAGAATTAGGAAAAAAGCCTCAGAAAGCCCAGTGAAGTCCTCCTTCTTCATGGGAAAACATAAGTTGCTATTAGAAGAACAAGCTTATCACTGCTGCAGTCCCACTATTTGTTTTATCTACGCCCTATGTATGATTTTCTATCCTTCCCATTTCAAGTCTTCACTCTGGAAAAAAAAGAATTTCTAGCTGCTCTGTATTTGCAAAATGTTTAGCATACATAGGCTTTGTTCCTGTCTGGTCCTTAATTCCATCATTATAGTAAAAAAAGCTGAATATTTGAAATATTACCATAATAATGATTAGACAGAAGCCTGAATATTAGGAAGCAAGAATAGTTGGCTTAAGGTGTAAGCTGTTTTAGATATTGATTTTCTTCCCCAGCAGACAAGCTGTGAAAATCTAAACTTCACAGTTCATTTTGGGGTATGAGAATTGCCAATGTTCTTAAGAGCAGTCTGGAAGATAACCTGGGATGCAACACACCAGTGTTTGCAAGGACAAGTTAAGTAAGCCTAGTTTTCCTTTTGAGGGCTGAGGCGATCATCTGTGCTCACTCAATGATCTTATAAAAGAAAACTACTAAATTTTTTTTCATGAAAAAGGAAAGAACACATGTTAAAGAGCATGCTGACATGTCTGATCAAGATCTTTACCTTTTTCAGGTAAAGAGAAAACAAACAAACAAAACCCAAAGAAAAACCAACAAGTTCTTTTTTATATAAAGTTAGAAACAAATGAACAGCTAGGTCTCCAACTGACCCACAATCATTACATAGTCTGAGTTTTAAGTTTATTTCAAACAGGGTTTTCTTCCTTTTCTCTCAGAAGAAGGGTTTTTTTCTGCTTAGGTATCTATAGAGAAAATCTTTTCTTCTAGTTAAAAAACTGTTAGTCCAACTAAAGATTTTTGCAGAAAATATTTGACCTCCTTAGACACTCTGATAATTCTCTTAGAAAGAGAAATTGTTAATGGTTTTAAAAAAAACCCAAACTCCAACTCCTTTCCAAGCAGTTCTCTTTTTATGACATTAATAATCCCCATATTTGTGGTTAACTTTTCTCAAGGATATTCTTATTCCAGCACCTTTTGTATTTGTTTGTCATTTCAAAATCTTACTTATGGAAATGCACCCCATTTTGAAGTCCTCATTCAAAGACAATTTGCAAAGAAGGTGTCATCATGGTCTGACATCCAGTTTCAACTGCTTTTTCTGCCTTTCTGTGCCTATAGAGAAAGGTGAATTGTTGCCTTCAGCCAGTTCTGCCTAGTGACAGCAAGTAGTTGGTCAATTACCTTGTGGCCACACTAACAGCTTGGTCAGTTAAATTGACATTGAAAAAGGGATAATACCAGGTCAAAGGCTTGTTCATCAGCCACACCAATGTTTTCATTAGATTAAAAGAAATGTCTTTTCTTGTTTATAGGGATCATTAGGGCAATTTTAGGAAGGAACATAAGATTTTCAGTACTATCATACTGCGGTGTGAGAAGTATCTTCAGGCACAAGCTAACAACTTTGAGGAATAGTGTAGATAGTTTAATTGCTGGTCATAGGATCTGGATTTGTTTGGTACTCTCCAATAACCACTTCTAGATGAGAAGTCTCAGAAGGAGAGTGCGGACCAATCAGCGTGTATCTGATACAAACCCCTGAATAACACAATGCACAGCTCCAAATAGCTCAGGCTGTAGCCTCTCTGGGGTGTTACACTCCACATCTGCTTTTTCTCAGCCAAACATATTATCAAGAATTAACAATCAGTAATAACATCATACAGCATTTCAAATACAAGTCATTGACTCAGCTAGTGAGATCTGTTTGTCTTTGTTATCCTGCGCTGCTGCATGGCCACATTGCTCTCCTGAAGTGTTGATGCTCCGTAGGCAGGTGCTAACAAACATTAATCTCTTGCAATTTCCTTTGAATAAACTGCAAATGATTGAACGAATACAATGAAAATGAAAGATGCAAGTATATCTGCTACAGGAGCAGATGTATTTGGCAATAATTCTACCCTTGATTGTATGTTTTTGCTCGTGCTCACTGACTGAAGACAGAACGCTGGTTTTAGTTTGTATTTCTAGAAAGTTTCAGCCCTGGTGAGGCTTTTCAATGGCACAAGGTTCTTCTATTAAGCCATTTTCTTAATCAGCTTTATTTCTGGTCTCAAGTACAATTCAGAAATCAATCACACTGAAGCAGCCTGATAAACGTTTGGTTCATTCAGTCCTATACGATTAGCTTTGTGTAAAGAAAACTCCTTTACAACAAACCTGGTGCCACAGACTCCATCAATAAGCTCTTGCAAGCACTAGCATAGCCCGGGTGTGAGCACGAACTCCAAAGCCATGCTTGAATTACTAGAGGTACACTGGGGCTGTGCTGCTTCTGTTGCCAGAATCTCTAGAGAAATATCTCTCTGTTATTAGCACTGCTCTAAGCCACTTTGAGATTGTTTTGTTGAAAAGGCAAAAGTTCAAATCCCCCTTCGGGAGATTGTAGCCAAAATGATCTCTGTTGTCATGTTTTTCAGCACTCCGTGATGTAGAAAATAATCCATTTTTAAAAATTTTTCTAGGCTATATTTTTTTCCTGATGATTTTCTGAAGGGTAAAATGTCATTGTCTCCTGGAAGAAATATCATCGATGTTTTCTTTGTGATACTGATCTGGTCCTTTTTGGACATTTTATTTCCTTTTCTTACAAATTAAATTGATTTGCAGAGACAGAACTCTTCAAAGATATTCCCATAAGATCTCTGGTTAGATTAAACCAGTACTTCAAACGATAATGAATCTTTTTCTGAAAAAAAATGTTTGTCTCTTCCAAATTGTGCCTGGAGTTCCCTTGAGCTTTACAATTCAGTGAGCATTAATGTTACACAGCCCAAATGATGGGACTTCTCTGAGAAGACAGGATGCAGCTGCTTATGCTTAATTAAAACTTACAAGATTTGGTGTGCTGCTTTGATCTCTTGCTTTTTTGTTTCTCCACCTTTTCAGCAAGGTATCTATCAAAGTAAATATATTTTGCGTATTTGTCTCGGTGAAAGTCATTCATAGGACCCATCTCTGAAGCTTTGGAATCAGCTCTGAAGCTCTGAAGAAAAGGGCAATTCTCACCAAGATGGTAACAGTGACACACTTAACTGGGTTTGCATTAAATTTTTAGACCTGTGTTAACAAAATACACAGCTTATATATTCAGATGATTGTAAGCAGATGACAGTGACATAGTTTGCACACACCAACAAATAAATGTGCCAAAAGCCATAGAACAGGTGTATATATCTCATTTTAGTGAACATCACTTATGCAAGAAGCCTATACCACATAATATACAGTATGCATCACCCTACAGAACACCAATACAGACATTGGGGCAGGACAAAAATTAGTGAGAGGCAGCATAGGATGCTGCTGGAATGGATGAGAGTCCATACTGCTGCATGAGCTATAGCAACAAGGATCTCAGTGCTTTCATATCTGCCCAGGGAGCAGCACAGCTCCTAACAGGAGGAGGACGTTGCTTGGCATCATTTGAGCAGAAGAGGCTATGCTATACCAAGTCAAATCAGAACAAAAGTAGAGAAACCTGCAGTTCTCCCCCTCATTTCTGTATTTTGCAAAAGGCATAGCTTGGCTATGCACTGGAGTGTGGGGCAGAGCATCTGAGCTAGCAAAGTCGAGGGGGAGGGGGAGGTGTATGAGCTCAGGCACAGGCAGACATGGCAAGGCCACTTTAAATCTGAGCTCTCTCTCCATCCAATGGTGCACTGTGTTGCACAGATGCAGCCATCTGGAAATAGCTTGGGAATCTCTGCACTGTCCCTTATGCACACTGGATAAGCTCTTACTTTAACCCCTGCAAGTGCTGGGGCTGGTCTATAGCCTAGGAAGCAAAGAAACCTAAATGATGTCTCCTCAGTTTCTGCGTAGTACATATTGCTCACTAAATTTAAATTTGCCTGAGGATGTCTCTCATCAGTTATCAGGATTAATTTCCTCATCTTCTCAATCAGGTCCTGGGAACCTCTCTAGTAAAAGCAAAACCAACATCATACTACTTCACTCTTTCAACTCAGTGGTTAGATTGTCATGTTACTGTTTCAGCAAAATATGGTCCAAAAATAGCTGTGTTTTGAACATGGCTTTGTGAAGAATAAAGTGCTTAGTGGGTTACCTTGATCAAGCCACATGGGATGAAGAAAAAGAAAGATTTACTTGTAATTTTAGCAGGATTTGTCTAACAACTTTCTTTAAAAGTTCAAATGCTCAGTTACCATCCTCTTCAGCCACTGCTTTTGCCATGAAATATTTAATGAAAAGAATACCCAGCTCAGTAACTTTGTATCTTTAAGGGCTTTTAAACGAGCAATTATAACATAGAATAAAACCTCGCTTTCTGTTGATTTTGATCATTAGTGATTTCCTAAGTCATTGCAAACCTAACACAGCCATTGAAAAATTATCTGAAGAAGGAGGAATATCGTCTCTGAAGGAGTAACTGGAAACATATGACTATTGTAAGGATCTTGATTTATTGATAGAAACATTTTAACAAAGTTTAACCTGTGTGGCTCACAGCCCTTTGAAGCCAACGGAAAAATGCATCCTTACTTCAAAATTTTGATTGGACTCTAATATATACAAAAAGATCTTTAAGGTTACATTTTCAAAAGTGTCTGTGTGACTAAGGAAGTTAAATCCCATGGTGCTTTGAAAGCATTCCTAGCACCTGGAAAGCCAGGCTGGCTGCTGCGCAAAGAGACGGTTGGTCATGTGAGGTGGTGATTATCGCTAGAGTAGCAAGTGGTATAAACACAAATGACTTTCTAGGATTCAGCTGTCCCTGACCTATTCCAAGATGTCTCCTCCCTGGGAGGGCAAAATTCAGCAGTACTTGTAGTGCTGGCAAACCTTGAGCCAACAGCTATGAAATCAGGACAGAAATGAATTGTACCCTTTGTGCCATCTAAGCAGCTAGAAGCTTCTAAAAGTTGGAAGGTCATTAGCAATAAATGTTTAGCAATAAATAATGCAGAAGACAGAATTTTTAAACAGGATATACTTTGCCTGAGAGCTGCTACCAGGCTCATTACTGATTTCTACCAAAATTAAGGGTGTGTTTTTGTGGACAGATGCAGAAAAAACCCAAATCTTGAACTCTTGCTTTGAGTTGGCATAATTTTAGTTGGTGTATCCAGTCTGAAAATAGCACAGATGTGTTACAACCAGGTGCTTATGACTGGCAGGTTGCAACAGGAGAAGAGGAGTTCGTCTACTCATCTCTTCATTTGGATTTAGCTTATCCTGCTATGGAATCTGGCTCTCCTTTTATGGATCACTTGCCATACAATATTAGATTTGATTTAACCTGCATTTTGGATAATCCTTAGAAAGGTTTGAGAAATACAAATTTACCAAACCTTTCTATAAGTAGAACATTGTCTTGTAAATTATTACATTCCCCATCCCTCTCTGCCCTCAAATCCGGCTCAGACATCAACTCTTTTGACTTAATATGCACAGTCCCTTCTATTGTGTAACCTGTGCCACAGTACAAGAGCTGCTTGTTCTATATTGAACCATTTTTAATTACAAATTGCAAACATTGTGTTAAAGGGCATGTCCTCAGCCTGCCTCACTTTAGCTCCTTGTTTTAATTTTTCGTCTTCCCCAACACCTGAATTCTCAGGAGATTGCTAATATTGCATTTTTAAATGAAAGTTTCTGTTTTTAAAATGAGTTTTGTGTTTTGGCACAAACTTGGTGAGGGGGAAGGTGGTTGTGCAGAGAAGACAGCTGAACTGATGTATTATGAAAGATATTAACATGTATGTAAAAAGAATTTTGGAGGTCAAGCCTAGAGTTAGGATGCTAATTTGCTAAGTGAGGTAACAGCATTTTAGTAAATGAGATAGGTAAAATGTTCCTCTGGCACAGAAAAGTAGACATCCACTTGCTAGGTGTGTGTATCACAATGTAATAGGCTGGGCTTTTGATAGGTGAAAGTTTACAGAATTCAAGCACCATCTAATGTTTCCCTTGCAGTTTGAGCTGCTATGTTATTTTTCCAAGTTACAGATAAAAAATAAAAGCCCTTGGACACCCTGATTTTGTTGAAACACAGCATGGAAAGAGCTTAAGAATGTAAAAAAAAAAAAGATTCAAGGGGTTGTGTTATTCAAGAAAAATCTGTCTTCTCTGCTGAGTGAAGCAGACGTGCTATCTAGCAAACCATTTTAAAGTATTGGTTAGGGACTTCTTGTGCTAAATGAAAGCTGTTCAACTTTCACTTTCTGCCAAAACTACTTAATTTTGATATTTTCACAGCCTTGGTACTTGTTGTTTAAATTTGTTTCATATTACAAACCTCCTTCAAATCAAGGTGGTTACCTTTCAGACACCTGAAGAGATGCCTTTACATTTTGAGCTTCACGTTGTTTACAGTGAACTGGGAAAAGCATATCAAAGCAAGTCAGCACAACTGGGTTTTTTCTCTTAAGAAGTACAGAAAGAGATAAGCTCCTTGATAAAAAAACTTCAACCTTTTACACAAAAACTCAGTCTCATCTAACAATTAAATATAAATGCATGTGCCAGGCCACTCAGGAATTTGCATGGCATTGTGTACTACTTGTGTAGGTCTGTAAATGTGTGGATAGATGTTGGCATTCTTCACTTACTTTTGCAAATTTCCGACTGAAGACAGAAAACCACAGAAGCAAACCAGATGAGCACTCTGAAAGATTCAAGACGAGCCTGTAGAGAGCTTGTGGACAGAGTGCACAATCAGATAGGTTGCAAGCTGTGGTCAAAGAAGCAGATCTGCTGCTGACATTCAACTGCATGCAGAGAAACAAAACCTTCTATGTTCTTTTCAAAGAAATATGATTTTATCAAAGAAACCTCTGCTTTCATCAGGTTTGCATCCTAAAAAGACAAAAGCAATGCTTGCTTCATCCTTCCTGTTTAATGGTAGGGAAGAGCAACATTATTCAACCCTTTATTTACTGTATTTCTATTTTAGCCCTCTTTAGTAAGATCTTTATCAGATTGAGAGGCAGTCATTGCACA
This sequence comes from Numenius arquata, assembly GCF_964106895.1. NCBI lineage: Eukaryota > Metazoa > Chordata > Aves > Charadriiformes > Scolopacidae > Numenius > Numenius arquata. The sequence continues at coordinate 40,265,746 of NC_133577.1, forward strand.
AAAGAGCAAAAAAGAAAAATGGTAGGTAGAAGAATAATCAATAACTATTGATAAAATGTTCAAAATGACAATTCATATCTTTCAGTTCATAGGATTCATTCACAAGCATCCTTAAAACTTTATGCTTTGAAACTTGTTTCATAAATGAGGAAGCAAATGTTCTTGTCTCCTGACTCTTGGACCTAGAGTTTACAGAGGATACAAAAACCACAAGATTTGCAATAAAAGTTTAAGAGCTAGCATCAGTAAATCACATCACCCCATTTCACAAATAAGCAACTGAACCAGAACTTTTGCAGACCAGATTCTTAAGATTTCAGGGCTGCATATTCAGATGACCAATGTTGCACTTAGGGTTAAGTTTTCCTGACCATCTAAGCTACTAAGACCCTGATTTCTAACAGCCCTCATCTGCTGGTACCACGTGATCATACCTTCAGATGATTTTAACATTCCACATGTTGAGGTTTTCTGAAAATGTACATTCTATATTGGCGCCGATTAAGGAGCTGACAGCAGGTGCATGTATATTAATATTTGAATCATTCCGAGAAAGTGCTTTTGCAGTAAATCTCCAATCCACACCTATTTCTTGTGCTGTGGCTCACCTTGTGAATTTATCTAAGAGCACGCAAACCCAGCTCGTTCCAGATCCCAGCTCCTTCCACACTCTGCTGAAAGACATTCCCAGGGAGCACCTCAACTGTGATTCAACCACTTGGAGGCAGCCAGCCCACATGACCAGGCAAGAGCTGGTCTGAGCTACCCTTCCCACCCCCTGCCTCCACAAATACATGTAGTGTGGGTGCTGCATCCGCATCACCAACTGTTTTGTTCTGTAGATTTGCTCCTATTGCACTGTACTACTTGCTAATATAGGCATAGCTGTCTTTAGAAGAATTAGCACTGTGGTCTTGAAAATATGATTTTAGTGGCATATACAGTGCAAAATGGGGAACGGGGCAATAACACAACTCAGAGTTGTTTCATCACTGAGGACACTGGGAATAATGTGGATAAAGGTTTCTCTAGCTGAGGGTGTAACACCATGCTTATCTAGTCCCACTGCTTCCAGCATAACCTCAGTTTCAGCACATACTGCTACTCTCCCTCATGAGATTGTACCAAGATGAGGCTGAAGCCAGGAGGACATCTCCACATGTTGATGCACTATTCTTTCTTACTGCGGATCATGGACGGCACAATAATTTCTTAGGACTCAGCTCTGAGATAGCCAGAGAAACCAACTTTTTTTGTCTCTTGTGCCTCCTGAAGTTAACAAGGTAGCAGTTATCACAGATGGGTTTGTTCTAGCTAAAAGAATGCTGGGGAATATAGAACTCAAAGGGAAAGGTAGCAGTTTCCATTGGTGGAGAGAGGAGGGAAATCAAGCAGAATATAAAATGCAGAAAGAAAGGAATTCAGATAGTTATCGCTAGTTGCACACCAGGCTGAGGGCAATAGATCACAAACAAAATTAATTTCTCTCACCTTGTGCATATTTCTTTCTCGTGGACTAGATCTTTATGTTTGGTTCTTGCTTTCAAAGGGACAAGGGAAGTGTAGAATATTTCAATAAACCCATTGAATAAAACAGACAGACTTTCCCTTGCTGTAAGATGCTAAAACACTCATACAATGTCAATTAGTTTTGTGTAAAACAGTGCTCTAACAGTTTGAGGAGAGGATGTGGGAATTGCAAGAGAAAACCTAACAAGGTTTCTTATTCTATGGCTATCACTGTGGTATTTGAGTACATTTCATAGCTGATAGGACAGTTTTGGGGCTGGCAGTGGTTCCGAATATGGAATTGATGAAGTATATGAAGAATGCATCTGCTTATGTACAAAGGAATAATGAATCTGGCACACTGGGGAAAAAACTGTAGCAGATCTGGTGCTTTACTCCAAGCATTAACATTTAATCTTAATTCCTGCCTTCCTTCCTGGAGAAACAATTATAATATGAATCCAATTCAAAGCCCAAGGAAATCAGTGCTATTTGGCCAAAAATATTAACTTTTGGCTAGATTGAGTGGCCGCAGCCCCCTTTTTTTGTGGAATTAAAACATTTGACAGCTAGGGCAAGTTTGTTCTTAATGTTCTATGATTCTATGTACTACCAACTCAGGGCAAACTGGGACAAGTTTTAACAGATCCTATCATATACAGGATAGGTCCCTATCCCCTATAATTCCTTTTTTAAAAATCTTTTAAATTTATTTCTGCATTGCCAAAGCAAAATTTTGCGTGAATGATTATATAGGTAGCCTAGATACCTGCACCGTATCACTGTAGTTATTTGAGTGACTGCATGTAGACCTGTGGCTAAAGGCTTTGAAAATTCTACCCAGAATGCTGTCTCTCTTTAGTCCTTGGCTTTGTTCTGATTTAATCTAAATTGAAAAACCTATTAAAACTTGAAATGAGTAGAACTTGTAAAAAAAGAAAACCACCAAACAGCAAGTAAGACTCAAAATGAGTTTCAGCATTTTAATGCAGAATGAATTAACAAAGGTACCCAGATAGGTATCTAGTATCTCTTCAACATCACAGACATCTAAGTCATTAAAGTCCTCATTAAAGTGGCTAATGTTGTTTTCCAAGCTTTTTTTTTTTTTAATAGGTATTAAACAAACACATAGCAAAGATTCAAAAAACCCCAAACCACCAAGCCACATACCAAAGGAAGAAAGCTGCAGAAAATCTACTCCAAGTCAAAGGACTTGTACTTTTAAATCCTTTTACTACTTTTGGATGTTTTTAAGAAGTACATTAAAGAACTTCCTTCCCTTTTCCTAAATTTACCCAAACTAATATTTAAGTTGCCATTTTCAAATACAATGGCAGAACTTAATATCTGAATTTAATTAACTATAAAAGTTTAAAAAGCAGTTACATAAAACAACGTCAAATTTAAAGATTCAAGGCAAGCAAATCAAATCTCCAAACCCATACAAATCCAAAAATGTGCACAGCATGTAGATGAAACACTATCCTCTAAGGAAGTCTATAAAGCGGCTAAAAACTCAAAATAGGCAAGAAGATATCTCTGGAAGAGAAGAAAGATCAAAAGAAAGAATTTTTTGGGCCCGGAAGTGCATTGACTAGTGCAAGCTCCATTAAAAATCCATATAAGGGGCTAACTCAGAACCGTTTGTTCAGTTGAGGTCTTGGAGCAATGACTATAATTTGCCTTTTCTGCTTTGTATTTCCCAGGTTGAAAATTCTCTGTATTCTCAGCCCTTCTTTGGCACTTTCTGATGGCAGAAAGTAAAAGAGCCACTGGTCAGGCCAGACCTCATGGCTGTTAGCTCCAGTTGAAGAAAAGCAGCCACCTGAAGCCTAGCAGGAGGCACTGCCATCTATCCTAATACCCTGACACTTTTCTCATTGCTATACGCAGCACCAAATGCAGTGCAGTCCAGGCTAGGCAGCTCTGGACTGCCTGGACCTTTTAGCTCCAGAGCTAGGGATGCTTGCTGGCTATAGTGACCATCCAGGATATGTTCTTTGCATTTTGCTGAATTTGACTACTCCTTTATACCTAGAAATACAGCAACTGCAGAAAAGACGTGTGTAAGCATGCAAACAGATGATATAATATTTTAAAAAGCTCAGGATGCAGCTTACAGAACTGTGAGGCTACCTGAAGACAAGGCAAGAGATCCAGCTGAGCTGCTGGAACCAGACTGCCACCTATACCCCAGCTAGGCAGTTTCTACCTAGCTTAGATATATGTGTGTGCTATACTTTTCACAGCTCAGGTCTTATAATGGCAATGTTTCCTTAAACTGCCAGGTCACTTGAGAGGACTTGTCCAGGAACTAACTTTCTGCTCTTCCTTGACTTTGGTTTTTCCTTCATCTTATTCAGAAATTATTTCAATGGGAAAGGCTTTATGGCAAAGGTATATTACGCAACAGAACCTGGAGGAAGAATAGAGCACTCAAAGAAAGCAGTTAATGATTGAATTATCAAAAGTTTCCATTTACTGGAAAGGGAAGAAGTTGCCTTGTAGCTTCACAGAAACTAGAAAGTTCAGATGATCCAGAAATAAGTGGCAGATAAAAATTAAAAGAAGAAACAGCTCCAACACCTATGGAGAAATGACCTCATCTGTACTTTATAGAGTCTCCACATTAAACAGATGAAATACAGTGCAGTTTTAAAAATATGCGCTTTTTTTTTTAACCAGACTTCTTCAAATAGCTTGTTTTCAATATATTCCTGAAAGGGCACTGCCACGTGTTTGTCTGAGAAGGTTGAGGGCATGTTTTGTGCGAGCCAGACAACAATGCCACCAGTCATGCGCAATTCAGTTCTTCAAGAGAAATCGTCTCCATTATAAGGCCTATTCATACAGTTTCAGTTCAGATATATTCTGGGAAGCACACATCATCATCCAGCAGTAAAAGTAATATATATGTAATAAATTATGTGGAGAAAAACTATAATGTTAAAGAAAACTGTGGATTTTGAATTCTTGTTTCAAATATATTTCAAGCATTTTCAATATAACAGACTAAGAAAAGCAGGCAATTCACATGCTTTCCCTTTATGCCTTACTAAAAATGAAGTTTTCTTTGCTTCCTGTGCATCACTATTTCCTGTTAAGGCAAACTCAGTGTGGCACAGTTGTGCTGATTTTCTTTGCTTTGAACTGGTTTAGATCACAATACTTATATGTATTCTGAGGCTCTCTTGAACAAAGATTATCCAGTAAATCCCAATCAAGGCTATACTTATGTTTTCTCTAAGCACATGATTAAGTTAGCTTTAGTTTACTTCACTATTAGTTTTCATTTGTTTATTTATTTTTCTTTTGGAAGCATTGCTTCTTAAGAAGCTTAGCATCTTTGCACCATACTTCTCAGCTGCGTGGATAGAAATCCAAAGTAAATTACTGTTTGTAATTTACAGAAAACTTTTCACTTACTTTACATCTGTTGGTAATGATTCATAGATCTGAACAGTATTAGTAACATACTGACACCTCGTCTTCAACTTCTCTCTTCCAACTTGTCTTAGACTTGTCATAGAACAGGATGATGTTCCAAGGAAAGGACATTTTGTGCCTTAGCAGATTTCATTGCTTGGATTTGAGTACAACAATGGAAAAAGCACCCTGGCCTGTCTTCCTTGCGAGGGCTATTGCGCTGATGCGTTAAAGTCTTCCTCCCCTTTCCTGATGCTAAAAAGCAAAGTCTTAGTTCTTCCTTCATTAGTCAACTAATCCAGAGAGAGCAGAAATCATCCTACCGTGCTTTTATTGCTCCTAGCTCTAATGGTTGTGCTGACATTTCCAAAGCGTAATTGTGTTATTTCTTGAAATCTTTTTAATTGTGATTTTTACATCTGACAAGCATACTGTTCCTTATGCTGGTGGTACATTATGCAGCACTCCTTTAATTTCTGATGTATTTGCCAATTCCGAGATGGTGTGGGCTCTTCCTGTCAGGCACAGAAGTAACAATTTTTATTAATGAATAAAGTCAATAATTAATTGTTTGAATTCACTTGCTCCAAGCTCACTCTCACCTCAAAATGGTGAGTCACCCAGGTTTCTGCTTTTGAATGAGAGCCAGAGCCAGTAATGAGCTACATGCATCAACTGTGTTTACATTTTTATATCAGAGCAGTTGGTGGTTACATATGAATACAAAATATAAGCTTCATATGGAAAAAATTCTCAATGAGATTTTCACATTTTCTCATTCATAAGTTAACAATTTCCTAATAATTTAGTCATGTATAAGAGACAATGACTGTTCTGCTAAAGGCACATGAGCATTTTCAGTAGGTGGAAGGCAGAGGGGCAAAATTGCTTCCAGAGAAGTTAAAGATCAATAATCTTTGAGAAAAAGAAGAGCCGAAGCTGAATGGAACTCCAAGTAAGGGGGTTAAAATAAAAGACCATGTGTTTTGACAGCACATTTACTCAGTGCACAGACTGCAAGAAAGCTGAGTTTCTGACAACATGGGTTAGGGACAGACTGCCAGTGGCACAGTGAGGCAGCTCAGATTTGATCTCCACACAAGTAGATTGAACACAGATCTTTAATTTCCGCCTCCTGTGTTTTGATAAACTTACGTATCAGCATCGGCTATTTTAGAAATTATTTTTATTTATTCATATCTTCACTTGGCTTGAATGAAGTGTGATTCTAAAGGAGCTGTGGAACAGTAGCGTTCAACATGCCTATGCAAAGAGAAGTCTAATCACGGCTGTAGGTCATCCCATGCATTTTACCATGATATAGCAACTGATCTGAGAACCAACAGTCCAAGAGGCAAACTATCTTCCAGTGAACAGCATTATCCAGGAAAGCTCTCTGGTAGGCAGAAAAGAAGTCAGGAATATATATAAGCCCTAAGGGTCCTGCAACACCATTTTTACTAGGGAGATGACTTTTCATGGGCCATCACCTGATGATAGCAGAGGATTATTTTAATGAAGTATTATACATTTAAACTTTTTTTTTTCCATGGAAAAGATAATATATTTTCACATCCTCATTTGGGAACGTGTTTGGGCCATGGGACAGAAGGTGGAGAGTTCAGGTTTCGGAATAATTCAGAGTTGTCAAACACTCTATAACTTTCCCCAACTTTTTCCACTTTTGAAAAAAAGTGGATCTGTTTGCTGCCATGACAGGTTGTCAAAAATGTCAGTATTTCTCTGAAAATCCCACAAAATGTCTCTTAATTTTAGGAAGGCATCAAGAACATCCATAAAATGGGCATATGATGGTCAGCGTCCTTAGCTACTTTTGCCAGCAAGTATAAGGGGGCTGTTCCAAGAAACTCAAAATCTCTGTTTAGCCAAGGATAACAGCATGAATATTGGAGCTTAAGCAGTCCTAATCTGAGCAACATAGGTGTACCTACTACTTAAATGTTGAAGTTTAGCCTATTTTATTTATCACTGTATCTGTAGATTGACTAGCATAAGTATAGCCACATTTTCCTGCAGGATGTACAAATAAGTACAGCTCTAAAAAACACTGGCTGAACCTTGAAACAGCTCATTAGTTAGATGTCCTGCTTGGCATTTTGAGCAGAGAAAATATTGGAAAAGAGTGTGTTTGACTAATCATTATTATTTACAATGGAAACTGAAAATTTCAGTCTGAAGTATAAAAACATAAAATTTGTTAAAAGCCCAGTAGGCTAGAAATAAATTATTTGTGAATGATTTGCAGGTTGTTTTTTTTTTAACTTCTACTTCAAATTTTATTTTTGCACGGACCCTTTCTTACATCCAGCTACCCTCAGTCCTCATACAGCCATGCTTTGGCAGCCACAAACATCCCTGCTCTCCAGCCACGCTTCCTTTTTTCCTCTAATGACTTGCAACATTTTCTTGTGTACAAGGTGCCTGAGTGATGTGCAACACATACTTATGTACACTGCTTTTATGCTTACTGACTCCTTGTTTCTTCAAAGTATTCATCAAGGGGATGCTAAGCAACTCCTGGGCGTTGGTGATTAAGCCAGCAAAGGAGAAAGGTAAACCCTGATGTTTAGTTTATTACCACCTTTTATAAATCCTCACAGTATATACTGGACTACATTATGCCACTGAGTTTTAAACATGCACATTATGCTTAAGAGAAACTGCCTAGAAACCAATTACATTACCTTTCTAGACCTGATTTAGACCATATTCCTATGAGATATACAAGGATCTGAGATTTTAACGCTGATTTACATAACATTTTTAAAACATTCACTACCATTTCATTTAAAAAACGGTATGCTGGTAATTCCGTGCATAAATAGAAAAGGTTCATATAATTATTGATTTTTTTTTTTTAAAGTGGAATAAACTGATACCATTTTTTCCTTAATGTTTATACCCTCTTTTTCAAAGATATGGATATGCATCATGAAACTTTTCTACATGAACTACAGTTAGAATGTTTTTTTAATATTTCTTTTTTTTTTAAAAAAAAAAAAAGGTACTTTCAGTTACAAGATCACCTGTGGCTAGAACTGTCAGGAAAAAAAAAAAAATGAATGCAAGGAAGACTTGTTATAAAATCTCAAGAATTAATAGCATGGCAAATATATACATTCAAAACACAGTATATAAAAACGTTTGAACAGGATATAAAAATAAATCTGTGGGTATATGCAGTAGAGTAAGGATGATTAAGGTTGTCCGTATTTCATTTACAGATTTTAAATTGCCAGCCTGTCTCCCATACCAGACAGTGTTGGATATTTATGAAAAGAATATATGGAACGAGAGCAGGCAGATAGAGTTTTTCCCCCACGGCCAACCCAACTAGCATCTGAGAGTCATCAGCTCAGGGGTTTTCTGAGACAGAAGCTTCAAAGACACCGTTGTACTTAGTAGCTGTCAAAAGACCTATATGACTTCAATTCTTTTTAATTCTTTTTGGAGGCTATTTATACTTTCAACCTTTTGTGATAATGAGGGTATTAGAACATCTTACTCTTTCTGATATGAGAAATGGGAATAATAATCCCTATTCACTTTCTTCCTACCTTTCATGATATGATATACTTCCAGTATACCATCTTCTAGCTGTCTCTTTTTCAGGGTGGAGTGTCCTCTTGTATTTCCATTTCTAGTTTTGACTCTCTGATTTAATCTCTTTTTACATGGAAGCTGATCCTTATTTCTATCATTCTTCTCAATTTTTAAAACAAAGGGACTATAATCTCTATAATCAAAAGTGTTGCATGCATGGGTGTGATATTTCAATTTCATTCTTTTTCTAATTGTTTCTAACATTTAGTTTACCTTTTCTACCACTGCTGATATTTCTGGAGAACAAATGCCAAGATCACAGTGACTCCAGGATCTTTCCTTGACAGAGAAGAGCTAATACAGAACCTATTACTACGCCTGCGTATTTTAACTGAGGTACACTACTTTGCATGTATTGAAACCTACCTACTGTTTTATCATTCAGCCACTTTCACAGCATCAAGAGAGCCTACCGCAGTCCCTCGGGCGGCTTTGTTTTGACTATCCTGACTACTTCTGTAGCAATTGCAAGCGGTGGCACCCTGCGATTGCCCGCTTTCACAGCCCACGCGCTGGCTGTGCCCAGCAGCACCAGTCCTGAGCCACCTCAGACATCTCCCTCCTCATCCTGCTCTTCCCCCGTGAGAAGTGCCTGCTCATCCCCGCTCCTGCTCCCTGCCTTTTTAAAGGCATGCTCTTCCCTAAATCCTGATCAAATTTGGAAGGGGACTGAGACATACTGCAATCAAAGTATCTTCTTGTCCACTAGAGGGAAGTACCTCCATAATTAGGAGTTGATGCATGACCGTACGGATCAAGGAAAATAATCTTATGTGTTTCTAAATTGTGAGGTAGCACTCATTTTTAACTTAAATAGTAATAATTAAATGCACAAATGAACAACTGCTTTTTGTAAGGACATTGACACATTAGGTAATAAATAACCTTTTAAATTGAATTGTGTTAGGCTTACCTTAATGTAGACTTCTCTGTTCAATAAAAGCTTGCTTATGGCTTAATAGATTCACAGGAAATTGCTCTAGAAGAACAATTAAAGAAAATGAAGGTTAGATCCGTATTTCAAGCAAAATCTGTGTTGTATTCAACTCCCTCAAAGTAGAAATACCATTAACATTTAATGAAATGATGTTAAATTACTTTCAAATAATTGTCACTAACTAAAGATGAGTCATAAAGAGAAGTCACCTGAATAATGTTATATTTATCCCTATACTGACACATGTAAACCCATCCTTTTTCATTATTCTGCTATTTATATGGTACTAGCAAAGAAAAACTGGTAAAGGTACTGATCTACTGAAACATTTAAGCATATCAGTTATTTCATAAATTGGATTGAATATGCTCACGGCTAGACACCCACTGTACATGAATACTTTATTTTCCACAAAGTTTAGGAACTTATGTATGAGGGGACCAGGTCATATACAGACACAGCATGACTACATTACATTCTCATTTTATTTTTCCTCTTACTAAACTCTGATGGAGATCCTACCATTTTTAGCACATTTCCAAAATGCATCAACAGAAGTAGTACTGCAACGTCTTCAAAGACTGATCATTAAAATCCTCCAACAGACTTAGCAGCTTATAAGATTTCAGATATTAAACCCCTGTACTATGGTGCTCTACTCAAGTTGAATGAGGTTTGAGCTCCTACTTCACTGAAACTCTCCTCTATCACTATTATGAATTTTCATGATCAAATAATAGTCTAAGAGGAATTTAATGGGAAATCAAGTATAAAGTGGAGGTAAGCTCACTATTCTGAATGAACCTGTGTTTATACAATGTTGCAGATATCTGACCCAAATGCCTTAACTTTGTCACTTAATTGTCTCCTGGGCAAAGGAATTCTCATTTTATTATCTAACAAAATTGTCACTTTATTATAAAGGAAAAAAATTAAATAGGTGAGAAACAGGTGACAAGATGCCACCACAGTGACTCACCTTCTTCTCTGCCAGGGCTTTGCAACTGATTTTTCACACAGAATCAACCACCGAAATTCTGATGGCTTCAGTACTCTGGTTTTCATTTGAATCCTCGGTGCCCCTCAGCAAATCTTCCTACTGTTTGCTCCTATCACTTAAAACACCTTAGTATACTGCCAGGAAAAGACAACATCTCTTATCACATCGAACCATTTGTGATTTTGGGTGCTGCTACATAGGAATTACCAGAAAAATGTGGAAAAAAAAAAAAAAAAAAAAAGCTTCCACACTGTCCTAGCAATTGTCCCTTCGTGTTTCCTAAGGAGAAAGTGGGGTTGTATTTGTCCTGTGCTTCATTATCTTCTCCTGTCTTACTGCCCCGGGGAAAGCAGAGCCTCCTGATGGCGCTTCCCAAGGTGCCAGCGCCGAGGCTGCCCTGGGAGCTGCCCTGACCCAGATGGCCCTCGGGAGGACTTTCCCTGCCCAAACACACCGAAGCTGAGAGGACGCAGCCTCTGTACAAACACAGTCTCCTGCAAAGCAGTTCTGGAAGAAAGGTGGGTGGTGGAGGCCATGCAGTCTGTGATTCCCCCTCTCTTCTGAGGGGTCGGGACCCTCTGTGTACAAACAGGAGTACCAGGGCCTTAGCTGGTGCATTCAAAACTGACCACAGAAAGGTAAACCTGCAGTATCAAGGTTTTTACAGACTATTTCTTTCAATTGCATGGTAGAAATGATTAAAAAAAAAAAGAAAAAAAAGGTAAAACATCACGTCTGTGATTTTTTTTTTTTTTTTAAGCTTAACACAAAATGACAGTTGACTAAACAGTTTTACATAAAATTTCCATTTCCATTTGAAAGGCTTACATTTTCAATAAAGATCCTCTGCAGGCTCTCCTCCTGAAGTCAGGCTTTGCTTTGGAGAAACCCTCAAACACTGAAATAAACATCATTTCCAAACTGCCTCCACCACCTCACTTTCTCCTTCACAGCTCCATCTTTTAGATAACATTACAAGCTTCAACTTTACAAGGTGTTTTCCACTTCACACCAACAAACTGTTAAGCAAATGACTCGCCTGCAGAGTGAACTCTGCTTAATGAGGCTTTTGCTTTAGGTTCTGTTCTAGGCGCAGACTGAAAAAGATGTTCACTTACCACAGAAGAGTCGCTGCTGAGTTTTGAGCAGCAGAACTGTGAATGAATGGTGCATAGAAGACAGCCGTTAAATGACATAGCTTTCCATTGAAAAATGGAGAATTTTGACCCAGCTTTCCAAAGTCTAAAGCCTGTAATTAACAGTGACTAGACTGCTTGAGGCTAATGGATTCCTTAAGTAGCCAGCCTATCATTTTATTTAAACTATAATGGAAGTGAAATGCTCCCTCTGCAATCAGCAGGTTGTGGCAGCAGAGCAGAAACGAACACAGAGAAGAGGTGGGTGTTCTTTTGCTGAGTACCAAAACCTTGCTGAAGGAAACATGTTTCTTTGTAGAAATACAATGGAGACAGTGAAAAGAACGATGAAGGATTTCAAAAATAGAGTGCCAGAACAATGTTTCACAGTGAATAGGTCAGAAAGGGATCCCTGCTGTCTGAAGACACACAAAGCTGTGCCTGGTTTATTTTTTGCTGCACGTGGCATTCCTACTGCTTCAGACACACACTCAGGCTAGCCAGTGCGGAGCGGAATGGGTGATGTGTTAGACTGCTCAGGGCTGGCTTACCCCTTAATCCTCATCTGCCTTTGTCAAATGTCTTCCTACAGAGTAACTGAAAGGTAAAATTGCCAGGAGTGGCCACTGATTTGGAGTCCTTCAACTGCTTTTGTGTATACAGCTAAAAAACCTAACTGGCAAGGAGAGAGGTCTGAGCAATTTGATTCACTGTTTTCCAGGGGAGACTTTGCATTCCTGCATGCTTTGTAAGAGCATCAAACAAATCTAATTTCTCTTTCTTCTTTCAATAACATCATGCTTGACAACCTAAGTCCTGGTTTCCACGCCTATAGCAATACTGTATCTATAGTAATACCATTAGCAATCTCTTCCACACAGATATTTAGACATATGGATAAATAATATTACATTGAAATTATTCAATACAAAGAATTAAGTAAAGATGTCAGATTTTTTTTTAAAGGTCCATTAATGGTAGACCTATTCCTTCACCTTTTTTTTAAAAAAAATAAATGCACCGTACTTAGTTTATCTCAGGTGACTAGACATAAGCAGAATGGACATCTGCTAACACTGCAATAATTCAGCCTACAACATTATTTCCGTTATAACTATCTTTCCCTGGTGATTTTCAGTCATTCATAACTTCCTGAAATATTAATAAGTGCTGAAATTTATTATGAATATGTGGCTCAGTCTTGCCACATATGTAGCTCTGTGGCCCTAAGCTGGCACCAGAGCTTGTATTCACGTACTCTTCTAGCACAGAATCAAAGCAACAGAAAATAGGGCTGGAAGGCACCTTAAGGGATCATCACGTTCACCCCCTGGCATTTCTACCCCATGGGTGGATAACTACATTTTTCTAATTTCTTAAGAACCTCCAACGACAGAGGAGGTTACTAACATCCCCATTTTCAGGCCTCTCTGTGCTCCCCTAGAGGGGCTTTTTCTGTTGAATCTAAGCCTTCTGCTGACAAACCATTATTTTTTTGGCTTAAGTATCTCAGATGGGGAGAATATCTAGTTAAGGCTTAAAAGGGACTTAATAGCAGCCTTTGAAGACCTATAGGAAAGTTACTGAGAAGATGGAGCTGAGCTCTATACTGAGGGGCATGGCAGGGGACAGATGTCATAAATTAAAGAGAGACAGTGGTCATAGGTTGGAACAGGGGAGGTTCTGGCTGGACATCAGGATGAAATTTTCACTGTGAGGTTCATTATGAACTGAAAGAGGTTGCAGGCTCTCCCTCCTTGGAGGTTTTCAAGACCTGACAGCTCAAAATGCTGAGAAACCTGGTCTGAATTCAGCACTAACCTTGCTTTCAAGGAGAGGTTGGACAAGAGACCTCCTGAGGACCCTTCCAACTGGAATTATTATGTGACTGTAATCCTCTCTCTCTTTACAGAAGAATCTTTCAATTAATATGCTTTTACCTTTATCTAGATATAATAGCAATGTATTCAGCCTCCCTTCAGAAGCTGGTTTTCCACAGACCAGGTTATTGTTAATTTTCTCCTCTAGGCTGTCTCTGGGTTTCTCCCGCCTCTCCTGAAGGGCACTCAGCCTCTGTTTTGATATGGTGAGAATGCTTTTCCAGACTGAGGCCAGAAATATCATCAGGTAGAAGAACGGAGATTCTCAGTTGCAACATAAGTGCTGAAACTGCATTTGAGACGGCTACTTAAAAGACACAGCACAGGACAGCATATACAGCATGGCGTTTTGAAACATATATATATATTCTGTAAGCAGACAATTTGAAGACACTCAAAGTGCACTGTATAGTTCCTCAGCCATGCAAGACTTTAAAATGTAAAGACTAGAGTTACCCTGGAATTCAGCTTTTCATGCTTATCCTCCTCCCAACTGTGAGATCATTTTTCTTGGAGTATTTGTGCTTTTTTCCAGGGTAGATTCAAATACATCATTTTTCCCCCAGAAACCTTCAGGTTGGCACCAACCATTAATGTTGTACCCAAAGATGAACGTACGTGGAATCTGACTCTTGAAAAGAACAGAAATGGGTTTGCAGCTTTAAATAATGGGTAATGCTCTGACAATAGTATTTTTTATATTTAATTTTTGTAAACAACTGTATCCCAATAGAATTAAAAAATGTCCTGCAATAAGTCCTCTTGAAGAAAATATGGAGCAAACAGTGCCTTTCAGTTGTTTATATGAAACAAAGAGCCAAAACTGTCAATTTTGTTCCTGAATATTTTTCTCTGAAGACTCAGAAAAACCATAAAGCTACATTCAAATAATAATAATAACCACCAGAACTTATACAGTATTTTCCAGGCACCATCTAAAACTATTTCAGCAGCCTGCATAAAGCTTTGCTTCTCATCGTCCTATACAGGCTCAAAGGCCAAAACAATACATCGCAGTTTCTATTGTTCTCTTCTGCCCTGTGTTCTCCCCATTGACATATCAACTTTGCTACAGTCTGAAAGAAAAAAAATATATGGATCTTCTCTTATGCAAGGAGTTTTCCTCAGGGTCCATTTTGATGCCCTTGGTGATTTTAGGACAATGTAAAGTTTCTGTGACGCCATGGCTCTCTTGCTCCCAGTCTGGCACACGACTTGTAGACCTTGGCAGAACTGTAGTGAATTTAAATACACAGACAGATATATTTTTTCCTGTTTTTCTTGAGCTTATTCCTTACTCATTGCAAGGGACTAGTATAGTCAAAAGAATGTCGGGCTCAGCTTGAGGACAGGAAGTTTGCAGATTACTTCTTTCCTTCCAAATTACTCAATGTATCATCTTTTATAAATGCCTATATCAATATAAGATTTAAAAAAATCACTATTAATAAATGGAGCTGTAGTGAGAGTCTTTATTTTGGTACCCATCCTTTTGATTACTGATAGAGTTACAAGTAATCAAACCTCAGGCACTCTTATAACATGCTTGAATCTTAATAAGGTCATTTATCACTTTTTTCCTTATGTTTTTTGAGAGGTGATAAACTGGAAAAATGCATATTTAATCTGCATTTACTACAAGTAAAACTGCCTCTGAAGTACCGGACATTTATTTCTACAGCTGGTTCTGAATTCAAATGCACTGGTTATAACTAATTTCTGAGGTCCATGTAATATTTATGCAGGAAATCTGAAACTTCATGTCATATTTGGAAAAATGAAACAAGGGGAAGAGAGGTTACTTTTTCACTGAACCAGTGCAGGCAGACGTACTACCGTTGCACTGACAAGAACCCGGGAGTAGTGGTTGTTACACTGCCATTGCTGAGGGACCTGAAAGTTTTCCCTTGGCAATCTACATGGTCTGCATAATGATTTGTAATATATTCTCAGTCCATCCCTCTTGTCCCAGCCCTTTGCAAGACTGCTGGGTCTTATGTAAGGAAACAAAGTGCATCTTCTCAGATCTATCCAAGTGTTTGCCTCCATTTGACAGAATATAGAAAATCAACTGGCTTTGATGTGTTGCTTTTTTAACTGATTGTTTTTTGGAGGGAATGGTTAGGCATGTGTTTATATCACATCAACTTGTCCAGTAATAACTATGCTCTCAGTTACTCCTATGTGAGTTAAATTTAACTGTCCATCTTTCAGGTGAGAATTACCTTACCTGACTTTAGGTATCTCCAATTTGGACAGCCATGGCTGAGCTAGGTTCACCATACAATCAATAGGAAGAAATAGATACGAAACAGGTAACAAATCTGTAGATGACAGAGCCAGGAAGGACTAGGAGGATGCTGAACGACAAAATCAACCATGAAAAGCTGGGATGAATGCAAGCTTTCATGCTTAAATAGATCTAATTGGTCACAAAACAACTAGCTAGGCATAGGTCTCCTATGGAGGACACTAGATCACAAGTTGAACGTGAGTCCACATTCAGGTCATCATGATCTTTTTCAAGGAAAGGCCCGGGAGATCCTTCCCACCCCTGTGTCCTTTTTCAGGAACAGTAATGCCCCTTGAAGTCAAGGGTGGAACGTGTGCATGCGGTAAATATCCCAAGGATGATGAGAAAACGTGACCTAAGAAAGAAGTGGGATCATTTCTTCTAAGGGAAAGACTGAGCAGGACTATGCTAATAGTCTTCAAAAAGAAATGGAGCAGCCTAGTCTCCATATTTGTAGCAGGGAGGACAAGAAATTATTAACCTGAGGTGAAATAAGAGCTAATTGAACTTCCAAAAGACTTTTTAATGCTAAGAATACTAAAGAACTGCAATAAATGGCTTTGACAGGATCAGGATCTCCATCACAGGAAGTCTTTAAGAGACAGTCAGGAATGTTGTGGGAGAGCAACAGACTCTATAACTTGCCAAGGTTTTTTTCAGCTTTATTTTCCTACAGTTTTGTGCGTAAGCAGCTGATGCAGAAGGAAATAAATACTTGTGCGGCATACCACAAACAGCAGGTGATCTAAGCACCAAACGGCTTGCAGTTTCATGGACCTCGGGTATACCCAGACAGCTAGAGCATCATACAGAACTAAAAACAAAAGCAGCAGACTGTGTTAAACTAAGCAAGAATTCCAGGTGCTTTTATTGCAGAACTTTAAAAAACAGCTTAAATGTCAAATCTAAGCTCCAGTGAATGGAATGTTAGAAAATAGCCATTCCTCGTAACATCCTCAATCCTCCTCACGTTATTAAAACTTGTAGTTAAGTCTTTTTAGAGAAGACCATGGCCAGAAACC
Organism: Numenius arquata; assembly: GCF_964106895.1. Lineage (NCBI taxonomy): Eukaryota > Metazoa > Chordata > Aves > Charadriiformes > Scolopacidae > Numenius > Numenius arquata. Next base: position 40,282,576 of record NC_133577.1, read on the forward strand.
ATAAATTTTTTAATTGGCAGAGTATGGCTAGTGCCAGTAACTATTTTGATCCAGCAGCCTAAAACTGTACCAGAGGGATACTTAGGAGCAAATGTTATTGCTTAGGTCATGAAGTTGGAACAGCAGTAGCAAAGGAAACATATTATATTCTTACTCCTTTCCAATAAGACAGGGAGCGTTTCTATTCTCTCTTTCCCCTTCCTTTACCCCTTCCTACATTGCCCAAGTCTGATTACTTTGGAAGACTAATACTAGCGCTAGAGCAGGTGAACCTTAACTGAACAACTAGGATGTAGGAAAATAACATCATGAAAAACAAGCTAAAAATGAATGTGTTGGAAAGGGTGAGGAACAGGAGTTGAATATTTAGTGCAACAATAAATAGAAAGGCTCGTTAAGGCAAACCAGAAACTGAAAATGTTGAGAAGAAAAGTGGTTTAAAGATTTGGCTAATGCAAAGAAAACAGTTATGGAAAGCAAGGACTGTAAAGTGCTGACACTTCAAACGTACAAGTGCTGACAAGGAAGAGGGAAAGAATCACTAATCCAGCTTTGACTGACAAGTGAAAATTATGCTACCTGACAAGGAAAGTGAATGAAAAGATCCAGAGTCTGCATCTTTTTGGTCCAGACATTTTCTGATGGCAAGATTACCAGAAGAAAAGTCCTTCAGTGATATTTGGAAACCATTGGACCAGTTTGCATTTAACATGCTAGGCTCTTACCAGTAAATGAGCTCTTTTTCTGGGAAAGACATTTAAAAAAAGATGACAAGTTACAGATTCTGTTCTTTAGGGAATTAACTGTTGAAGTGTACTGCAACATAATGGACTAACAGCAAAGGTAATTCTCATTCTGTTTAGCCGAGCAAAAGACTTCGAAGAAAAATAGCAAGGGTGGGAAGGACAAGCCAGGGCTTAGATAAATGGCTAGAAACCATATGCAATGCTTTACTGTATTAATGCTATGCCCATATGTCAATGACTTGGAACCAGTAAAAGACCTAAAATCTTCAAAGCTAAACTCTATTGAGTAGTGCCTCAAAGTGAAATCTAAATCCCCAGCTGGGAACCTAGCATTCCTATATAAAACAAAAGAAACCAGAAGTCTCCAAAAGATAGGGATACTAGAAGGCCACTGAGCAGAAACTCCCTGAAGCCAGCCAACATCCAACATAATCACAGAATAGTTTAGATTGGAAGGGACCTTAAATATCATCTAGTTCCAAGCCCCCTGCCATGGGCAGGGATGCCTTCCACTAGACAAGGTTGCTCAAAGCTCCATCCAACCTGGTCTTCAACACTTCCAGGGATGGGGCATCCATAACGTCTCCAGGCAACCTGTTTCAGTGCTTCACCACTCTCATAGTATGAGCTTCTCACCTCTCCAGAGGTTTCGTATCCAACCAACCACTCCTTTCCCTAGTTGAGAGCAAGAACTTCCAGCAAGTCTTCTAAGGAAGGAAAAACTGTTTAGAAAAACTGATCATCATTCCTGTTCAAATTCAGGTGAGGCAGAAACACAATTCTTTTTTTTAACAGCCTTTAACAAAGCAGACCCAAAAGGGACTTAAAGCCAATCCCCAAAGGACTGCTGTAACCTCTGCCTACAGAATACAGTCCTGAATTTTATGTTCTTATCCACATGGTAAAAGTTTCAAGAATAAATGCTGTGTCAAGAATGAAAGTCATCAAAAGCAAAACTTACCCTGATGTAGGAGTATTTCTATAGGAAGAGAAAACTTAGACTGGTGGAAGTGAACTCAATTCTCCCATATGCACAGGCAAGTATTCTTGGTAGCTACTAGGATGCCATGAAACATTAAAACTGTAGCCCACAATTGCTCCAGTCAAACCTTGAGCAGAAAATGTGCAACTGTTGTTTGTGAGAATCTAAGTATCTATTTCTATACAGCTAAACAGAGCAGCTCTGAAACCTTTTTCTTGCTCTAAGGTCAAGTGCACAACTTGGTTTGTATCCAAATTCTCTCCATTGCAAAACTGAGAGCCTTCAAGCTGCTTGTTAGAAAAGTTTCTGACACATGCTATCCGCCATACCCATTCTGTGTCTTGAGAAGCAGCAGACTATCAGAGGCCAAAACTGAGACAGGGAAAACGCTAAGAGTTAAGCGGGATGGATGATCCTGGACCTGAAAATCCCTTTGGGAAGTCAGAGATGCCACTCTGTTTAGCTTACAGAGCCTGGCTTTTCAGTCAGAGACCACTAGGGATATTTGCACAGACCTCAGCATTTTTGGAATTGCAGACAGGACAGGGAGGCCCCCGGTGAATTTAGGTGGTGTCAGGACCAGGCTGCTGCTGAGAGGGAACAGGCAAAAGGTTTGAATCACGACTCTGGACTTGAGTGTGTTAATCCCTCTTTGAATCTGGCTGCTCAGTTCTCCGCCGGTTAAATGAGCCTATTATTTCTTGCCTGCTTCCTCAGGCTGTTGCGAGACTAACTGCAGGGCTGCGAGGCAATCAGATACTTCAGTAAGTTGCTATTGGCACCCCTGGGGACCTTCTGCCTCTCGCAAGTAGAAATCCTGCAGGAGCTGCCAACGCGCAGAGCTCTTCCTCAGACTTCCTATAACAGGCTGTTGCTTAGCCACAGCGCAGCCCTGGGAGGCTACAGAACTCCAGATGTCAACGTGCGGTTAATCCTTGTGCGGGCAAGGGGCCAGAGGTACAAATGTCCGTATGTAATTACCATTTTCTCATGACTAAACACCAGCCCGTGCTCAGTGCCCAGCTATACGAGAAATTCTTTACAGCTTGGAGTCCTCCCCCCTTCCCACTTGATCAAGAACTTGTTGATCTTGTGACAGTATTTTAATGACTATTTTTGTATGAAGAAGTGAAGCATGCAGTTACTGTGCTAACGCCACATTTTAAATGATATTTACTTGCAAGCAGAGTAAGCCCTGTGAACCAATTTGTTTTTTCCCCTGCAGTTTTCCCTGTTCCTAATATATTTCTTCAAGTGAAGAACAGGAGAGCCCTCCTGTGGCTAATTTAACACCTGTGATATCACATAGATGCTACGTACAGCAGTAAAAAGTGTATCATATATAAGTTTTCCTTTGCTCTTACCTCTGGTCTCACCCCCTTTAAATATGGTTGGTTTAATGAACCTCAAATTTGTTTTCCAGGCAGTTATATCTCAATATTTTTTTTCTTCCACTTAAAATGAACAAGCCATTCCTCATACCGTATCTGTGCTTCATTTCCCAGTTTTGACAATAGGATGTAAATTATAAAGTAACCCTCTCTGAAATGTTTCTCTTGTGGGCTGTAGGGCAGAAGAGAAGCATATGGGGGATTTATTATGCACAATGACCTCATTCTTTCCAAGTTTCCTCACTCTCAGAAGACATATTTGCAATTCACACACAGTTCAAGACTAGTAGGCTACATGTGTGCTGTATGTACTCACACACACACAGAGCTCCTTACATCCCCAGAAGACAACAGGCGACAAACCGGTGGGAGTGTTCACATTATTTTTGCATTAGGGCTCTCACCGGAGCTAAATGAAACCAACAAGCATCTTAAGTAACCCCTACTTTCTGTATGAGCTTCTCAAAGGCACTGCAAAGATAAGACAGACCATCTGAGGGCTATTTTTAAGAAAAAAGTTACTCATGCCTTATATGCTTTTGGTCTCAAATGGATAAGTTCGAGGTCAAAAAAGGGAATCAACTGAGTTACAATGTTCCCTTATTTCTACTTACTACCCAATTCAGGGATAAATTAATCTAAGACTTGTACTGACGTCAAGAGAATTTGAATCTTTCTTATGTGTTTTCTTTACCCTGTATTTAACCCTTAGGAGGAAGTCATTACTATGCAAGTAACATGAAACAGATTAAATTGCACCCCAAAGGAAAAAAATCCTCAAGCCTCTCAAAGGCAGCTCATTTCTGCTCTGCCTGTAATGCACACACCACACTCACCTCCTCTTCCTAGCTTTTTTTTTTTTCCAGACTAGCATTTTAAACAAATGCTGCAGGGCAGATGCTGCTGGCCCATTAGGGGGGGGATACTGGCTCTTGAGAAAGATTAGGGTGGAAAACAAATACTTTCATTGGTTACTACATTTGTCTTTCTCTGCACATGAGTTATTTCTCACGGAACATCAATGTGTGGCAACTGAGAAAAGTAACTTGCCAAAATACCAGTCAGTAATAGGTTTCCGTGTTCCAGGCTGGCTAGTCAGTCGGTAATAACATTGCAGAAAATTTTATGACTGGAGGCTGAATACTTTGGGAAACTCCCAATCAAGGTGCAATCTAGTAGCAATCAATAAGAATCTAGAAGCACAAACCACCAGTTATGTGTGTCTGACATAAACCTAACATAAATTTTACTCTTAAACATAACAAAAAAATCTTGAAACAACAGATCTAGAGGCTCCATGTGCAGAAATTGTCTGAACCAGCTCAGATAAAGCATCACAAAAGCCTGACCAAACTGAGATGATAAAAATGTATAAAGACATAACCTGTTATTTTCAGAAGATAAGACTTTTCCCAAAGCTTAGCTGGGATTAAGGACACTAGATTGCCTTCCAAAGGGGGGACCTAGGCCAATTATGTTTAACAACATTGGATTTTAGAATTTGCCTAGAAGTAAAATAAGTGATTTAGGTACCTGTCTTCCAGTCCTAACCTTGCATTCTTTTCTTCACAGTGATCTGAATTCAATAGCATAAGTGGAAGCTGTTCTCAACACAGACAAGATGATAATATGCAAATAGAAAGTTTAATAAGTGGTTTGAGCCTTCTTAGGCTGAGATAGATCTCTCGCCAACAAATATGAACCTCCCTAGAAGAACTGGCACCTGCCTGACCTCCTTCTGCCCTAAATAGTATAGGAACACATGGACCAAACTGGTGCCTTCTAAAGATGCGGCACCATGTAGTGCACTGGTCTAGCCTCCTAAATGACCTGCCTGTTAAATCAATACTTGGGATATTAAACCATTTTTCTTTTGGAAAATAAATGATATTTCCTACTTAGTTTCTCTAAACAAAACCACCTTCTTTAGGTAGACGTCAAAGGCATTTGAAGCCAGACTATCTTCCCATTTTTTTTATTCTATCCCTTCATCAGTTCACTTGGGCAGAGGTGACAGACAGGTTTAAAATTTGCAAGACAAGACAAACCTATTTGAGAAAGATCAACAGTTCATCTGAGTGCCTGGAGACCTAAGGGCTGGGCCATTACAGTAAATCTGCTTTTAAAAAAAGAATACAGAGAAATGCCCTCACCTTACAGAACGAATCTGCTCAATAGGCAGAAAGTTGCCATTTAATTCAGACACTGCACTATGACATTCTTTTAAAGTGGGTTTTTTTTTCTATGACAGGCTTTTTCCACAGTGAAGGGCCTGATTTATTTATAAATATTACCATTCTTTTTCTGGTCTCTGGTTAGATGACATGTACAAGTTCTCATTGTGTTCTGGCTACAGAACTCAGGCACAGTCTCATATATATGTATACGCACACATATATTGTATCTTTAGGAACATGTGAATAATTTGCCTTAGAAGAATAGCAAAAATGACTTTAATAGGCCATCCCCAAGTGTAAAATTGTATTCAAAATGAGACTGCATTTTATGTCTCTATTTTGTTTGCTGAACAAATGCTTGAAAGTCTAACACCATGAAGTCTAGAGCTGAAAAAAATGAGATTGAAAGTGTTTTTTGAGATAAAATACAATTCATCTCAGGGACATAGGATTAGAAGGAATTTCTCATTGGTTTACAGGGAACCCTATTAGAAATGGAAAGTTACTTTGCTTCCTTGGGTTACAAGAGCAAGACCTGAAAATTTAGGAACCTTCTTCTGTTTTGTGCATTTTATGCCACAGACCATAATTACAAAAGGTTTGATATTGAGGTATTTTGAAATACCAATAGTTCTTGCCAGTTGCTTAAAAAAAAATCTGTACCTCTTCACTTTAATTCATCCATTTAATCTTTAAAATCAATTTAGCTTTGATGTTTTTATTATTTTGCTGTCATTTTAGTAATTCAGATCTTCAAAGGTAAGAACACATTAGCCATTCAAAGCCAGAAATCAAATAAAGCTACACTCCCTGCTCTCTAATCAGAGCTTTCATCTGCACATTTATGATCTCAGGAAGAAGCCAAATTAGTCCTAATTGCCTCTAATTTAACTTGGCCACTCAAATAGGATATGAGATCACATTTTATCATACTGTAGATATTTTAATCGCTCATGTACACAGACTAGACAGTTGGCTGTACACTGAAAAAAGCCTATCTTATCACATAGAAGTTCAGCCATGTAGAAACAGACCTGATTTAATTTTCTTTTAAAACTACAGACTTTAGACAAAATGCGTTCTCTGTTTGATGTGCATTTGAGGGTTTTGGTTGACTTGCAATTGTGTGCTTGAAATAATTCTTTAACATATAGGGGTTTTTAAGCCTCAAGTAGCCTAAAGTAATTTAAATTACTTCAATATTATACAGCTTTAGATGAGGAGAAGACTTTTTGCTTAAAGATTTTAAGGAAAGGCAGGTGCTGGGAGAAGAGCCTCCTGGGAGCTGCTCAGGTAGCCCCCTGCTCTCGGCTAGACGGAGACCGCAGCCCCTGCACAGCAGCAGCAGCCGCCCAGGGCACTCCTGCCTTTACCTCCCGCTTCAGCAGCTGCTGCAGCTTTGTAGGACAACTTGGAAATACTAGAGGACAGTCAAAGGGCTGAAGCAAGGGTGTTTGCATCAATGTGTTGGGTCAGGGTGAATCAGAAATTCTCTACTTTCACTTTGCATATGTTAATTTTGATTTTCTACTCCAAGTGAAATACCTAATTATCACTTCAGCATTCTTCTCCTCTTGCTTAATTATCTACCAGTTTACATCTGCTGATAGTATCTTTCATTTGAAGTGAGATGATCAAATGTAGTTAAACACTTTTTAAGAATAACCTTTCAGAATATTTAAAGCTTTTTGCTCAGCAACGTTGATACTCCTTAGAGAGCCTGCGAAGGCAGTGGCAAATCGGGAACATTCCTGACTACAAACTAGAGAGGGAGCAAATGTTACACACTTAGTTTAAAGCAGAAGAGCTGGGCAAGATAAATTTTGTAATCAGAAACCATTCAACTGTCAGCCTATTTCTAAAAGTTATGTGTAACTGGAGAATGTGAATGCCATGCAACCTCTATTTATTAAATGTTCAAAATTTGAGTTTTTTTTATTACTGGAAATTATTGGAAAAAATCTACAGACCAAGCATTATTCATAGCAGTTATTTGGCAAGTAAATTTGGATAATGGAAACACCAAGAAGCAAAGGAATCAGTTATTAGCTATTGGCTATAAGTTATTTTCCTCCCCTATATGGAGGAGCTCAAGCTATTTCACTGGCATTTGTTAAGGAGGACGTTTTCAGCAATATAAAATCACAGTTTAGAGCCCTGTTCTGTGGAAACCTCATTCTCTCCTACTTTTGGAGGAGTGCCCCTAAATCAACCCACGTCTCTACTGGGCAGTTAAACTGCTTTGGGACTGGGAAAGAGAGCAGCACATGCAAGCGTAAGCAGAAAACTCTCTTCCGTCAGTCACCCGGATTGATGACTGGTAATTCGCCTCCACAGTGAGATGGAAACCCGAGCACACAGGCCTGCCGGGTGGTTTTCTTTAAATAAATCAAGGAAATTTCTTTCCTCCCCATAGAGCAGAGAAATCATCTAGAACAAGACAGCTTTTTTTTTTTTTTTTTTTTTTTTTTGCAGGCAGTGGGGAGAGAATGTGACAAGAACTGCAAAATAATATCTACAAGTGCTGCTTAGATGAGATTGAACATGGCAACTTTTTCCACTGGAGGCCTTTTTGCCCCTTGGCTCTCCAAGCATGAAAACAGCTCCCATCTCAGCATTGCATTTCAAAGTTCACTAATGCATGCGGCACCAGCGGTGGACCTCTGTAGGTATAAATATAGCATTCCAGCACTGCAGTCTCCCACCTTCCTCTATGCTGTCTCAACTTTTATTTGGAACATCAGCATTGTAGACAGAGCGAAAAAAATCCTGAATTGGCACTAGAAGCAATAAATAGGGCAATCCAGCATTGTAAAAGCCTTTCTTTCAGAAATCTGCCAGAGTAGGTCGGAGCCGAGGCTCGCTATCTCGTCTGGCGGGCGCTTCCAAGAGCCTCCCAGGGAAAGGAGACTGAGCAGCCACCGTTCTGCAGCAGCCAAGTTTATTTGATGGGAGAATGTTAGATAGGTATTTCTGAGGGCTTTTGAGACACAAGGTGAAATATCACCACAGCATGCAGTCACTGAGTTATAGACTATCCGAACTAATGTTTTGCAAGTGTGTTCCATCACAGTATTTTAAAAAAAAAAAAAATCTGTATTTACTATATACTATTTGCATCTCTTATTCATGTGCACTAGGAGTTAACTGTTTGTACTTTTGCTAGCAGATGAGATTTTTCAAAGTTACAGGCAGTAATGCCAGCAAGGATAAGGGAAGGAATATTCTTTAATGAAGACTAATAAAATTACTAGGGAAATAGATAAGTGTCCTGTATTACAGCCTTGGACGGGCCAAGTCGAGGCTTTAGTTGTAGATTGATAACTCTGGGATGAAGACAAGTCAGTTCACTCAAATCAGCCCTTTTGATGGTCACATCTGTCAGAGGGAATATATTATAAGAGGAAGACGTGTCCGGGATACAGAACAACCAGTGGGAGAAAGGGTTCTCCCTCCCACAGTATTCAAGCGAATAGCCAGGTGCAGGTTTCCACTCTGAGGATTCTTGGCTCTCAAAAAAGGAGATCTAAGGATGATTAACTAATAGTTTCCCTGGAGAACTGAATGCTGGGGAAAAGGCTGAGAGAAATAGCAATCACAGGGCTTGTGGCTCAACTTCTCCCATTCGGAGCCTACTGGATCGCAAAAGGGAAGCAAAGGCAGTCGTCAGAACTCTTTCCAACTAGATGTTTCTCATCTTATAGAATAACCCAAAAATATTCAGTGACACTAAGGTCTGTTCGCACTAAGGACAAACTAAGCGTCTTAGGTTTCCAGATTTTAAAAGAAATTGGATTCTTGTTTTAAAAAGCAATTTACTAAGAAGAGTTTGGATGTTTCTTTATAGTTGAGGGAGAAATATGATCTTCTGATTCCAAATTATCCTGAGAATGTTGGGTATTTTGGAAGCAGAAAATCTTCTTGCTGAACTCCTTCAGAAAATTGACTTTAAATCAGATTTAACCCCAAGGTTCCCAGGTTCTTAGTAATCAAGAAGACTTAAGATTCAGCATTTCTACTAATGAAACTAAGGTATAAGTTTACATTGTTGTATAATCTCCTTTTCATGTGTTTTCCATTTAAATATATTATAAATAATTTAGATACAGTTCTGCTATCAAACATTTTACAGTTCTTGCTGTTTTGTGCTGCCACCATTGCTCTATTGCAGAGGATGTGTTATTACTTTACAGGCTGTGTTGCTACAAGTATGAGAGAGTTTGTTTTCCCCTTATTATTTTGTTTACTCCTTGTGTGGGAAGACAATCAAGGACCAAATATGGAGATGTGTCACACATGGAGGAATAGCATAGAATAAGAGCAACAAGACTACTGTTTTCCTGATCACAAACATGTCTCTTCCCTACTTGGGATTTCAGCATTCTTAAATGCTTTTCTTAGGTGGAGTTTGCTGAGACCCTCCGCCATACATTTGTTTTCCTAGCTGCTAGTTTCTGAATGAAGGCATTACAGCTAAGTCTGTAGTAACTTGGCAAATTTCACCTCCTTACTGCTCAGAGCATCAACAAACTTATTGTGGCACTGATCAGTTGTTTGCATTTTGTTTTGTGTCTCATGATATACAAGTTCATCCTGATCTGCAGCTGACACTCTCTGCAGCATGCCTGCAAGGTGGGTGGCACTACTGACATCCTCGCTTTGCCCGTAGGGACCCAAAGCATAAAGACCTGACAGGCACTAAGTGAAATCCTGCCAGCTGAAAAATTGCAGACCTCTGCCTGCGTTTAAGCTGAAGTCTTAAGCCCACACTCACAGGTGGCCAGTAAACTGACTGGAATGTTATCAAGGCAGTCATGCCATCTGAATGCTCATCAACAATTATACACAAAAATGTTTGATTTTCGAGTTATTCAGAAAGCCTGTACAGAAGAGCAAAGAATACTGGAACAGCATTGCCACGCTGGAGCATTAACACCACCATTTCTAGGGCTGTGCTCCTTTTTGTCCAAAATAAGCTTGTTTTCCTAACGAAAGAGCTGGCTCCCCATACCCAAGCCTACTCAACACTCAAGTGCTCATCCCTGCTCTTCTTCGTGCCAGGGTGACTTTCATACACTATCTACTAAGCTGGCTCAGGTAGCTGAACCAGCTTAAAAATTCATGGGCTTTGTTGCCTTAGTTTTTATTTGGGTTTAGGAAAAGAGCCATCTGATTGTAACAGGATTTCTGCTGCAATACGAAAGTCAGTGGGAAAATGTCTTCTGGTGATCTATAGAGAGGGATGGGAGCAGAACCACCCCATGGGCTGCTGTATGAACTTCTGTCAGATTTATACAATTTGGTAAATCCAGAACAACATAACCTACCAGATTTTGGAGTACAGAAATTCCGCATTTCTGTCTGCACACCTCTGCTGCCTTGATGGGTGATTTTCAGTAGAAATGTTTAGGATGCTTTGCTTAGCAAAGCCCAGAGCATTGGCCCCACGTGGCTCTTATGAGGTCTCTTATGCAGCCATGCCCAAATGCGACACAGCCAAGAGCTGAAACATTTCCTGTGGTCAAACCAACATATGGTGACTGTGCTAAGAAATAGTATGGCTGTGCACGTGGCCAACAACCAGTGCAGGAGGCAACGTGTTTATTGTAAAGACAGTAGATCACTCTCCTCCTGAAAGGAGCGCCTTTGTTAAGCTCTAGTAACTGTACAGTCATGAGTTTTCCTCATACCTTACAAGACTATGGGGAAGTTGTGGCTGTTTGATGGTGTGAAACTACATATATTAATGCCCCAGCTGAGCTATGTAACTAAAAATGACAGTATCTATATACCATTATCTCAATTGCATTAATCAAGATAATTCATACCTTCCATGACTGTTTGGCAATAGAGTGTAAAATACTAATTAAAGAATTGCATGCAATGTAAGGATGAACTCAGCTGTGTTCCAGGTTTAAAGAAGAGTGATAGAAGTAAAAATCATTATTTGAAATAAGCTTGATGTATGATAAAGTAAACCAAATAACAGATGCCTTCTGTTCCAAGTATGTTGTCTTATCACAGGTTGGGAGAAAAAAAAAATCCTTTAAAAAACCTCAGGTTAAGAGACAGAAAGCTCCAGGTTAAGAGTCTCAGGCCCAAGCTGTTATTTGCAGGGTGGTTTTCTGGTCAGAACACACTGCATGTGGTCACACACATAATGGGCTCAAGTCTATCTTTTAAAAGATTCAAACATTTTCTTAGATTGAATCCTAGGAGAAATTGTCCTGTACAACTGCTATGATTTTAATTCTCTGCCTTGGGAATGCATAATAAACACACTTTAGTATCTTGCAATTACTTTCTCAAAACAAGAACTGTTTAGCTAAAGAAGAATGCAAGATAGAAGTATTATTTGATTTTTAAATATTTAAACATCACTTGATGATTAAATATCTCATTATGGGATCTGAATGCTTCTAAATTCCTCAGGGACTACACATGGAACTTTTTGTACAGAGTTTTATTCGTTTTCATTCTGGATTGCTTGAATTTTTTTCTCTGCAAATTTTTGATTAATTCTTTACCATAGCTTACAATCACTCTTAGGGGAACCCAGCCAGCAAGCTCAGTTAGAGAGTTCAAACTGGAGCTTCAAGCTGACAGCTTCCGAAATTCTCTGGTAAGACCTATGAAACAAAAGTAAACTGAAATGGAGCCAGTAAGATCTGAAATTTAGTTTGAGTGGAGGTTTTGGCTCTATATAGTTTAAAATATATTTAAAAGTGCCATTTAATGGTAGTTAAAAAAACCCCAACATTTTTTTCTGCGCTCCTACAAAATGTTACTTTACAAATTATGTTAGGAGAGACAAGGGTCTATGCAGGAGACAGAGAATCTTGTCAGAGATGTTATAAGAGACAAGAAGTCAGTAGTTTGAAGGAATGTGAATTTAACAGCAGCATTTTGGAAGAGGCAGCATTTTTACAGCACACTGGAGAGATAGCGAAGTCATGGGGGAAAAGATGTGGAGCTAAGTTATCTGTGTGACAGGGAAATAATCCCAGCCCTGATCTGAATGGCTATAAAGAAAAACAGAGGAAAAAAAGGCATGTAGAAACATGAACATGTTTCTGATAGAAAAGCTAAATCACTGTCACTGACATAGAGAAGATAGGTTCAGAGTGGTAGCCCTTAAAGAAATGCCAGCTTGAATGTGTAGAAATCTGTAACTGATTAAATTTATTTCTTTGTGTAATTTTTTTTTTTTTAACCCCTAGTTCCTCTGTACTCTCTCTTTAGAAAGGCTTGGGTGGTCCCACCTTTCTCCAGTTCTGGCTGTTCTCTGAGAAATAGCTGATGCCTAGCATTAGATGGCAGGGATTTGTAGCAGAAATATCAAGATTGGTATGAAAAAAAGCATGAATGGAAATGTAAGCATGAAAGACAGTGATATGTGTTAGTTGCTACAGAGCACAATATGTGTGATTTTATTTAAATGACCAGATAAGAAGAATAAGCCAGCCTAAGGGCTGAAAAAAATGATGGGATGAAAGACATCCAAACACCATCCAGACCTAGGGAGCATAAAGCACACATTCAAAATTCAGTTAATTCCTGTCAAACACGAAAGAAAAGAGAGAGAGATAAGGACACCATAGGCAGGATCCCTTGTCCTGGCCAAACTACATGGGTATGTGTCTTGGTAATGAGTGGAATCTGTGAGTGCTAAGGAGTGAGATCAGTTTTGTTTAAAGTAACTATCACATTCTCCTTCCACGGGGTCTCACACTGAATTTTGTTGTACTAATTCACTTCAATATTAATCACAACACTGCTATACACCATGGAGTTTACAGAACAGAGGTACCAGCCCACACTGTAAGCATCTGCAGCCCCAAAGATCCACCTTCTCCCCTCTGAATGGGGTAGTTAACACCTCATTTAGTGGAGAATAAGGTCCTGACAATATCTATAACAAGAACAAAAGAACAATGCCGCATCACCAGCTGACCAATGGCATTTTTTTCATTGTTTTCTTCCTCTCACCACCAAACCAATGAATAGAATAGTGAATTCTTTTTTAAAGTGTTAAAAAAACCAAAACTCTGAGAGACTAACACGCCTATGATTCTACAAGGAACTGTGAGAAGCAGTGCCATAAAAGGAATGGCTTCACAGTGGTGGAAAATGAATGTAACTGTAAAGTGTTTTATATGACAGTAGAGCTACCACCTTATGCCACTGCTGCAATTCCAGAAAGTTTTATCTACTTTCAGTTGTGATCCATAAAAAGATCTGTGCTAGTTCTCAAACAATAAATGAAAGCAATTCGAAAAAAAGTCATCTAACTTAATTATCACCCAAGCACTATTGTAAGGGGATTTTCAAATCCCATCACACCTCACAAGACACTGAAGTGAATTTTATAAGCCAACCTGAAGCTGCAATACAGAAGGCAATTAAAAGTGGGGATAAAACCCTTGTATGCAGCACAGATATGGAATATTTCTATGCCAATTGGCACTCACAGTAATTATTTGCTGAAATACTTGGCTGTAACAGACCATGCTCTTAAACCCTGCTTGTAAAGAAGTATTGCCAATTACTCTGATTTTTTTTTTTCAAGTGAACCAATGTCCCATCTGCACTAAGCATGTCTGAATATGTGTTTCCAAGTTTTCAAAATACTTTGAAGTCTTGATGTTATTCCACATGTTCCTAAGTGGAGTCAAGTGTGTTGTAGGTACAGGTGCCATTTCACATCAAGCATTTTGTCCAGAGAGAAAACAATTACTTGTATGCAGATTAGCCAAGCTCTGTTCCATGAAATAAACCATACTTCATTTTTACCCATTCTAACTAGGTTTTGGAGTAAAAAAATGGAATTTTTCTCTATAATCTTCAGAACTGAACCTATTTATGCTAATTTTATTAATGTGTGTACTCTGCTTTAAAACTTTTCATCACGCTGAGCAAAAATATTCTAAATATAATTAATAATGCAAGATAGAACTGTTCTATTCATGTTTTCTACATGATATAGTATTGTATTACAAAATCAGCATTCCTTCACTCTATTGTGTTACAGTTGCAATATATGGCATCTTTCTAAACACAGGACTGATGTCACTCAACAGGTCTAATATTTTCCCAAATGGCTAACCCAGTTTTGAGGGCCTTGGGTCCATTAGAAATAAAAACTGAAGAAAAGGGGATGTTTTTTGGATGCAATTCCGCTCACTTAACAAATTCTCATTTTTTACACCACTGTGTTCAGGGCAACAACAAGCAAGAGCAGCTTGTTCGCATTTCCAGGCAGGAGCTGGCACAGAGAGGCGAAAAAGAGTTTTTGGACTGCTTTCTAAGTTCTGTTGAGGCTCCATTACTGACCACCCCACAGCTCTCCCATCCTGTCTGGATCTCTCATTAATACCACAACCTTCACTGACCAGCAGAGGCTTCACCTTTAACTTTCTGCGCTCTTGCTTTGATCAGTAACATGTGTTTTAGATGAGGTTTCAGAAGGGAGAAGGCGACCTTTAAAAAGTTGACATCATCTTCAAATGAGGAAAATAGAGGAGAATGAACTCTGGCAGGTTAAATGTAAAAACACAAGAAGGCAGGCCAAAGAGTTTAGGAACAACTCACAAAAGGCATAAAAAAGTAATAATAAAGCCTTTTTCAAAACCATCAAAAGCCAAAAGCCTGCTAGAAAGACCGTACAACAATAAGTGGTCCACGCACAAAAGGAACATTCATAGAAGATAAGGCCAGAGCAGATAAATTTAATGGATTTTTATACATTGTGAATGCAGAAGAGTTTAAAAAATTCTCCCACTAGGAATGCGCTTCCTCCCTGCCACAAAAACACACTCTTTTTTGTTTTAATGGATATGTCAATGGTTCTGCATTCAATTGACATTCAGAAAAGGCTATAAAACAGGTTCATCAGGACCAGAACATATTTATCCAAGAGCTCAGAAGGAACTGAAGCATGACATAGCTTAAGTAGCAAGTGCAGTGTGTGATTTGGTACTTAAAAATGCCCAGTTACAAAAACAGATGGCAAACAGGATGGAATTAAAAAACCAAAAGCCAACCACCAACAAAAAACTACCTCACACTCTGGTCCTTTGTACTGTGTTAAGTGGTTTGAACTATAAAAACAGAGTTTGTGGACATATGAAAAATAGTACATTGAAGAACAGTCAACACAGCTTTTTGAATGAAAAGTTATGACATCTCTGAGGGTTTCTGAAGATGTTGATTGATATGTACACAAAGGAGATGAAGTTGATGCAATCTCATTTTATTTTTCAAAAGGCATTGGGCCCTTATCAAGGGCCCAAAAAATTAAATTCTGCTTCTGGGGCAAGCAGAAGGTCATCACTTGACTAAATAACTAAACGTTAGGCAATCTGAGGTCCTAATTATCTGTTACCTTTATCGGTAGAGAAATGCCATCTATGGGGTCCCACAAGAATTACAACTTTCCAAACACTCTCCTATTATTTTCTGTTCTGCATTTTTTTCCTCATACCAAGCATATTCTCTAACATTTATTGTGCGAAAAGAAATTTAGGCAGTGCAGCATGGCCAGGTGGGTTTGCACCTTCCCCAGGACACAGCAGAGCATGTTTGAGAGGCTGTAGGATTGTGGCAGGCAAAAGGAGCAAGAGGGAGAGCTCCCAAGAGGGGACATTTGTCCAGGTGAAACTTTGCTCTGTCCTGATCCCAATATTCCCATTTGTCCCTTCAGACACCACAACTTCTCCAATTGTCTCAATTCTGAAAGAAATATAGCTTATGAGAAATAGTTACGCTAACTGAGATGTGAAAAACATTCCTTCAAACTTATACTTGGGGATGTTCCTCCTCTCCTAACAGAAGGCATGTAGTAAAACCATTACATTAAACAGCCAGTTCCCTGGAAGGGCAGGCAGTACTGACCTTGTTTAAAATTACCTCTGTTCTCTAGTTTCATAGTGGGCAGTACAGTTCTGGAGGGTTTTTTGAAGCATTCATCACCTTTGTGTTTTTATAACATTTGCAATCTCATTACTACTTCTGCTTACCAGCAAATAACCCAAAAGATGTATGCCTGTTCTAAGAGCTATTTTTCCAGCCTGTTGTCACTATAAAGAGATCATTTTTTTTTGATCTTTAGGGACCATAAAAATCCTCTAGAAGTTAGTGTTTCCTCTGTGACTCTCAGAAAAATTTTATTTGAACTGCATCTCAAAGCCCTAACTATTTATCCCTCTATGGCTAAATCTCACCGCCTTTCAGATGAGGTATCTGCAGTGCTTGCAGTTCAGCCTGAGATTTGCTTACTGTCTGGTCGTTATTTTTCCTTATTATTCATGTAACTAACAGCACATTAGGTGCTCCACAGATAAACATGAAAAAGTGTCAGATGTTTCTTTACAGCCTGGCATCTGTGCAGTCACTTCGCATGCTCAAGGTAAAGCCTAAATGGTACCATTATATTTAAATAGTTATTTATGCCCAGTTTACACTACTACAATCAGATTCATACCCTGAATGAGAAACACAGGAGCACAATATCGTTCAGATCTTGCTAGTGTCATGAGCAATTGAGATTAATTGGTGCACCTTTCCCCCAGTCCTCTCAAATGAAGCATTTGTGGTTATATTTATATATACTGAGCTACACTATCACCAGGGCTGGCATAACTTGCCTGGCCCAAATACAGTAATTTGTGCCAGTTGAGTAACCAGCCAAAGCGACTGGTCAAGCTCTTGTAGCAGACATTAATGTACTCTTATCACTCTGCAAATACATTACAGTTCGTGGACAGTATTTACCAAAACGAGTCTTTGTCTTCATAAAAAAAAATTAAGCAGTAATCCCACATCCTGTTTGGTGTGTACAGCATCTAGAATAAAACCAAGCCAACAATTCATTGCTGCTGTTCCTCTTTATGAGCATTGTAATGATTGGGTGCTACTAAAAAAGGATATGATTGATGGAGTTATCAGCTTAATTCATGTGTTGTAAGTACATGTTATGAAGCTGAGATGCAGCTGTGAAGGGAATGCTCCCCTTCTTCAAAAAATGATAGTGTCTTTCATAAAAGAACCAAGGTGAAGCATTTTTCTTGCAAAACTGACTTTACCATCAGGCATAAATCATCCTTTCCTTTTCCTCCATGAGAAAACAAACAGATATGAATGGAGTTGAACATAGAGTACCTTCTGTTACTGGTGATACTGTGAAGTGAGGCTACACAGTTGTAGTAAAGCATCACCACCTCAGCCAGCAGAGCTCAAGGACTGACTCCCAGCTTGCAACTGGGGAACTCTGTGACAGCAGCACAGAAGTGCTTTCCTGCAGTTCTTCAAGCTGCTTGGTCACTAGTGAGAGAAAAATGTTAATTCTCCAGGAGAGACAAACCTTCCTGAAGCTCCCTTTTGGTCAGCGCCCAGATCATTTTGCAGAACTGAGTATTCAGGAGGCTACTCAGTTGTGTAACACATTTGGAGGAGCAGTGCTGAGGGCATTGCAGCTGCCAAAACATGTAGCACTGCCCTTCTTTCCACAGTGAAGCTCTCCAAATCAGTTCTGCCAGTTTCCAGTCCTCCCTGTCATCACCCACAAGCTGTGACTGGTTATACTGTCATGATCACCAAAGAGTAGTCATCTAGAGTTTACAGTTAATGAAAAACAGAAACTCAAAAGACATTTCAAAAGAGGCTCCTCTCAACCTGGCTTTCTTGTGCTGAGCCATGAATGTTTAAAACAGTGTTCAATACAGCCAGTGTTTACAGAGAACAGCAAACAGCTACAAAGTGGTCACAAAACAGAGCAATATCCACCCTTAAAAAAGTGTCCTGGAAGTTAGAAAACCTTCCCTGAGCAGAAAGAAATTTTCTTTCTAAAACCAAGGGGGCTGATCTGGGCCATTTCCTACAAGCCAGGAGCAATCAAAAGGCAGTATGCATGCTGCACATCCATTAACAGCTCACTCTTCACTTGTCTGTTAGTAACCTGCCGCTGCGGGGTGGGCTCGGGGGGGAAGCGCACAGCCAGTCTTGTGACAGAGTGGTGATGGTCTCCAGGGGACACCTGAACTCCACGACCTGGAAGGAGGCACACATCAGAAATCATCAGTCTGTGTCCTGCTCCCTTAGTGCATCCATCAGGTTAGTTCTTGACTTTTTTTTAATCCCATAACTCTTAAAAAGAATAAATAAATGTGCCAGTCCTTTGAGCGGTTGAGGGAGTTCAAGTACAACCACTGTTTGTGTGAGACTACAAGTTTATGTTCCCTCATGCTCTGAGGAGCAACAAATCTTGAAGCAGCGACACTGTGCTGTAAACAATTTAGAGGGATGCCAAAATGGGCTCTCGCTGAGAAGGAAACTGGATGTGACCACCCGTCTCTGGGCGAGTGCTCAGGCTGTGGCACTATCAACAGGGAAGTTGCACCCCCCTCTTCCAGCTGCAGTGCAGAGGTTGGGCTCTGGTCTCTGAAAGGGAGGGAAGAGGGGCTAGCAGCAGAGGAGTGAAAATGGATATGGAATGGAATGAAGTATGGGATACTTTCATAGTTATATACATATAGTTTCGTGTTATTAATGTTATATAAAATTAAGGTGTATATGCATATGCTGCATAACATGCATCACAAGCATATATATGCATATATAGTACACATTTAACAAAATTAATTCCTGGCATATAATTTAAATCTATGATCCAACTTTGGTGTTGGTCCTGTTTTGAGAAGTAAGCTGGACTAGATGACCTCCAGAAGTCCATTTCACTGTAAGCTATTCTACGAGTAGCTCTAGAAGTCACTCACTGTCTCAAGGTCCTTGCTCTAATTACTTGTTCATTATATAAAGTGGTAGCAGATGGCATTGACTGGTTTAAGAAAAAATGCTCCCTACTTAGTGAAAGAAATGCTGTCACAGTAATAGAAAACAAGTCCCAAACACTGACCCGAAGAACATACAGAAGCATTTCCAGGTGTCACTTTGAATTCTCTCCTTTTGAGTGAGCTCACATTTACTGACTATGAATTTATTCACATTTTGTGAATAAATCCACATACCATCCACCTGAACAGTCAACCAGCCAGTCAACCTGGCTACCACATTTATAAAAAGCAACTTGAATGATCAGATGGCATAAGTTTGACATTGTACACACAAGGCATGCAGATCTAATTTCAGTAACATTCATTACCCTTATCAGGTGACATTTCAGTGGTTCAACAATCATTTTCATGGAGATGAATAAGACTAGAGCGGGCTAAAAAGGAAATTCAATGTCTGGAGGTAATGACTGAATGGTAAAACCTTCTCTCCATTCATGCAGATGTCTCCCTCAGTTTTGGATCCTACCCTGGAAGTCATCTTTTGGAGTCAGAGATCTAAAGCCTACCTATGAAAAAAAGGATTTTTCATGTTATTCAGGGCACCCAGTACTGTAATGCACATAGTCGTTTGGGTTTGGATGCTACTCAGTGATTCAGGACAGGATGTGACAGCCATGGCCCATGAGAAGTCCCATCACCAGACTAGATATTACCTTGTCACAGGTGGCTGTGACATCCACTGGCCATGGGGTTTCTGTCTGTACTAATAAAACAGTAACTGGGCTAAAGCGAAACAGTCCTAACAGGACTACCAGGCAGATGCACTCACAGCATAGCTAAATGACTTGGCCCTACCAGCAAGGAAAGTGGGGGAATCTCTATTTTGAGTCCACTTCAGTTCTGCAGGGACTTCAGGGTGACTTTGAGCCCCTGCTTCAGTCAATGTCATGTTTTTTGCAGCAGTGCTGCACTTAGGGAACACAGGCATTTGTAGAGTTGAACAGCAGATGTTAAGAGGATGACAACGTCATCTAAAGGGTAGAGTTTTCATTAGGAACACAAATCCAGTTGAAAATCTGGGACCTACAGGTCTGGTTTATTTTGAGAAGAGCTTTTAGATGAGTATTCCTTGATCTTCCTCTGTTCAATGAGACTGTAACATTTAGGACCTAAAGCAGCCTGGTTTGTACAGCAATTAGATCCCTAACATCCCACACCCTGATTTGTGACTTGGTATGTATGCACTGCCAGTAAACAAGCAATATTCTGCATACCAGAGAAAGAAGACATGGCAAATTCAGTGGTAGACACTTATTTTAGAAGCTCAAAAAAAAGCACAACCAGCGCAAATTGCTTCACAAGCCCTCACCATGCATAACGCTACCACTTGAATATCATCACAGTTGTACTTTTCTCTGTAGAGCAACCAAGAAGAATTAGAATTTAAGCAGGAGACTACAAGATTTATATTTTATATATATGCAAGTAGGAGCTTCTAACAGCATGCGCGTATCCCTGCTGTGGCAACCACCGCATCAACTTGCGCTCAGCATCTCCCTCCAGATGCTGAGTGCTGGCAGCAAGGACAGGAGCACATCTGCCACAGAGGCTGGCAGCCACAGCATTATATATGATGATGGATGATACCACAAAAGGACTAAAACTTACAGGTGTCAGCTGGCTGAAAGAAAAATACCCAAAGTTCACAGATCATTTCACAATCACTTAAAGCTTTACTTTCATTAGACCATAAGTACAGTTTTTGCACATTAGAGGGAAGAACAATCTGTAAAATAATCCATTTGTGTTCCTGTATTTCTGAGGCCAAGATGATTTGTGTTACACTGCACTTATCATAGAATCGTCTAGGTTGGAAGGGACCTTCAAGATGATCTAGTCGAACCATCAACCTAACTCTGATAAAAAAAAAACCAAAAGAAAACCATACAAAAAAAACTTGACAAGTCTCTGAATTGTTACAAGTCTGATAAACAGAACAGAGGATACAAGAAAGTTTTGATTTCTCCTTTTCCCGTGTACAAACCAAGTGTTTCTTCTGCTGAACAGAATTTAAAGTTTTCTAAGGAAGAGTGCTGTAGATCAGGTATTTGGTCACTGACGTTATTAACTAAATTATTAAAAGTAAATCAAATATTGACATGCAACACAGGACAAAGTAACACAGAAAAATGAGCAGAGCCTTAGAATTGGCAGTTCTAACGTTCGGTTTCAGATCCGCATGGAAAGCTCACATAGTAAAAGGAAGGCAATATCCCTGAGATAGTACATAGAAATCCTGAATTAGCACAATACTGTAGCAATATTCAAGTACGTAACTACTTTCCAACACTACAAAATTACCAGTAGAAAGCAATTCAGAAATAGAATAAGTACCTCTACTGAAAGTTTTTTAAATACCAAGTTAAGTTAGAAAAATCCAAAATACAGCAAGACAGATACTTGGACAGCTGTTATGTTACCACAAAAGTTGTAGGGTAGTTTAAATTGATTAAGTATCTGGCCACCAAATACTTATGTGTGACTTTTACCTCTCAGCAGACTTTGATCTAATGATCACAGATATTGTTTTAAATAGCCAATTAAAAAAAGTAGAGGGAAAAAACTCAAAATGGGGTACACTATGCAAATCCACCATGAATGACAAATTATTTCCAACTTCTGATAAAAGAACTAAAGATTGTAGAAGTGAAAGTAATGTTCTCAAGATCGGCAAAGATTCACAAGACACTAAGGTACAATACATTCACGTCTGTAGAAGATTGCTCAGGGTCTGGGAAGGGCGTTGTGGTCACCAGGCTCCTGCCCTCAAGGTCCCAAATACCCACATGCAGTTTGATATGACATAACAACAAGATGTCTATGAGAATTACTGTAGCGTGTAATCAAAAGTCAATCATCCTGAGATATCTCTTCTAAATGACAGCTGCATCATAAGATCTAGAAATAGTAAATTATGTGATAATTAATCACTGGATTGCCTGATTATTTCCATTAGAAATTATTCCAAGGAAGTAACTATTTAAAATATGTATCTATTTATTATATATTTGCTTATGACTTTAATAGGTAGTTACTGAGATAATTTTTGGTTATTTGTAAGTAAGAATAAAATGGTGCTGAAGAATAATTGCTTGTGGAGATACTGATCAGCGCTCTGTAGGCCTGTAATTCTTATTTGGAACGGTATTCAAATTTTTGATTGGAGCTCACACTTTCAATTTTTTTTATACCTTCAGCAGAACAGGAGACTAAAACATTTTATTTTCTTCAAAGTTACATACATGGTTGCTTGCTACGCTTGAGGTGCTGCATGCTTAGCATTTAATCACTTGAAAAGAGCTAGAATTCATACAGCTCTGAAAGAGCTCTGAAAATAAAAGCGGGATTTTCAAGCAAAGGGTTAGGTTTAACACTGGTGTGAATGGATATATTTTTACAGATTGTCATCTGAAGTGGTCCAAAAGTTGCCATAACCAAAGGACTTATTTTTTTAAGACACCTTTTTTTTTAAAAAAAAAAATTAAGCTAATTTGAGACTGTATTTTTTTTTTGTGCCCCTTTCAGTAGAGACCCAATTCAAAAACCAGTAAGACTGATTGGAGGGCTGTGTTCTGCCTATACGTAATAGAAACAAAACCAATTTGTACTTCCTAGCCAAATTACAAGCTCCTTCAATATATTTGCCACGAAAATCATCTTCATAGTTGAAAGCAGAGGCCCAAAATTGAATCAGCGAAGTGTATTATTCTGATCATAATGATCTAATCTAATCTAAATGTAAATAGACCATCAATCTGTCAATGCAGCCAAAGACACTTTCAAAGACAGTGGTGTGGAAATTCAGACCCCAAGAGCTGGCAAGCGGCTGCCCTATGTCCTTTCCCCCACCCTCAGCACACTTCAATCAGGCCGTAAACACGCTCTGCGAGCAGAAGCGGTAGCAAAGCAGTGTTTTCCCCTTATCAGTCAGCATCAGAGAAATGAGAGCAGAGACATTTCACATTCAGCCTTTGAGAAGAACCCATTCAGCCACCCACAGCATGCAAGCCTAGGAGGAGAACCCTCTGTGTTTTTCAACTTTTATGCCCCAAACCACTATTAATTTTCATACCGTAACAGAGAAATGAACCACAGTCTTGAAAGTAAAATTCCAGAGTCCTCATTACACCTTATTCTCAGTCAAAATGGCTGCATAACATGCAGGTCTCTAGGATTAAGTATAATCCTGTAGTAATTTTATGACATATTTAAGGCTTTGACTATTTTTAAACCATAACATTTAAAAAGCAGACAGTGACATTGCAGAGATATTAAATGCTGAGTGCTACTGGAGGTGTAGCCCCAGGTGCTAGGAACAGCTATCCTTCAAGGTTAAAGTATTTTTCCAGAATGCTGAAAAAGTATCATAGGAAATCTTTAAAAAAGTTGTTTTTTGTAGAATCAATGTCTATGTTAATTGTGAGACCGAGAATGTTTACCTCACAGTAAGTGTGACAATATAACATTTAGTACTCTAATTTTTAAAACCTCTGTTTAAGTTTTATTTCTGTTCACTCTAGAATTATGTCTAACTGTTGTATGGTCAGAGAGTTAATTTATGGATGCAAGATAGTTCTAAGATATTTGTATTGGAGTGCAAGATTCAAAAAGATACATTATCACAAATTGTAATTTGCAAGAAGCATCTCAAAAGTCCGCACAGAAACAGCAATGTATGTCCATCTCTATGAATTCTCTCTCCTGCTTTCTTTCAAGATTTTATTTTCTTTTAACCAGAAGTTTCTTCTTGGTTAAGCAGAGGTGAGAATTTAATCACCCCTATGTGAGGCAGACTCACTCCGAGATCAGGCACAGCATGCCAACATGCCAGCACAGATAAAACAAGCCCACATCACCATTTCTTAAAAACAATTTATGTAAAAAAGTAATATCATCAGGGAATAAGCCAAAGCAGGTAAACACCTCCTCCCACAGAGTATATAGAAAGAACAAGGGTGTCTTATCAGTTCATGAAACCCCTGAAAAAATGCATTAAAAAAACCCCAAAAACCTCTTTCAGCTTGGCAAACCAAAGCCTAGAAGCCCCAAGTCACAGCCTGTCAGGATTTTTTGAAAGTTGGCTCAGATCTCTCTTTTCCTCAGTAATTTCCACAACATTATTCATAACTCTGTGTTTCTATACCCACACTGCATTATTTATGGCAGCACGTTATGAATTGTGAACAATAAGGCATAACTACAGTTTATCTAATTTTCTACTTGCAATCAACTTCAGATATGCAGTGGAAATGGCCATTTCCAGATATCAAAACAGACTAAAAGTAGGAGAGACCTCATTTTAGCCCTCATCCAGCAAACAATCACTGTGCAAGAACAGCACCTGGAGCCCCTTACGTCCCCTGCCTGGTTTTGTGCTGGTGTTGTACTCCTCTACAGGGGTACTCACTTCTTGTTAATGTCCAGTAACTGATTTCAACGAGATCCACACAGCAAGAGGTAGGACACCATTTCCAAGCACAGAACACACCACCCACTTCCAGGACAACTGCATTCCCACCTTACCAGCCAGGTCACTCCTATTTGTAATTTGGGGTTTCATTTAAGGGAAAAACAAAGCAGGTGAGAGACTGGTGGGGAAGATAATGCCCTCCACCTGCTGTATATGTGGGTTTTTTTGAGTCTTTCTCTGATAAACCAAGGAAACTGAAGGGAAAAGGGGAATTTTACTCACAGTAACTCATGGTTTCACAGTGAGGGCTTGAAGGTTTTGCATACTTATTTTAGGGAATTTTTATGATGACCCTAAAGATGGTGTGAAAGACAAAGCAGCACAGTAGGGATGCTGTTATAAATTTTGGCATACTTCTTATTATAAACTAATGGTAGGGAAAAGTCTGTTATATTTCTCCCTGTGGTCAAACCTCAGACCCCTGTAAGTGAAAAGGAATAGGGGGAACCGACAGAACCCCAGCCTATTGTAGTAAAGGCACCCACAGGCTACAACAGAAATTCTGCTCCTCTTTGTGATTAAGGACTATGCAATCAATGGTCAAACTCCTTATTCCCTGGGTTTTTTGCCCTTCCCCTGTCTCTCCACCAGCTGCCCTTCTGCAGCCTATTGTGATAATTTATCTCGTACTTTGGAACACTGACTGGTACAAATACCTCCTTGCACCCTTCCTTGCTTCCAGAGAGTGAGTCACTGTGCTGGTTATACAATCACCCGCGGGGGTCTCCCATGACGTAGGAGCATGTGTTCATCGTACTCTGATATAATGGTTAAAAGATACATTTTTCTGCCAGCACTGAGATGAATTCGACGCTTTACGGTACCACGGTACCACAAGAAGTCACCTTCACTTAATTCCTCCAATGGGGAAGGTACAGTGTTCATCTCATATGGTGCTAACACTCTGTATTTACAGGACATCAGAGAAGGCAAGATTTATTCTTCTGTGTATATTTCTTAGTGCACAAACTACAACAATGCTGGGAAATACACACATAACAGACACATTGAAATATTCTTTTGATATCCTGAGCTGAAGCCAAAATTTATGAATTGCTGCATGGCAGAACGGAGGCAGAACCGCAGTCAGCTGCAGCTCCCCACAGCCCACACCATTCATGTCATCTCACCAGCCATGCTCCTATACCAAAAGGGGCTTGCTTTAGGCTTGTGGATCTTTATTAAGATTTGTGTTCTGAATATCTCTACAGCTGTATACACCTGTAGCTGTGGAAGCACAATAGAGACAGCAGTCTTTGGGATAATTACGCTCTACTCGAAATTATGGTTTATGGCTTAAACAAACATCTTTTCACAAGACCTGTCAAACAATTACAGATTATTTGCTTATGAAGGAATGCTTCGACATTTAGAGACTCTTATCAAAAGCAGTATTTGAGCATCTTGTTTCATCAGATGCCTAAGTTTATTCTTAGCAGTTTTAATTTTTATCTGTTCATTGAATCAAGGAAATATGTAGGCAGGATAATTACTTTCTGGGAAGTAACAATGTCCAAAATTAATGAATGGCAATGGCAAAAGCCAGCCAAAAATGTTACTGAATAAAGCCAAAGTGATTTACATGATGAAAGTAATCAACTGTTAATGCAGCTTGGTTTTAATTCTCTGCTTTCTTAATCTAATCCTTTTCTTGTCAGCTTAAAACTGACATAAGCATTCAGGGTGCAGAACTGGAACTGTCAGCATCATTCAGATACCAAGCCAAACCTCCAGAGTTTGTTTTTGTGTGTGTGTATTTTTTTACTACAGTATGACTGTAGCTTGCGTTTTAGTTTAGAAGAAAAAGTACAAGCTTTATGTTTCCTATTATCAATGGGCTCCTTACCTTCAAATAATGTGAAACTTTCTTTATTAAAATTGCTTTCTATAGAGCAGCTTCTCTGCACGTGCTCCTCTGTGGCAATAAAACAATAAAACTAAATATGTGACTTCCGTGCACCTCATACCTGCCATACGCACAACACAAAGCAGCCAGGGTGGCATTCCCCCAGGCTTCCCAGAGAGTCTGCCAGGTGCTCTCTGGTCTCAGAGAAGCAGCAGATCTCCTCCACCCACATCCTCAAGGAAAGCCCTGTGTCTGGATGCCAGCAGGATGCTATCCCTTGCTTAGCTCTGTCATGGCTGTGTGAAGCTGGGACACTCTAGTAGCCATCGGTGGATTTTAAAGTTTCTGCCAGTATCAGGCACATGTTAAGTGGGAAGAGTCATGATATCCATCTGGGCCTGGTCATCTAATTCTGCTTACATCACAATATGCAAAATGTATCTTAAAATAAATTAAGGCTCCTAAATAATTTGTGTACCTTAAATAATTTCAACTCAAATGTCAGCAAAATCTGTGTTACACAAAACTGCAGTAATTCGATCCCTTTAGTTTAAATATGTTGATTTTACATAAACCAATGGAAGTACCATCAGGATATAACATTACAGGCTCAGGCAAATGATTGTAATATTAGGCCTGAAAAAAAAGTGCAGTTTGAACAATGAGAAATCTATGTTTATGCTGTATTTACATGAGTGTGCTGCATGCTTCATTGTCGGTACAATCAAAATGGTAACACACTTTGGAGATCTATTTGAATAAGAAACCCATATTGTTATAAGTTTATCTTCATGGTCAGGGAATAATTTTATACTTATTGTCACACTAAAATTAAATCCTCTATAATATTATAACTCTCAAGTGCAGGGGTGTTGCTGTTCTTTTTTTCCATGCTGACCAATTAACAGGATTGATTGCACTATAAATTAATTTAACTGAAACTATAAACTGATTTTATAATTCAGATGGCAGATCATTGCATTCCTTACTGAGTGCTCTGTACAGCACAGTAGCACAGTGCTGACAGTAATCAACTTCAATACGTGTTTCCAGGCCATTGTACAATTCTTATTTCCTTGTTTATGTGCTTCTATTTGTCATTGACTGTATTTTAAGGACCCTCAGTTCTTAGGGTCCGTTAACCTTAGGTCTGTTAGAAGCTATGACGCTGTTTATGTGTTATGGTTTTCTCCCAAAGCACATAAAATAAAGTTAACTCTCCCACAGGACTTCAATTGACCTTGAATTTAATGAGTAGTGGCAAGAGGGGATTACTCTGATAAGAAAGCTTTATTGAGATGGTTTAAATAGACTTCTTTGGCCCAGCACATTGTAACATGACATTGAATTTGTAGTGTACCAACAGTTTATTAGCTGTTGTTTGTGTCTCCCCTGTCTTGATGGAAGGATTTATGGAGTCTGATGCGCTTTTTTGTTGTTGTTGTTTAAACATTTTTTCAACAGTGGAACTCTACTTATCACAGGAGAAGTTAAACCAGAAAATCTATATCAGATTATCAATCATAAAACCCCACCATTTTAAACTCTAGTGGAGCCTGGAGGATTCAGAAATAGTTGAATATGCTTTACATATATTATGATCATAGTGTCAACTCTCTTTCAGACTTAGACAAGTAGCAGAAACCTTTGTTTGAACTGAACACTAAATACTCTGTGAACGAGTTCATTCTCTTCTGTTGTGCAGTTTTCTTTTCATGGAATTATTTGCACTGCTAAGCTGCAGGGTTTCTGTCAAAGAATACTGGCAAACCAAATAATTATCCTTTTTTTTTTTGCATTTCTTGGTAGCTGACACATGGTCTTAGAATTCATTCCTTGCTCTGAAGGCCCAATACAAAACCATCTGAACTGGCACAAGTTCTTAAGCATTTCTTAACCTTGAGGCACTTTTAAGCGGATGTTATTGCGGTTTATATTCAAGATATTAAAAGTAATTTATTAGACTGCCGTAAACCATGGAAACATCTGTCTAATGGTATCTCTACCCGAAACAGAACTAAAACTCCCCCAAAATTGCTTGATAATACCAGCTTCTTTAAAAGAATAACCCAGAAGACAATTCCTTTAAGCCTTCTCTTTTTACTGCAACTGTTTAAAAACAACCTCTGTTAGCTTTTCATTTTCACAGTAAAAACATCTAAAAGCTTACTGTCAAAAAGAAGTAATTTCAGCAGGATGCATACTGATTAATTCTCCTAACAATCTCTATTTAGCCAACTACTGATCCTGTTTCTGAGCCCTGTATGCAGCAATAGTGATAGTAAAGTCTGTTCAGGCTCGATTTATCTTCACATCTGATTAGCCATCATGGTACTCAGAGCCTGATAGTTTTTAATCCTTACCTACCTGAACAAGAAACAGCGTGTATTAGACATGGTTTAAATGGTGCTATAAATGCCGCAGGTGGTATGAATGTCTGTTGATGAGGTGCTGAACCTAGAATTTTGGGATGAAAGATTTGATTAAGAGTTATTTGCTTATTCAAAATTGTATTAAGTGGAAAAAAAAGTCATTTTCTAGGGACTTTACTTGTCATGTTGTCATATTATTCTTTCATTTAATAATTTAAATGTTTAGTAAAATAATAGCCTGTGTCAAAAGTTTAAGTCTGACTACGGTAGATGATAACCTCAAGTCTGCCTTGGTAATGAATCAGAAATGCTTCTATGCATATAAATAGGACTTTGATGGCTGCATGTGTTGCAAACACTGATTAAAACCATAATTAAAGTTAGCTGGAAAAGCTGAGGTGGACTAATTTTGATCTCGAGATAGTCTGAACATACATCATAATGTGTGAGGAGAAGGAGAGGGCAGGACAAGGAGAGCCACCTTATCATTCTTCCTTTTGCTAATGCACATGGGAGGAGAGGGTCTCCTGGTTTTAAAGGACTATTTTCAATCTTTTTATAAATGTATTCAGGAAAAATCCTTATTGTGAGAGTAAAGAAAGAACAGATGGAAAATACAGGTGGCTGTTACTTAGGTGAGCTTCAGAGGCACCTCCGAGGTACGTTCAACCTGTCTTTCCTCCTGTGGGGCTTCATAGCCAACGTAGACACCAAGGACAAGCTGAGGTCTCTGCAGATCCTCTGAGGAAACCAAGAGAGGCAGTTTCAGTCCCCCCTCTGCCCGCAGAAGGCATTTTGGCAGTCTGACTCCTAATCTGTCCCAAGCGTCTGCCTGCATAGCTGTGGCTCAGTGCTCAGCACCGTCTGCAGACACTGGCAGGCGTCAGTGCCTGTCGTATTGGTAAGGGACGTATTTACCTTACCCTCCACTTTTTTGTCTCTATTTCCCTAATATCAGGTGACTAATTTTTCATATGTGAAAAGCTGAAAACCTGGAGTGCAATGTACAGCAAATAGGGGAAAAAATACTAGTGCAAAGAGTTACACTATTTCCAGTCAGAACACTGTCCAAATATGAGTCAAGATCTGTCTTTGCTGTGTATTGGGCCAGAAAGCTGGTGTGTATGAACTGCAATCCCACAAGATTTGAAGTCTGAGCAGAGGTCAGTACATGCTCATATTAATTCTTAGAAATCCAGTGACCCCCCAAGCAAGTGAAGGAAACCACCACACACTCAGCAATTAACTCAATGAGCTTTATATATGTGCTGAAAAAAAAAAAAAAAAACCCGAGAGAAAACCTGCAGTCTTCATTGTGAGTTTGCTAAGACAAAAGCCTCGGTGGAGGAGTCAATATTCAGTATTGTTTACAGAGCACAGCAGCAAAGTCTTCGGTTTCAGTAAGCATTTGAGGGGAAGAGCATCTTTTCTGAGCCCAGCCATAACTTTCAGGGGGAGAGGAAGTGAGGCTGCTGGCTCTTGCTTAGATTAAATTTCTGTTGTTACAAGGAGGAAATTTGGTGCTAATTATTTGAAAGCAATCTCTGCTATAATTGAGCCTTTGTGAAAAGCAAGAAGCGCATAATGTGCTTAGCTCAGGCAAAAAACAGGCAGCCCTTTTCACATCTGTCTGCCAACCTGTGCAGAGCGAGGAGCAGCTGCCTGCCAGGACAGCCACTTCATCACCGCCATCCAGACCCCTACACCCAGCCAAACACTCCTTTCTTGTGGCAGAGCAGTTCCCACCAAAACTCACCTTACTGCATCAGCCTGCGCAGGGAAAGCCTGATGCTGTGCTGGTAATGACTCTCCTCTGTCAGCCACTGGTTCTCATGCTTCGTTTAGATAGTCATCGGCAAAATATTTACTGCAGATGACTAACATCAAGAATAACGGGAAGCAGGAAGCAGCTTCGCATCCTTGGGAACACATTTAATGACTTGCAAAATATTCCATCATATTATCTCATTTTATGAGGCTATGAATCCCAGTAAACATAGTGACACTTGAGTGATACCTTTGCTCTTTAAGCACCTCAGCACGCAACAGTAATATTTTCTCTTTCCCAGAGATGAAGATATCGCATCGTTTGCCTTTGCACAAAACAAGATGAAGCCTGAAGTGATTTTCCACACTGCAGGATGCAGACATCTGTTATCTACTTCTTACCTCTTCAGTGACATGTCCACTTTGATAAGAAGAATAAAGCAGTCTGAAATGTGTGGGTACTATAATAAGTATAGTGGAAGTAGTTATTTGCTGATCACAGCTCTTATCTTGGAGAAAAAAGATGACAGACTAAGCCTCTGAAGCACAACACATGGTTTAAGCCAAGATGTGTTTTAACCCTTTATAAAGCTTCCCATAATGAATCATTCACAGTATTTTCACTACAGTATTAAACACATTAAGACAAATTTTGTCTAACGCCCGGTTTCTTTTGATGTGTGTTTCTGCATTTGAACCTGGAGTTTAGTGTACATACCAAAGCTTTACACACTTAGGGGAAAAATCACAGGATATTCCTACATCTTTTACAATTGTGAATATTTTGTTAATCCCACATTCTCGTATTTTAGAAACCTAGGTCGTATTTTGTGTTATTAATCTCAACTGTAGCTAAGCTATTTTATTCACGTTACAGACTGTTGAATACCATGTTTTAGCTGAAACTTGTAACCTAACAAGTAGTTTAGGTTACAAGGTTGGTAGTGGAAATCACTACAGTTGACTGATCTCAAAAAAGACCTATGTTCAGTGATGTATGTTTAGAGCATTTTAGCTTAAAACATTGCTTATTTAAGAACTCCGATTTCCTGACTTCATTAGCAACTGAATACAAAAAATATGATAATCCTTTAAAATGTGAGCTATCACCTGAGGCTGGATCCTGGCCAATTTAACTGTCACATAGCAATGCTGAAGTTAACGCTATGCTGTCTGAAAGAACCAGTCTTTCCCATGTTACAGAGACTGTTTCTACTACCCATGATTTTAACAAGAGCTAATTTCCTAATCATTCACCACTGAAAAACAAGGGACAATGAAATACTTTCTATAATAGTCTGGATGCATATGAAGTCTGAAAAATGTCATAAGGAAAGAATCTAATTACTTAGAAAGATGCTCCTCCTAGAATGAGTGGAGCACTTGCCAATTTCCATGCCAAGATCAAAATCAGAGCCAACATTAATGTGCTAAGCATGCTTTACAAAGCTATTCTAGGAAAAAATACTGTACATGCAGAACAATTAGTTGTATCTTGGCATGGTTTGGTTGTTTGGATTTGTTTTTTCTTTAATAGTAGAAACTATCACACTTACGGATTAATTCCTTTTGCCAAGATTCAGGTTTTTTTCAAAAGTTTGTTTTACAGAAGACAAGCTAATAAAAACATAGTTATAGCTTCAAAATGAAGTCATCCTGCTTTTTTACTAGGTGAAAAATGTCTGTCTGATGTCTTTAGAGTATGAGTGTCCAGAGATACATGATGGTTTGACTATTTGACCTCAAGTACATAAAATATTTTCCAAATACATTTTAAACTCTCTTAATAAAGAAATCCCAGGATTAAATAATGCAAGAATATATGGCTTAGATAGAGCAGATAAATTATATGTCACATTACTGGTAGAACTAAAAATCCCTGAGGTTGTACATATGCCTCTGAAATACGGTGTAGCAAAATTCATGAGGACATGTCACTTTATCAACACTTACTTAAAATTCCTTGCCCAACACAGCTATGCCCTCGCTATCTATGAATAATGTGAATATTCCTAACCAACAACAGTAAAATCTTTGTATAATAATGTATAATGGGCTGTCATCAAATACTTAATATTATAAAGTTATTATGTGAAGCCCAGACATAAGAACAATGAGGTGATAGCAAAAAAGTCAAATGTCTTTTTTTGGGGTCCAAACTCCAGGGAAGCAGAACTTCAAAAGACCCAGTATATCCATAATATCTCTGGGAGACATCTGCCAGCTTCAGTGAAACCCAAGATTTGCAAATCTCAGAAAACTCTGATGAAGACCTTCAATTCACTTACGAGGAGGCAGACTAGTGTAAATGCACACGTGTTGTCTCAGCAAAGCTACCCATCTGCCACCTCACCCTTTCCAGCTCTCTGCCCACCCAGCTCCCATATGCTCTATCCTCTTTCTTATTGCAAGACTGTTTTCCTTGCTAGTTTATTCTCTGCAGATTTTGCTTAAAATTGCCATCTAGCCCCTTTCTTTTAATTTTCTATGTGTATCTTCTCCTCCCTTCCCCGAATTTCATCTTATTTTTCCACCTTAATTTTACTGCTCAAGACTCAGTGAGACTAGTTGTCTATTGAGGTGCTTGTTGGGGCCTCCTGGATTTCAGTTCTCTTCTTCAAACTGTGTTTCCCTTTGCAATTTCTGTTCTGTCCTTTCTCTTTGCTTTTCTCCCCTCTGTCATCCTTCGAGCTTGGTTATCTGCAAACATTTTCTGATGGGAAAGAGTTTTGGCACGTTAGTTCATTGGCCAGGAGACACATTTAACTCCTGTGCAGTAGGGTCCAGGCAGAGGAAATGTTTCTCTTTCAGAAAGGCTGTTCCCCAGGATTACCCTAAAGACTTGGACACTTGTGAGAGGACCACAGACTCATAAGAAAGGCAGCAGAGGAAATGGTCAGCTTGGCAAATGAGCATACAATCTCTAATACAACTTCAACTGAAAGACCCCAAATAATGCTTCCTTAAGTTCCCTTTTTGTCAACTTGTCTCACTTCGGTTGAGCAGCCAGCACCTTTTTACAAGAAATAATGACCAGACACAGAAAGAGGATTGTTCTCATCCTAACTTCCCCCTTTTACCTGGTGGAGGGACCTGCAGGGCTGGCAGGTAACCTCATGCACACAGTCGCGTGTCCTTTCCCTGTCTGAACAAGATTAAAGTTTTATAATTTCGCTCTATGCTATAACTGTCTTGCAGTTTAACAAGATTGAATCCATTTATTCACTGCTGGATTTCCAACAACCAGAGGAAAGGGATAAGTTAACCTACAGGAGCATTATATATGTTCTCCCAAAAACTAGGAAAACTTAAACAGCCTCTACAGTCCCTTTCTGGAGGTGGAGGTTTTCAGCAATTGCACAGTGACATCTAGTAAATATTTAGAGAGGCTGTACTAATGCAAACAGAACAAAAATAACACTTTATCTAGACAAATGCTACAAAGACTATGAATTATTAGGCTACTCTGCAATTTTTTTGATATTTAATAAAATGTTCATTGTGAGGCTTGCTCTTCCCACTCAGTAGTAAATTGGCACCGGACAAGTAACTCATTTGATTTCTATGAAAAGAGGAGTTTTAAAGATACCCGTCACAGACAATTGCCACTTGTAGGAGGCTACCAATTTCTTCAAAATTGTTTTCTTGCAACCTCCAATGTCTCCTCTTATTTTATCAAGCTTGGTCTATTCCACTGGGAGAACTTTAAGGTTGTCCTGTGCTTTTCCACAGGATTACCATGAAGGTGAATAACCCTTCCATGAAGACTTTGTGAGAAGCACTTGACATCAATCAGTGCTCTTGACAACCAAATCTT
Organism: Numenius arquata; assembly: GCF_964106895.1. NCBI lineage: Eukaryota > Metazoa > Chordata > Aves > Charadriiformes > Scolopacidae > Numenius > Numenius arquata. Next base: position 40,316,994 of record NC_133577.1, read on the forward strand.
TCTCCTAAGGAGACCTTTCAGGTAGACTCTATTACACAAATATCTGCTTATACATAGAAAGGCTTTTAAGGTCTTTCTGTAGATTATATTTTAGAGAAGTCTTCTCCCTTCCACCAACGAGAAACCATCAGAAATTAATTATAATTGTTTATGGGCCTAAGAAGCAGGTCTTCACAAACACAAGTTCCCATAATCCCAGGTAGCCAGACCTGTGGTTTTGATTAACAATAAGTTACTAATTAAAATCGGCCAATCTTAAAAACTCTTCACCACATGTGAAATTCAGTCTGCACAGGAGAAATCCCACATAAAAGAGTTTCAGGAAACATGCAATTTCCAGACTAAATTGTCCGAGCAATGTGACTAGAGACAACTTTAACCCCTCCTTGTAACCCTTTACATGCCTTTCTGCTGCTTACTCTGCCTATTCTGTTACTCAGTTACTGTTCCTGGTGTTAAACTCCAAGGAATTATGTGCAGAAATTCCATTTTCAGTCACTATTAGAATATTAAAGGCAGCTGTTGATTCTAAAATTAATAATTTGCTGTTTTGTTTGAGTGATTCTTGTGATTCAGATAACTCTGAAACAGAAATTAGGCTGATGACCTAGTGCTCATCACTGAATTCAAAGCAACTGTGCTAAACAGGTTTCACAAAAAGGTATTTTATTAAGTCATAATGTGAAATTCAATTTCCTCCTCCACTTTGTTTAATGCTTCAATTTTTACATGATTGGAGGAACTTGTTCAATATATATTCCTGCCCAGCAGTAGCTAGTATGGACATTTATTAAAGAAGTTTTGAAATGTATCAGAGGAATCTTAGATCAAGAAGAAGTGTGTCATTAAAGGCAGAAGTTTCTATTCACTGCAGCGCATACATTGAAAGCAGCATGTCTTCCCTTCAGCATTTTTCCTCCTTTTAGATAAATGAAGTTCTTATCACTGTAGATTAATAATAAAACTCTGATTATTTTACAAAATTGCTGCTGTTCAGGTTTACTATTGTGGAAGGTGACACTTCCTGCAGATAACAAAAATTTAAAAAAATCTATACATTTTCACCAGTTGATGTACTTTTTACAATGTAAACAGGCTCTAGGAAATATTTGTGCCTTCATTTAGGAAATATTTGTGCCTTCATGGACAAATAATAATTAAATAAATCTACCCATTTCATCCTTTTATTCTCATAACTTAAGTGGAACAGAATGAAAAATTATTAGCAATAGGGTTTTATAAGTGAGCTAGAGAATTCAATTGAAAATTCAAATCCTGCCAGAGGTGTTCATGGGTAATTAAACATTAAAAATAATGTAATTCCATACTCAGCAGGAATAGGTCTGTTTCAGCTTGAGGTTCTCATTGGAACTATTTACATTTTGCTCTTCACTCAAAAAATGCATGCACTGGATAGTCATCTGGTCCGATTTCAATCACTGACTTTCCCTTGCAGCAAAACGTAGCTGAAACACTGGAGCTTTCATGCATTGCACAGCACCAAATCAAATGATTGATGAGTGTCTGACAGTGGCTTGATGCTTTTAATTTGTCAATCAAATATGCAAGCTGTGACAAAAATCAGACATCTTTTGGAAAGTGGAAACACACCTGGGGAAGCTCAGTCTTATTTATTTATTTTACATACCCATCGATGCACCCAAAAAAGCTGTAAGGCAAGTAGAAAGACTCCTTCCTGACAGCCTATAGAATCATAGAATCATAGAATGGTTAGAGTTGGAAGGGACCTTAAAGATCATTGAGTTCCAGGCCCCCTGCCATGGGCAGGGACACCTCCACTAGAGCAGGTTGCTCTATATGTTTATCTGTAGTCCTTCTACGTGACCTCTGCAGGTCCCTGGCTCTGGAGGTTGCAGAGTGGTGTGAAACTCCACAGGACTGGGACTCTTCATCCCCAACCTCAGGCTGGGACCCCTTCACAAAGCAAAACCGATGTTTCTTCCCTTCTGCAGTCAGCAAATCCATACGCTGCTTTTCTTTTACATACCTAGAAATTTTCTTTTTCCATCCTATTTTCAGAAAGAGCAAGGAAAATGGTAAAACTGATCTTTTGCCTCTCCCCTGTTTTTCCAGCACTCCTGTCCTCCCTGCAATGCCTTTCCAGTATAGTAGCAATATGACACATTGCTTAAGCTGGACTCTTTTGATTACTGAAGTATTTCTTAATGAGAGAAATTGGACATTTATTTACCATAAGTCCTGCCTTATTAATTTCAGACTGTGGTAAATGTTTGCTCAGTGTCCCCTAACAGCTACTAACAGTAATAATACATATTCTTGAGGGATCCCAATGTCTTGCTATTAAGGCAGCTGTTCTTTTTCTGAAATACTGTTATTTACGAAGTCATTTCCTCTCAGCATATTACCTATACAGCTGCAAAAGACTAAGAAAGGGTCACAATTTATTCAATTCCCCTTCCATCCACAATTCCACAAATCAAGAGAAGAAAAAGAAAAAATCCACATGGCAAATCCACAAAGCAATGTCTCTGAAGATCTGCCCTGGAGCAGTCATAGCTTAACCTAGAAAATAAGTTCCTCTGAAGCAGCACACGGAACAGGAAAAGAACGACGAGCCTGAACGTGCTTTCCCACCCCCCGAGGAGCGTGGTTCCTTGATGACCCCCCCAGAGCATTTTGCAGAGCTGTGGAGTATGAATTGGTCCTGTCCTTACAGCCAGCTCTGCACTGAGCGTAGAAATCTTTCTGTGCTAGTGCATACTTACTGTGTTGATGGCTTCGTGTATTCAAAATGCCTGTGTTTGAAGCCTGCATCTCTATATCTTCAGAAGAGTTTGTTTCAATGACAGGGAACACTTTTTCTAAAAGTTAGAAGTGATTTCATAAGTGAATGCAATTTTCCACTTGCAAATAAATGTGGATTTAAAACCTCTGCCTTTGATGCCCAGTGAACTAGTAGGAAACCATGAGGCTTATGCTCATTAGGTCACATTAGAAAAATGGCTGAGATGCCATCCTAATGACCATTCACATTTTTCACAGGATTTTTATCTCACTTACACAGGACTGCTGGGAGGTCATTTTACAAAGCAGTTAGTGATACCTAGCCATACTGCTGAGGCAAACTGTTGCATTTCATACTAAAAATTGTAGTGCTTTAGTTTACAGTGGAAAATGAGGACAGATACTAAAGCCGCTGGAGAGTCTCTGGAGACACAATTATGGCTTATTCTGGTATTCCGAGTAGCTGGACTCAGCATAATCACAGTCTCGCTTTAACCCCAAAGCTAAGTAGATTTCTTCTTGGCACTTCCCAGCTTGTGGGCTCACTAATATGTAGCAATGCGCATAATGCAGCATTCAATCCAATTTCCTTTCAGACCAGCATGTTGTAGAGACACAAATATATATAAAGAATTTGCACCACAGGAGAATCAATTTGACTTTAAGTCAGGTAGACTAAGGCTCTGCCAGAAAATTTTTTTAGGCTCTTAATCCTTTTAAGTTGCAGACTTTAACTTTTGTGCCTTAGGCTTCCATGATTATCATGTCTTACGATAGTTAGTGCATTCTTTAAGGGTCGAATGCACCCAAAATTCTTGAATTTTATTTCTGAGAAACAGAAATCCTAGTGCTCATATCTTCAGAAAAATATGACCATAAAGGCTGTGAAAACAGCCTTTTAAGAAAAATGTTATCTTATTTTTTTTAATCTTATGATTTGGAAGGTGGCAAGTCGGAGTCATGATTTCCGAAAATCAGCAACTCATCCTTTATCTGTTATCATGAAGGCCATTAAAACTTCCAGATAAGTAAAGACTTCCTATTGCATCTGGAATTTGGGATTCCAAATCTAATAACAGCAATTCCATATTTCTTATATTTCTTTTTAAAAAAGCAGAAATGTGCCAACCTCCTAGCATTGGCTTAGGTAGTGATTTAAGTTTTCTGATGAATAGCTAGCTCAGGAAAAGACAGAGTCCCAAGGGCATTGACCCAAACACTAATCAGAACACAGGCTTCTTCTTGAAAGGAAAATATCAGAAGCTTCCTTGATACCTGCTGCGGGCACACGCATGTACTTCTGACAATATCTCTGTAAATGTGTCATCAGATCATGCCCCTTCTATGCCAACAGGATGTTGCCTTTAGTTCTTGCATGTTCAGGATGCCACCACCTCCACTAGTGGCATCACCTTGGGGCCAAACTCTACTCTTGGGCGATCATTGTCCATTTGCTTCTTCCCATCACCTGGGCCAGACTCTACTCTTGGGCGATCATCGTCCATTTGCTTCTTCCCCAACTCAAAGAACCTCACACTTGGTCCCTTCTGCTATCTGGACCTTGTCCACCTTGCACCAAGAACCTTTATACATGCTCCTTTTTAGCAGCACATTCATAGTGTCCTTGCACTTACTGCTTTTTCTCACTCTTCCCATCAGCCCAGCTTCTTACAACTTCTCTGGGTGCTTGATGCTTTCTCCCCCAAAAATTTACTAGGGCACGCATATACTGTTCTAGGACATATAAGCCCAACTTCAACTTAAAATAATTAACTCTGTCTAGCAGTCTTCTTGCAGCAATATAGAATGTTCTCCATAGGATAATTGCCTAAATTAACTAACTTTCAAGGCATCTAATTATTCTATGCAATGTTCCATGTGGTTGAACTACAACACATACTGGAGCTAACTAATTGTAAACAATACTGCCAAATCCACATGAACCGTGTTAAACTAAAGATGGCATAGCAGTAACCACAGTGTAGGCAGACCCTCAGGACTGGAGCTTATTTATATCATTATCTACCCGATACCCAGATGCTGGTAAAATGCTGCAGTCATTACATCCTACATTTGTCCTGATGGCTGACGAGCCAAAGAGTGCATCTGAGGTCAGACTGCAAGCATGAGCCAAATCCAGCCATTGCTCACTCCTTGCCATATGGGAACCAAAAACTGGAGTCTTTCACTGGTGGAAATTGCAGATGCTCTTTCACTTTCTGCAGATTTTGCCTCTCTCCACACATTATTCCAGACAGCACTGCATGGATACTGCAGTACTTCTCCTATTTTTAACAGCGTGAGGCACTTGGCTGGGAATTCTCCATGCTCTAATGTGTGTTTGATCAAAAATTTAACTACCTCCTATAATTTAATTGTAAAATGAACACTTCCTGCTCCTGCAAATGATATTTCCATGGAAACTGTTCATGACACTGTTGCTACAAAATGAAGGGGGGTTATTAATGGGTCTTTCTTTTTTTTTTTTTTTTTTTCTGAATTTGAATAACAGCTCTAGCTCAGAATCTTGAGGCTTCAATATTTCTCATTTGTTACAGAAAAATATATTCAGAGAACAAGGTATATAAAACAAGCCATAGTACTATAATAGAGTATAGTAGCCTAAATGCTTGGCTCTGTAGAGCTTAAGCTGAGAAGGGGTAGTTGAGGTGGAATTAAATCTTCTATTTAAAATTATTCATGCAGAATGATGAAAAATACCTACTATGGTACATTTGTGATTTCAGCAGATGATTGTAGGCTGCACTAATCAGGGACATTTTGAGTACAGTTGGAGACTCCTGAAACCCAAGCAATTTATTTCATCGATATAATCCTCATTATAGGAAACTCTACCTTGGACTCTCCTCAAGCACTATTAGCATGAGGGAAGCACCCAAGATGCCTAACCTTCCAGTTGAGCTAATAAGCAACTGGTAACACCTTCCTACAAATACCCATGTGAACACTCATACCATAGGGCGGATCCTATTTTATCATGCCAAACTAAACCACATTGTGTCCACAGATACTGGAATTAAGTGGACTCCAAATCTTTCATACCATGAATTCCTTAGCCCTATGCAATGGGAGGAAAGGTACAGAATGGATGATCCCATTGTAGGAGACCATGCAGAGAGACTGAGCTCTAGCTGTGCTTAGGAATCAGGAAAGGGAATTTCAATTCAAAGAGGCACTGCTTGTGGCCTCACCACCACCAGGAATAGGTGCAGATTAGGCAGCAGGCAGCTCTATTTTTGGCTTTCCCTGATGCAAGACTTCTGGAATTTGGCCTCCAACTAGGAAAATTCCAAAGCAAAGTCTATCTCTCTTCTACCCGGTAACATGTAGAGATAGGGTGGTTGTTGTGGTGCTTGGGGTCATTCACAGCCAAGAAATCTGTTCGCTGACTTCTACTATATAAAAGACACTTTTATATTCACCTGAAAAAAACCTCTCCGAGGTCCACACAAGGTGATCTCAGCTGTGGGTACTGCTCCCCACCTCAAGTCTGCTTGCAGTAGCAGGGGACAAGACTGCATATTCTTATGCGTAGACGGTGTCTCCAAGCTTTCATTTACAACTGCTAGAATTAAAGACATGTTTTCTGAAAGGAAGACCATGAAAGGGCAGGAGTTATACAATGCCCATGATCGCCCTGAAATCTAGTCTTTTCTACGAGCAAAGAAAACCATGTGTAAAACCTGTTTTGCCAATATAATTTCACATTCAAGAGAGAAACAGCAAGGCCTTGACCAGAAATTAAACTAATGTTTTAAACAGAACTATACCTATCTCACTGAATGCGTACATGACAATTTTACTTACTTTTCCTGCTAGTGAACGTAAAATAGTCTTCGTCCTCCACTTCTGTTGCATTTTTGCTGTTAATTAGCAAGTCTAGAAAAGAGAAAGCATATTAAAAGGAGTCAAAGGGAGGCAACTTTCTGATGATATAAGAAGATGACATAGCAGTTGTTAAATAAATCCCAATACAACTTAGCTAATTATATCTAGAGGTCTCAATTTGTTACTTTTGATCTAGGATTATATAGCTTTCTTTCCTCTTGTTAATTGACTAGTTCAGAATTTCCTGAACATTATATCATCTTTGATGCAGCTGCCCTCAATTCCCTTTCATTTGTTTGCAGAACTCCATTCAACAATACTAGCAAGAGTTAATGACAGCTGAAGTCTTGATATTCGTGAGTGAGAGTGCCAAAGTTGTCTTTGACACCAGCTATCAGTCATAGCAGCTTCTGCTGAAAGATAAGGCTTCCTCGGTTGGTCCTTATGCTTTTTGGAAAATGTTGGGGGTAAGGTATCTCATGTTCTTTCTTGACCCTTATATCTGAATTCTACCACATAGCGAATGGCTCACAATGAAAGAACTCCCGTAGTGTGCTGTTAGGATGGATCTAAGGTTGCTAATGATCAGTACAAATTGTTGCCCAAATTAGATGACGTGGGAAAAGCATCCTTTAGATATTGCTGCCCTTGTTCTTATCTTCCAATATGTTATCATCATGTTTTCCAAGACATTTCCTCTTAGGTTCTCTCCTGGATGATGACACCAGCATGAGGTGTTTGCCATGCAAACCAGTTTTGAGTTAATTTGTTATGTGAGGATCTTGAGAAATAAAGTTCTATAGCACCTATATCATTTGCTGTATATGAGAAAATGCTGCTTGACTACTGCCAAACTATGTCCAAATGTATTGCCAAATTTCAGGAAGGAATTCTTTTTTTCCTTATATTGATTTTATTTTATGGAGCAGATTTTTCAGCTTACCCTGCTGATTTGGAAATGAGGAGAGTTAGCAGCACTTTGCCAATATCACAGACTTTAGTAATACACTTGCTAGATGAGAAGTTCAAATAGCTTTTCTTTGGCCTCCTGAATTTTACAGCTTTCACGCCTGAAGAAAAACCCACACCTGTCTGAAAAACCTATTTCTGTAACACCGTTCAATCCAGATAGCAGGAGAACTATGATTTATAGCCCATGAAAGAGAGATTTAAAGCTGGCTTTTCCTGTTGCTGACTTCAGACATTCACCTTTACTTCAATAAAACTATACTCTTCTTGCCACACAATCCCTCCCCTGGCAGGACATAAAGACAGAACTTGCTTTCACCATCAATAGGTACTGCCAGTTACTTGTTAAATTAAAAATTGTTAGGGAGTATACGTCCCATGTTCTCCCTGTCCTTTCCATTGGCCATTCCCATGCTTGCCCCTCCATGGGGGTGGTGATGATGGGATTGAATACTCAGACAGGTCTGGTGCTAACAATTAACTGTTATCTCCACCAGACGTGCTTTGGTAGGCCACCTGCCAGATATGGCACCAAAGTAGTTCTTTTCTGTGACTGTTTACAGCCAAACCCAAAACCAACTCCACTATCGCTGCATAGAAAATAATATTCAGAGCCAGGTACAGGGATTTGATGGATGTCCAATCAATTTAGGATCTCCAATTATTCTAGGAGTCTTTTGGGGGACCAGCCTGCAAGACCTATCTTTTCATGTGTTGCTTCTGTTATTATCTTAAAGTACAATGTCATAACTTAGAAACTGACTAAAAGCTTCTAAAAGTCATTTTACAACAAAGGAAAGAAAGATTTGTAAATCTATTTTACCTTTGCTGGACAACAGAACTCAATTAATTCTTATTTTCAGGGTTTTTTTGTATACTATCATGGCTCAATACGTCTTGGTTTGGTTCTTTTCAGTCTTGCAGGACAGCAAAACCCACCCTCCTCACACCAATTCCACTACAGATAACAAATATATTGTTAATGTAAGCAACCAGTTAATGCTTTCAGAGCTCACTGGAGCATGGATCCTCTCTGGCTCATGACGCAGGCTATGGTGGCAATCTGTCTCCAAGACCTCGGCAATGCAAAATGGTTAATACAGCACATGGGATCCCTGCAAGAGGCCAGGTAACAAAGGGACAACTCTTCTCCTCAGCCAGCAGAAGCTGCCCCTGTGCTATTCCTTTAGGGCCCTGACACAAGAATAAATAGTTTTCTGAAGCACTAACTCTGGCAATCCTTACTCCTCCTAATGAATCATTGTTTCATTCAGTCCTTTCTTGTCCTTTTCTAGTAGTTACTCTGTTGCTTGCCTTGTTCTTTCCATCTTGAAGATACTAATTTTTAATTTATTTGACTTGGATAAAGCATTAGGCAGATGTTAACCAAAATATGTTTAGGGATAATGCAGTGTCCCCTAAATGCTTTGTTCACTGTTAGGAATTTCCTTTTTCTTTTAACACTGTAATCACAGTTCTATTCTATAAATATTATTTATAGTATCTGACTTCTCAAAAGAAGGAAAGATTAGTGAGAACAGTTTTAAATGGTTTTGACAGAGATTTTATGCCAACAAGGACTGTAATACGTGTACAAGTATACTTTTCACATGTACAACAGAAGCTGAAAAGGCGGATAGAGGCTCTGCACGTACAAGCAGAGCATCATGGCTTTGGAGTCCATTAGGAGGAATGCTTCTAACAGCAGGAATTGCAATCAGCTGTCTTATCCATAAATATTTTGTAATATACAGCCCATGTTGTTCTCTTAAAATTATGGTATAGGTCTTCTTTAAAGAGCAAATCGTCTACGACGTTTCAGTGAGATCCTTTTTACTTAAAGTATTGCTTCAAAGAAGGATTTTTAAGGCGGCTAAATAAAGCAGCCACCCCATTTTGTCTAATGCATGGATGATGTGACTCAGCTCTACTGGCAAGAACTGCTTTCTGAAGGCTGAGTTAATTTATAGCTTCATAAAGAACAACTTATAATGACCAGTGCTTATGCATTCAGTTTCTGATATTTTATTGATCAGTGTAGGTGTCTGAACGGTGATTTCCCACTGCCAGTTCCATTGAGTAATAGCTTGTGAGTGCTTTAAATATTAAATATAGCTGGAAGATTTGTTTTCCACAAGCAGGGGGAATCCCATTGGTTTAGCCCTTGCAGGGTTATTGTATTATGAATAATTAAAGAAGCTGAATTGAAAGGTTAAGGTTCCTAGCAACTCTCCCACAGATCTAAGAAAAGCTGGTTAAAAGTAAATGGAAAAAAAAAAATCACCCGAAGTTTGGTTGTTTGTTTCATTAACATTTAAAAATTGGTATTATTTCATAACCAAATTATACTGTGCAATAAACAAATCATGAAAGCTGATCTGGAGACATCTCACGTACTGATGCCATCAAGATTTCCAATAGTCTGTTTCGTTTTCTTGGCACAAATCCTAGGAACAGAAATTGTTCTGATCATAAAGGGCAGGGGCATGAGTGAGGGCAGATTGCTGAAGCAAGGTTTTGTAAGGACACAAAATCCACCTCAGAACAAGTCAGTTCTTTTAAAGCAAACAGTGAAATCAAGTGGATTAGAAATAGAGACTTCCAAACATTTCCTGATTGATTTGTAGCTGTGGAAAACACACCCGAGCTTGTAGCCAACAGTCTCGAACATAAGCTTGCGCTCAAAATTGTTCCACTGTAAACAAGGATGTGTTTACAATACCTTTAAAGAAATGGATGCCATGTTTAACTGAAGATAAAAATGTTTTTCTGAAGAAACATATTTTTCATTCAAGGAAGCATCAAACTGCTGAAATACAAAACCGCAAAGGTGAGGTGTCACTTTGGTTGCAACACATATACAATGGCTACGGAGTAGAGAGGACTGGTGATTTGAGCTTGGCAATAGATTATTTCCTAACACTAAAGTGGCAGAAAGTCCTATCCTTCCTATGCCAGAGACCAAGGGGTTTTAAATCAGTGCTAAGAAAGCAAACACTTTTTGTTTAGCTCTCATGAAGCAATATGGATTAGGCCTGATTTCTCTGTAAACAAGTTTTTTTCACTAGAATTGTGTTTCTTTTCTTCCAGCCAAGCTTCATTACTTACTAGAGCAAGAAAATAACATTGACATACCAGCCATTTCTTTAAAATAGAGTCACATTAAGAACACATTAAGGAAACCCAACATCCATAGGCACTCATCTTCTTTAAGGAACGAACAGCCAGGTGTTATTTTAAAGTATCTTGTTTGTCCTGATTGTACTGAATTATAAGAACAAGATGAGCCGTGAACTTGACGGTGCCTAAACCATTTCCACTTAGAAACTTTTTATAAAAGTATCATAGCCATCACCAAGAAATTTTGAGCACCGTTAATAAGCCAGAGCGCAAAAGATAAAGAAAGCACCATCCTGGAAGAAACCAGGGGGTTTCAGTTTGCATAGGTTTGACATTTTTCTTTTAATGTTGTTTGCTTTTGGTAAATGAAATGTTTGCATAGATAATCGTTGCCATTGTCACCTAATGCTAGGTCTCGACTTGCTTTTATTTTGAGCATTTGATAAGGTTCTCCCAAGCCTCTGAGCAGAATATTGAGGCAAAGTAAAGCTTCATCCATAAAAATCGTTATGTCGCTCTGCTCATCTACAAAACAACTTCACGTCTTTCTACCAACATATTCACTGTTCTGTCTTTTATTTAAACATCCAGAGACTTTTCCCATAATGTTCTCCATGTTGAAAAGTTCTTGTAGTTCTCACAATAGAACATGGTGATTTCAACCGCATACAATTCTTGGTGAAATTCAGCAAGCTATAGAGGAATTAGACTAGAGTATTAGACTATCACACACAATTTAAGCTCTAAGGAAAATTTAAACAGGCAAATAATCCTTTTTTTTTTTCTTTTTAAGCTAAAGAGCAAAGAACAATGCTTTTGTACAAGACCCTTCCTGTGCACAGAGAGCTCAAGAGCAGCGCTGTGATTACTGGCCTGTTGATGTCCACTAACCTGTGTTGGCCTTTCTGTTTTTGTGGAATAATCAGAAACAATATGGTAAGAAATTAATAGTATCTCAAACAGAATCAGTCATTCACCACTTCTGCCTTTGTGGGCCAGTTTGTGCAGTCATTTTTCCTTTTCTATTTTGGAGTAAGGCTAGGTGGCTCTGCACAGTGAGTGAACCTGCATTTTATGGAACATCCCTGTGCTGCCTAGCTCTTCCACAGCCGTTCCTGTGAATTCTATTCTCCCTATACATTTGGCAATGGAGGGAAGCAGATGGGCTGCATTTCCAGATCACCTCTGTTTTCCTCTGGGTAGACCCCAGAGTACTTCAGAGATTTAACATACAGCAGCAGATGAACAACCCCAGGCCATGAGAGCAAATGAGCATTACTGAATGTGATTCTATCAATTGCAGTTAATATACTGAACTCATACAAATAATTTGCTACGATGCTGTGAGAGCTAGCAAGTAGCTCAGGCAGGGAACAATTCTGTTTGAGTAACAACTGTCTTCTTTTCATCTTAATTTCTGAAAAAATTGATGAAGAAGGCCCTGCAGGCAAACCATGGATGATAGGGTGCCCATGAGCCTGATAGGATACCATTAAGCTAACTCTTTGCATTAATGTTTAAAGAGCCAATGAATCTGTTGTTTTGTTTAGCTGTATGAACTGTTTTTCACATGACAGCTGTTGGATACTGAGATTAATTGATGGATTATTATGTGTCCTCACAGCTTCAAACATATTAACCTTGAGTAGGCTTTTACAGTTAATCTCAGCTGAAAAGGAATATTGCACTAAAAATTCTGATAAAAATCAATTTTCTCCTTCTTCCCTAGCAACATTTATCTTACAGTACATTAGAAAAGAATTATATTTAAAGGTTTTTTTTTTTTTCCTGGAGTTGCAACCCTATTTTCTTTCAATTCCTCTTATAGCTAAAGCTGGCAAAGTTGTGACTGCCTTCATTTTTATCAAGAGATATATATTTTATGGAATACAGTAAAAACATAGATTAAATTTCCCTAAATACCAGCTCTGCTGCTAGACCACTGATTACTGGCACATCCTATGTTTTCTTCCACACCTTGGCCTCCAGCATGGGAATATAACAAGGTCATAAGTGGCCCCACACAAGAACAGCCACAGAAGCGCAGCTTGTGTTGCTGCACAGATCACCACCACACAATTACAAACAGCAGAGATGTAAACCAAACAGTTTCCCCATCCGTTACAGGAAGAGGGAAGACCAAAGAAAATAATTTGCTACTTTGTAGGCTTAATGGTTTCCTTTTGCCCATCATTTTTACCCAAATATGTAGCATGGAAAGGAAAGAACTCAGGAAAACTAGCTTGGTGCTTTTTTTGAGGCTTTTTGTTTGGTTTTTTTTCTGTTTTGGTTTTTTTTTTTTTATATAAGGGACTGAGATATTGTAATGTTAGTGATAAAAATTTTTGTATGACTTCTGCTAAAAGAGTCTCAGAGTCTGTAAAAATAAACTGTGTGTGCTTGGTGTAGGTCTTGGGTGCTCCCCACCAAGGAATCAGGAGACTGAGCACTGCTAGAAGCTGGACCAAGTCCCATCAGGTTTCCCAGCACAGTGCTGCAGGAGGCTCCCCCTGTTATATTTTGCTGCCAGGTTGGAGTTTGCTCTCATGTCTTCTTTCTGAGGTCTGGTTTGGGGTCAGCCTCCTTTCAGGCACTGTAAAATCATCCTTGTCAGAAAAAAAGTCGTAATCTTTTCCTTTCTGTCTAGCATGATCATAACTATACCTATTATATGCAACATAATTTGTACTAGAGAGCAGAAAAATGTACTCCGTAAACCACTTTTTTCACTTTGAGAAATAAAGACAGGAACAAGCTTTGAGCAGACTCTGCCTTAAGGGTTCTGGGTGATGATTTTCCACCAGCCCCTTTCTCAAGACACTACCCAGTCAGTGCTGAACAAGGTATGCACATTTCTTGCTAGAGAATAGACTTCATTGCTTTCCCAGTTATGCTTTTCTTTACCATAATGAGACAGAAATTTTACTTACATAGGAAAAAGGATTCTCCAAGATATCCTTCCTTCCCTTTATAGCTTCCTTTGAGCTGTGCATGGGATTAATCACAATCCCTCCTTGTTTCTTGTGACTGTCTTCCCTGCGAGCAGTCTTTTTCTTCAGTGAGGCATTTCTTTTCTGCATGTGCTTGCTTCCTCTGAACGCCTTCCTGAGCTAAGACACCACAAAACTCAGATATTTAGAGTCAGTTTACATTATCTTCCTCAAGCCTGTGGAATTACAGGCTCTAAAAACAAGCCAAAAATATTCTCCTTTTGATGCTGTGAAAAGCTAGCAGATGTTTTCTAAATGTGCGACTCTTAAAATAAACGTATTTGCTTTTTTGGGGTACAAAATAAAAAATTTACTTGACTTTTAGTGCCATGGAAAGACAGTAGGCTGCAGGACATAACTATCAAATGTGATCTGATAAGGACCCAGTTGTGCAGTTTCATTGCTATTCTTCAAGACTGTAGCTGCAGTCCTGTCCTCTATGACACTTGATATTCTTATTATCAAAACCAAATTCTCAGGAATCTGTTTTCAACTGAAAATGCATCCTGCAGAACAAATAACAGTTTAGACAGGCATTTGTATTGCCCAATAACCTTCTCTACCATACCTCAAGAACAAAAAGAGAAGCTCCTCATAAAACTTGAGTGTAAGTTATGTGACAAGCGTGGCTGAGATGATGTAAAGACATGATTTATCTACAACTCCTTCTCCCTAGGAACTCTAAGCACTTCATAAAGAGAGACAAGTACTATTTCAGAGTTGCAAAGCAAGAGAAGATGAAGTGTTTTGTCCGCAATCTCATAAGTCAATAATGGAAACATAATCAGACCTTAGGTCTTCTAGGAATGCCTTCCCTGAGAAGGAGCCAGAGGACTGAAAGGCTGTGGTCTCTACGTACTCTGCTGCGATTGCTTCCATACCTTGGAATTACATCTTTATTCTCTGCTTACACTTCAGTGTTTCCTGTAAGTTTATTTAATTTAAAAATACTTTGTTTAGTGCTTTGTAGATGGGTGCGAGTGATTTTTAGCGTCTGCCCTTCTGTACCTATGAATTATATGCAAGTTTTGTAGACAGAGGTGAAAACGCACTGACAGGGAAATCTGTCTATGAGGCTGTCTAGAAATTTAACCAGCTACAATACATTGATTTCCAGCTTCAACCACATACCTACCAGCAAATAAAGAACACCCTGCTTATCAATACATTCATAAAAGTTACCTGACCATTTATTTGAGAGTATATTTGTCACAGAGAGTAACAGCTCAAAAGCAACAATGAGAAAAGAACAGAAATTACCTGGGAGTAGTATGCCAAGAAAAGAGCACAGAGATGGGATAAGGCACTGTGAGTGCTAGGCAACATTTAAGGACCCATTGAATAATTCACAAAATTATTTTAGCATATCCATTTATGAGAGTGGAGCCTCAGATATAGTAAAAAAATTCTGAAGCTGAAAAACAAGTGAATAAAAATGCAGTAGTATCATTTTAGACCAACAATGTTAAAAGTTATTTTTGAAAATGTTCCTTCCAAAAAAGAACCCAGATTTCACAGGCAACTGCATAAAAATAAATTAGCTTTGTCAGGCTGGTTTACTTCTGGGAAGTCTTTAGTTTTGTTTAAGATGTGCAACTCAGCAATTAGAGGTGTTTCTTTGTAAAACCAACAATGGCAAACTTATTGCATATGGACCACTGGGAAAGTTTTCAAAAGCAGAATTTTTTTCTCTTTTATTAGGAGCCACATTTTCTTTGAACCAACAGCAAAGAGAAAAAAGAATCTCTGAACTGATTGTGATACAATCAGAGGCAGTTCCCATGCTGTATTGAGACTGGCTTAGAGCCGCGTTTATAAAGTGCTGTTGAACCTTTCACCTAAAGACTAAATACTCTGTGTACTAAAAATCCCACTAGATATTATAAGAGAAATGCATACAGTGTCAACAAAATTTTGGGGACTCTCTTAAATCTTTAAGGGATTGCTTCTGCAGGAGCTAAGAGAAGGCACAGAAATTACTAACCAAGAAATGATATAAGAATACACTTACAGGAAAAAGGAAAGAGACAGATCGGTCCACAGTCCCTTTTTTACTGATTTGAGAAAGCTGATGGGGTCTTTCGCTGCTATAGTACACATAATGTAAATGCATTAGAGAAATATATTTCTACTGTTTAGCAAGATTCAGAGATAATGGCTTAGCATCATTTTTCAGATAGCCAGTTCAGTTTGCTGTAACGCTCTTTAAATGCAATTCACTTGCACGAATATGGTGACACAGCAGGTCGGACTTAATTCAAGGATCTCGTTACCTGGGCACAGCTTCCCTGCTGTAGTCACCTGGCCTGTGTGGTTTGTGCCCAGCCAGCACAGAGAGGTGGTAGCTGCCTTTGATCACACATGGTCAGGTGCTTCCATCTGCCACTCTTAATCTCTGAAATAGTTCAGCTTTCCCAGCACCATCTGCAGTGAAATGTTTCTAGGAACTGGTTGCATTTTGAGACTACTGAGTACCCCTTTGTCCTCCTCCCTCCCCGTTCAAAAAGTGGATGCTATTTTAGGAGGAGAAGTGCAATAGATGAAGGCTTTTCCAGACTACTACACTAAAAGCATCTATTTCTTCATGCTTCTGAGCTGCAAATAAGTTAAATCAAATGCTCCTGAGTGCTGGTCAACTGTATGGCTTGAGGATGTAGGGTGGATGCTTTCAGGATCATATCAGCTTTTTCAGGTTTTCCTGAAACAAGAAAGGTTGCTGAATTAATCAGATGGGGTCAGAGGAAGAGGCTGTTATTCTGTTGTTCTTACAGAAGTATTCTGTTTCTGTTAAAGAAATATAGAAAATCTGTCCTAAGGATATTGTTATCAATGATACATCAGTGCTTCTTTTTCTTTACCGATATCAAAACATACCCAAAATGTGTGAGGCGAGCCTGAGAAATACCTTTATCACAGTGACCATAGCATCGGATACACCCTGGAGGCGTAAAATGGCACTTACTTCACCATCTGGGTGCCAAAGTGTCCCCATGCCATTCAAAAGTTGGGAGCCCACTGAGCACTGTGAGAGAGGCGGTGGGCATCTTTTCTCAATGGATAGAATCCTAAACTTGGTCTGACAACCTGAAAGTGAGTCCGTCAGCCCAGGCACAGACCCAGAGCAGGCAAGGGAGATAGGATACAGGATGCCCCAAGTAGCTGCTTCCTGGGTGCTGCTGACCACCAGCAGTTACTTAAACTTGACCAGGTGGTTTGCTGTATCCATTTTTGGTGTACCCATTGATCTTGCATTTTTTAAATGTAAAATACCCATGTGTGAGCTTTTCACATCAAGGTGCCTGTGTGGTGTTGGTTTGTAAACAATTTAATACTGTGTAAAAAAGTCTTTCTACTTGGCTGTGAATAGTTATGCCTTTAAATTACCCTTCAAATCAGGAAAACATATGCTGAAGAAGTAGATATTAATTACAGAACAAATATACGCACCACTACAAAGAGATCACACGGCTTGTCTGAAAACTGGAAAGCGTTGTTTGTAAACGCGTGTAGACAAGGCTAATGTGAGTGTGTGTTAGCACACAACAGCATTGGGTTTTACACATTCAAAGATTAACCCTAATAAACAGAAGCAAAATTTAAAGGTAGCAAAACTTATTAAGAGCTGAGAAACATCATTATTCAAAGCATGCTTTGAAAACACTATCATGATGTAGAAATGGGACATAGGGCTCTTGCACATGAGTAAATTGCAAAAGGGCTGATCATAGAATCATAGAATCATTAGAGTTGGAAGGGACCTTAAAGATCATCGAGTTCCAACCCCAATGCCATGGGCAGGGACACCTCCACTAGACCAGGTTGCTCAAAGCCCCATCCAGCCTGGCCCTAAACACTTCCAGGCATGGGGCATCCACAACTTCCCCGGGCAACCTGTTCCAGTGCTTCACCACCCTCACAGTAAAGAATTTCCTCCTAATATCTAATCTAAATCTCCCCTCTTCCAATTTAAAACCATTACCCCTTGTCCTGTCACTACATTTCCTGACAAAGAGTCCCTCTCCGGCTCTCCTGTAGGCTCCCTTCAGATACTGGAAGGCTGCTATGAGGTCTCCCCAGAGCCTTCTCTTCTCCAGGCTGAACAGCCCCAGCTCTCTCAGTCTGTCCTCATAGGAGAGGTGCTCCATCCCGCTGATCATCTTCCTCTGATGAACATTTAAAACCCTGCTCTCTACTCCATTAAGCCCATTTTATACCCATGCAACGCCATTATTGTTAATAATGAATAGCAAATAGGCAAACCCATTTGAAAACCACCTGTTGATGAAAACGAGTGCAAGTCATGCAGTTAATAACCTCATTACAAATAAAATTACTTCAAAGGAAGACCAGGATTCTATTAAAGAAAGAGGTCTTTGTTCATGAGATGATTTCTATCACGGTTGTACCCTGAGATCCCTGCTAGATGCTGTAGGTATAAAACAAGAGCTCCTGCTTCAGGAAGCCTAAGGAGGAGGATGATCCATGGCAGTGAGGTGACTTGACTGAAAACGCACTGACTGCAGAGCTACCAGAGAAGAGGAGGCAAAAGGAAGAGAGTGTGTGCAGCAAGCTCTCAAGTGGTGAGGTTTTTAACTGCTGCTCTTCATTTGCAGCCTTTCAGTTTAATAATAATAAAAAGGCAATTAGTTGTCCATTCACAGACAGGATGCTCACAAGCATAAAGTGCTAGTTTCACTTAAAAAAATGGAGGCAATTTAACAGGGTCATAAAGGACATACAGTTTGCTATAGCTTAATCAGCGTATCTGGAATTTCCTTGGTAAATATTATAGTGCTGACACTTTTATCTGCATTAATGTACAAAATAACAAGGAGAATGTGAAATACTCCAAAAGATATAAATTAGTAACATATCTAGATGGGAGTATGAAGTCTATTGAACAGGCTGCTAATGTTTTTGGATTTATTTCAGAGATATTCATTATCTCTGGGCAGACAACACTGAAGTACATTTAAACTGATTTTTATTTCACAAGCAGTAAAATGTTATGGAAAGATAATAAAATGTGATCGTTTAGACTAATATTTCAGATAAGTCCCACAAAGGCAATGAGCATTTATAAAACATTTTCTTTTGGCAAGATATTAATTTTAAGTTAAATTAATTTACTTGAATGCTTGAAACAACTGAATGAGGTAATCAGGGGGGGATTCAATGTGTGCAAATGTCTTGGAGATGAGGAAAGAGCCTATGAAATCACAACTGCTCAGGTACAGGTTTAGGTTAAGTGCAAGAGGGGAGGGACTTACCATACAGGGACACCTGAGAAGCGCACAGGGATTCACCGCCCCCTTAAAGCACAGGTAAATGACAGGTTTTCCTTATCTTCTCTCACATTCTATTACTAGATTCCCTTCTGCCTCGCAGTCACACATCAGCAGTAAAAAAGGTTAAAATCCATTGATTTGCCATGCACCTTCACTCAAGCTTATGGTTTGAATTTTTGGTTATTTTTTAAAATCTGCTCTCCCTCCACTGTTCTAAATATGTGATTTTATGTTCTGATTTGGTATCTCCATATGACATCTACTCTTTTCCTCAGTTGATCTCTCTACCACACACCACTCAAAAATGGACCTGGCATAAATCTAACTGTTCTGTGTCTGTGCATTTGACCTGAAGTTAAACCAATAGTGTAACATTCCTGTTTCTGGCAGAAAAGAAGAAAACCTGCCTCGCAAAGGCACAAGAAAACTTCTTTGGGCTTCAGAAACCAATGACTGAAATGTATTCTGAGCAGTACTACAAGATCGTCTTAAACACACAATTTGCTCTGATTCCATGTCCCCTCCATAAAGATGTTACTTTCGGAATATCAGCTTAAGAACTTAGAGACTCATTTTATCTGTTCTCCATAGAAGTAAAAAAGCCCATTTTTTTATAATGTTTGGATACGACCACTATGCAAGCAAGACAGTTTCTTTTGCTTTATTAGCCTGAAAGCAGGGAATTTACTTATGTTTTCTTAGCACAGTGATGGTTTCTCTAATGAGCAAATCATCAAGGTTTTATGATATCTTCCTGGAGGATCTACATTTTGAAAGATGCCTGTGCAACACTTTTGTTTCTGTTCTCGGATAATCCTCTTAGCCTTTATGTTAGCTTCAAGATAGTCTGTTCAAAACGTTGGATCTGAGAGAACATAAATCTAATGTTTAGATTTGCAAAATTTATGTTGTCACTTTTCTAACAGCTATCTAACAGGTAACAAGAGGCAGGTTCACTTAATCTTAATAAGGAAAGGCTTTAACTAGCTTGAGAGCTGTTGGTAAGCAGGACACAGATGCCCCAGGTTCACAGATTTACTTATTTATTTATTTTAAGTTAGAAGAAACTAGAAACAGCTAGGTGGGCAGCCATTTTTTATTCATTTATGCCTGACAAATAGGGAGCAAATGCCTGAGATGCTAAAGGCAGAATGCACTTTGGAGGAAATACGTGGTGAGCAATAGCACCCAACACCAGGGAAGGAAACGATGGTGGGGTGAGGAGGTGAGGCGGTGGCACTGGCACTCCTGCAGAGGTGGAGGAGAGGAGCCCAGAAGCCATGGGATGCTGTGGAGGGAGCAAGACCACCTCTGCAGTCTGTCTAGCTCCTTTGCCACAGGAGCAGGCAGCAACCACATAATGGATGACAAGGAGAAGTCTGAGTTGCCCTTCATTACTGTTCACAAAATTTGTGACGAGTCGCTTAACACAATTAGTACTAGCAGGTGGGTAGAAAGCAGGGCAGAACAGTCAAAGGGCATGTTAGAGAATGGATGAATTGACTGTGTTAAAGTCAACAGGGCATGCTGAAATGTTCCCTGGAGCCAAAGGAATCTCTTCTGAATCATTATCCTTGAGAAGTCACAGAGAGCTGGTGAAAGGCAAGCACTGTACTTTCCCTACCATAGAAAGAGCCCAGGGAATCATATATCAGCTTGTTTCATACCCTGAAAGATGCCAGAGCAAATGTTAAATGATCAATTTGTAAGTACATAAAGGATAGTAAGGTGATACATTGGACATAGCCATTTTCATGTATATAGAAAATGGTTAAAAAGAGCATAGTGGTTAATTATTCTCCAAGGTTATTGAGGGTAACACAAAGAATAATTGGTTCGTTTCATAGCAGGGAAAGGCTAGAGGCTAGACTGGAGCTTAGAGCAACTTTTTACTTAATAACAGGGACAGCAAAATTCTACAAGAGTGCCTACAAAGGTTATGAAAATTAAACTGGAGCTTGTCAGGTAAATATCTGTTGAAGAGCATTTCAATGTGACCTCTCTTACCTCATAGAAAAAAGATGAAATATAAAAACATGAGATATCTTCCAGCTCTTTATTTCTCAGATTCTGTGTTTCATATGTTTTAGGAGAGTATTTTGCTCACAGTTTCCAATACATCTGTATTTTTCTTACAGATTTTCACATATTGATTTCAAAGGCAGTCCCAGATGTCTATCATAACACTTGCAAGCCCAGAACTTTATGGGGACCTTCAAGGAGTTCAATGACTTTAAGACCTCAGCTCATCATTCATAAGCTTTTATGAGAATACTAGTTTTCACTTAAAAAACCCCAACATACACCTCCTATCAAACTTTATAGTTCTTGCAGATATAGAGAAAAACTTGACAAGATAACCAAAGTGTAATCTAAGACTCAGAAATCAAAGGGAATGAGATTCACTTTTTGTAACATTGATTTTCAAAAGTTCAGTGAACTATTTTTTAAATGTTCAGGACTAGTCATGAGACGAACCATTAGAAATTTTCTTCTAGTATCAAAAAGAATTTAAATTAAAAATCTGAAGCAATTCCACCTTCTCTGTATTTCTCTTACACTGATTTTTACTTACTACATCACAGTGATGTATTTTCATGGGGGTTTTTTCCCCCCTTTTTTTTTGCCATTTAAATAGTGAATATTTGATTTTTCAATCTTTCAATACCCAAGCTCAGATTTATAAAAAACCCAACCTCCCACTCCACTGACATTGTTTTGCATCTGCACCTACATGTGCAATTTTATTCATTTGATCTAAATCAAGATACTCTCCTAAACACCACTTTGTTAATCTGTTATCTAGGTATGCATCCTGAACACGAATACAAATGATGCAGAATCTGACTTTAAAAATAATTGTTGTAGCAAAACATTTGGGTGCATGATCATCTTCAGCATGAGGATACCTCTGCATGCCTAATGTCCAGCATTTTGCAGGACTATGACCTGACGAGTAATATAAATGATGCAATTAACCAAAAAATTGGTTGTCACCAAAAAAAGAAAAGCAGGCATGTATTTAAGAAGCCCAAAGTAGATCTGTGAGCTGAAGTGAGACACGCAGAAACATCTTGAAAGAATAAGGCTCAGTTGTTCTCATATTTATATCATGTCCCCTGTCAGACCCCATCTGATCCGTCATACATCCATCAGATGTAAAACTGTTTTAGTCCTAAGTCAACTCTTACTCTGGAGAACTTGAAGAACTGTCAAGCAGCAACCAACGTGACATCTATCTAAGAGACTGCTAGGGTCACGCAAGCACAGTAATATATTCTTTATGTACATCAAAATCTGTAGCTCATGCAGTGCTTTTTAGGCAGCTTGATTATTGTTTGCTGTGATACTCATAGAAAAATGTTAGTCTGAAAAATAAACTTAATTGTGCATGTCAGACAGGAAAGTGACCACAGATTGCATTATTTTCCTTTCTAATTTTAACAGACTATGTGATAGCATTGTTTTAAGGAGAGAATATTTTGATACTACATGTGGGTGAATTAATGAAGTGTTCCCTCACAACTAGATAACACGGGAGAAGATTAATTAAGAGCATTTTTTCTTTGCACCATAGCAGTCCCTCAGAAACAATAACATTATATTAATTCTGTGAATACAGTTAAACTCTGTCATCATCACTTTATTTCAAGCATGATATTTTCCCTTCAGACAAGGAATAAAGACAAGGTATCATGGTTGCTTGTTCTCCACTGAACTTCCTCCATGCTCTCCACCTCCTGGTCCTCTTTTTAAGACTCTTAACTTCATCAAATGCAATAGACTATTTGACTTTGTGAAAGGAAGTGATGAAGACAGATGCTTTTTCCGCTTAATGTTAAAATCAATATTTTAAAGTGTTCTAGCCATTTTGGAAAAGAAGGGCCCCTACAGCAAAATATCGGTACCTGAGAAGTATCATGCAAACTGAGAGGAAGAAGCTGTATGCTGCCGAAATGTAGCTTATGAATTCACCAGCTTTCATAACGCTGCAATGATGTTGAAGGGCTGCTGAACTAATCAATTACTGCATGTAACGGTCTCAGAGGAACAGCTGCACAAATAGATTGAACGTTATAGAGATCACAGGTGCTGGGATTTTAAGTCAATCATCTGTGCAAGCATAAACATTTCAGGCCAGCGTCTCACATAACACCCTCTCAGACAGCGTGGAAACAGGCTTATCACAGTCATTTTAGCCATTTCTTCCACTAACAACCTATACTTTCTAAAAGTCTTATCTGCAGAGCCAGAGTGTAATGCTAACAAATCTCTCTAAAAATCAATTAGGTTAGATCCCAATACTGGAAGAATTATTTGTGTAGAAAAGAAACAACTGTAAGAACAGGAAGTATTCTCATACTTAATACATTCTCCTTGCTTTTTTTTTTTTTTTAACCTTGAAAATGCCCTATATAAGAAGGGATGTATTTCTGTCATGAAACTCTAAAAACAACGTGGCAGGTGCACACTCAATGGCAGTATATTCCTGGTAGGTTTCATAGAAATGCAAATGACCTCTTTTACATGTATAACCAGCAAATATGTCATGTTAAATGATGAAAGTAATTAAGAAATTATGATTTCTTTTTTACTCAAAGCAGAAAACCCCCAGCTCCCAGAAGGAAGCTTTGAAAAGCCACTGTAGAACGCTGCTCCTCAAACTATCAGTTCAGCGGAAGAAGTCAGCCAGGATATCAAACCCTGCGTCTTTTATACTATCTTCCACAAAAAAAAAATTGTACTATTTTGTAATTAAAAGCAGCATGACAATGTGTATAAAATGAGATAAGTGCTAACCATGACAAGACACACCAATACTTGCACTTGGTACCCACCAAATGTTAGATCCTCCATCGCCCCGTTGCCTGCCATAGCACAGAGGACGTGGGAAATGTTGCAAAAGAAGAATGGCAGATCCCTGCGGTTTTACCTGACCTCACTGCAGTCATCCAGACAAAGTGAAGGAACACAGCAACTCACTTTAAAATCTAGTGAAATCCTGAGTGTCACTGTTTTTGAACACACGCCAACGTATCCTCTGCGAACTTCACACATAAATCAGGTATTACTGAAGTTCCAGAATTTGAGGAACTCTTCACAAAGGGCTGAACTACATTTGCATGTATTTTACAAAACACAGTTAAGATACACAGGATATATCATATTATTTCACAACAATACCAGTAATTGGAACTAATCTAGAGCCAAGTTCTGACACTGCTGAAGTCAAAGACTGGAATCCTGTTTGCTTCGGTATATATATTATTTTATCCAGCTGTACACACAGGAGGCTGCTAGGAGAGCTGCAGCCCATCCCAGGAAGAGGGAAGCAAAATGTGATCATTGATAGTTCAGCATGAAGGCCAGAGTGCAACCAGCCTCTCCAGAGGCATGAGGGGTATCTGTGAACATAGAGGGAAATGTGGTGCAAGCCAGTCATCAGGGTTTTCCTGATGGAATCCAAGTCTCTCGTGAGCTTAGATTTAGATTTCTTATGACTAATTAGCTAATAGAAACCATAAATGAAAGAAACGGTGCAAAGGTTGTAAAAGACAAGTAAGCCATAGAAGTGCTGCACTGACAGAAAATGCAGAGTTTGAGGAAGAAAGCCAAATATCGTTCACTCGTGCTATTAAAACTTTTGTAACTTGTCAACATCATAATCCTGAACTTAAACTTCATTTTTATTAGGAATGAGGATGAGTTTTTCTTTTCCCCCAGTGTTTGTAGATTGCTAGAGGGGAAAACAAGACAGTTTTCTGCCCTTAGTCCTGAGGCTGTACTCAAGCGTTCAGCAGCTGTCTCCCTTCCCGATGTTTTTTGCTCTGCTGGAGCAAGTGCTTGGGCAGCTACACTGCAAGACAGATCCATGTAGAAAAAATGATTCCCCAAGTGTTTTGGGATTTTTTTATAACCAATCTAATGCCAGCACAAGGTAGGATATACGACTGGATGGCCTAATGGGAGACAGGAATGAAGTAGCAACTGCTTAACCAACATTGCAGTAAAAGTTATTTGTAAAATTCACATAACTCATTAAAAGAGGATGAGGTTGAGACTGAGCCAGATTAGGTAAGTGGAATGCAATTATTAAAGGCAGCTTTACCTCATCTGTCTAATAGCATTCAGCTCACACATATAACCTAGAGGAACCTGAAGGCTGCCCTATATTTTATTCCCAAACTTCCCCCCCACTTCCATCCTGAAACAAAGAAGATGGGGTGCTGGAGCAGGGGTTCTCCATATCCTACAGGAATCACTCTTGGGCAAAGGTGATTAAGATAGGGCAGTAAAACCAGATCTCCAGATCTTTTGCAAATTTACTGCAAGAAAAAAACTGCCAAACCACACAGGAGGACCAGGACTTGTATGCTTTCAGAAAACACTGTATGAAGCAAAACCACAGTAAATTATTCTCTGACAGTAAACTGTTGAAAATATTGAGTCATCATACCAGATGAGGAGCTGTACTTTTCCTTTAGTGCTGCTTGAGTTCGCAGTCTCACTGGATTGCAGCGGCAGGTCCATTTGTACTGCAAAATAAAAATTCATCCAGTTTCTGCAGGATTAGAAGTGACAAGATAAAAAAGTAAAAGTCTGGAAGGAATCATAGAATGGTTAGAATTGGAAGGGACCTTAAAGATCATCGAGTTCCAACCCCAATGCCATGGGCAGGGACACCTCCACTAGACCAGGTTGCTCAAAGCCCCATCCAGCCTGGTCTTGAACACCTCCAGGGATGGGGCATCCACAACTTCTCTGGGCAACCTGTTCCAGTGCCTCACCACCCTCACAGGAAAGAATTTCTTCCTAGTATCTAATCTAAATCTCCCCTCTTTCAGTTTAAAACCATTACCCCTCATCCTACTGCTATACTCCCTGATAAAGAGTCCTTCCCCATCTCTCCTGTAGGCCCCCTTCAGGTATTGGAAGGCCGTTATAAGCTCTCCTGAGAGTCTTCTCTTCTCCAGACTAAACAACTCCAACTCTCTCAGCCTCTTTTCACAGGAAAGGTGCTCCAGCTCTCTGATCATCTTCATGGCCCTCCTCTGGCCTCACTCCAACAGGTCCATGTCCTTCCTGTGTTGGGGTCCCTAGAGCTGGACACAGTACTCCAGGTGGACTCTCAGGAAAGTGGAGTAGAGGGGCAGAATCACCTCCTTTTACCTGCTGGCCATGCTTCTTTTGACACAGCCCAGGATACGGCCTGCCTGTTTACTTAGAGAGTTTAAGAAACCAGACAAATCCCATCTAAACTCTAAAAATATCTGGATTAAAATTTTTCTTACTGCTATTCAGTAAAATCTGAATAAATTTCTCTTTACTATGACCTGCAAAAGTTTATACCAAACACTGTATCTTCATGCTCAGATTCATGATCAAGTCATCAGCTGAGACATGGTAACTCTCCAAAGATTAATCTCACTTAACCTTAGACAATTATATCTGAGCTAATCATGTAGATGCCTTTTAGGCTCAGTGGAGCAGGATTTGCCTGCTCCGTTATGAACAGCTATCCCAAGATAAGAAGAAGTGCACTCCAGCAGCACCTGTTTCTTTCCATTGACTTTAGCATGAACTTAGACAACTAGCTCAGACATAGACCTGTCTAATAGAGATCTAAATTTAGAGCAGTGAATCCTTCCCAATGTGCACTCCTAACTCATGGCACACTGGGAGTAATTTGATGCAATGAAAGAGAGTTAAATAACATTGCTTGGCATTTCATGTGTCAACCACACACATGAACAATTGCCACAGCTCAGCTGACACACATTGACAACTTAACTTGCTGAGTTGTGGTAACTTGATTGCAGGAGTGAGCTGTTAATCATACAATATCCTCCAGCTCCTTGCTTATGCAGGAGAACTAAGAGAGACAAAACCTTTTGGGTGTTTTTTGGTTTTTTTTTAGCACCCTGACATTGTCATGGATTTGACAGGAAGAGATGTGGTACACTTGTCATAAAATAATCAGCCTTTCACAGCACCATGTTATCTCTTCTTTTTTTCCTCAATCACATCTGAGCAGCTCCAGCTATCCAAACTCTCAGCACTTCTTAATTTCTCTCTCGCGGGTATGTGAGGAATCAAGAAGATCAGGTAACAGACTGATGTTGATTATGGTTGAGCAGCCGAGGTTTGGATTCCCAGCCCTGAATAGGGTATCGTATGTCCAGTCTGATTTCATCTCTCTGCTTCTCTTTGAATTTTTTCTTATGGGATTTTGCAGCTGTCTTATTGTATCAGCTTTTTAAGTATTCTACTCTTCACATTGCACTCTTGTACATACTGGCAAAAGGAATGGCATTCAAACTCCACTTTTTTCCTCTCAGAAGACTCACCAGCCACTGTGAATTCAAAAACACCAAAGTATTTTCTTGATATCAATTTGTTCTGTGATATATGATGAGAAATGCTTCACAGAGTCCTGTTTTACCTGGCATTCTAACAGCTGGACTTAGTGTTGTCTACAGCCATCCTTCATGGCACAGTAGAGAATCTTGAACGTAGACTAAAACTAATGTGCAAAAAGCATGCACTCTGCCATCTTAAAATCTATTCCAAAATAACTTTTTTTCTTATGAATCCCCAACTCTCCTTTCAATTACTTTTTACCCTTCTGTACTCATCCTTCTACTGAATTCGATCCAAAACCTATGTAACTGAATAGGTAAGGCTATAATATCTTGTTATATACACACACATCTCTATGTATTAGTCCTTTTAGTACCCAAGGTGATTTTTAATATGTCCTCAAATAAAAGTGTGCAAGTGGCTAGTCTGTTTCTGAACACCAGGTAACATAAATGAACAAGGTTTTTCATAGCATTTTCTTTAATAACTTTTTTTGGACCAGAACTTCAGATAGTAAAGACTGAAGCAGGACTGGTATGAAATGATAAAATTTGCATTTAGGTCATAGGAGCTACATGAATTTAAATCTGAAGGCTGCATAACATTTGCTCAAACACATCTTAAGAGCCCTCA
Source organism: Numenius arquata (assembly GCF_964106895.1). Lineage (NCBI taxonomy): Eukaryota > Metazoa > Chordata > Aves > Charadriiformes > Scolopacidae > Numenius > Numenius arquata. The sequence goes on from NC_133577.1 coordinate 40,344,970, forward strand.
AGAGTTCTTCATGCTAAGGGTGGAAGCCATAACTTACCAAGAACTATCAACCCAGCCAAAGTGGGCTTGCTCATTTGGGATACTCACAGCAAGGCACTATCCCTGGAAACACTTAGCACTTATGTAGCTTACCTGCTTTCAGGACATACAGCTAGAGATGATGCATTTGCAGCTTGGTGAAATGGGCAAAACTACACTAGAGTTGTACCCCAGATGTAGATCTGGATCACTAATACAGGTTTATGCATACCAGCATGAAAGTAGCCTAGCCAGCTAGTGGAAATTTTTTTACAGTGAATAAAGCCCTTAATATGAGGTCTCCACAGGGAGTTTATTGTGTCTGTTCAGCCTGCTAGGAAGGGCCTAAAGCAGTAAGAAAAAAGAGGGACAGGGATGTCCCAGGTATTAATGTGGATGGGATAATGAACCAACGCACCTCAGCTGGAGCACTATGCTATTTAGCAGCTCCAAGGCAGGCTGGTGTTCCCCACTGCTGGCAAGGAGACTGCAACAGCACCAAGCAGTGATGTGATGGAGACCATGGTCTGCAAAGCTCTGTGCCTTATCAGGGTACAAGTGTGATGGGCGTCTTCAAAAAAAAAAAAAAAAAAAAAGCTTGATTTAGTGGAAACTCAAATTCATTTACTCTTGCCTCGTAGTAAGGCAAAAAGTAACCTTCTCTCTTTGTTGTAGTCAGCATCTGTTTAAAATGCTCCAGGGTAAATTTCCCAGTGTAGCCCTTAGGCAAAGTACTTACTTCTGGGCATCAGATGGGAAGTTCAGCCACTTTCATCCGAAACCTGCGTCCCTTGGGCACATGTCTTCTGACACGCAAGCAAAATAAGTTTCTTCTACCAATTTTCTGGTCATGTTCATCACTTTGTGCAGTTCTGCTGTCTTCCCATCACCCCTCCTGCTTTCTCTTGGGAAAAGCTATCTATCATAGTAAAAGCACAAAAGGGATGTGACAAAACCAAAATTTCCCAGTTTTCTGAAGGTGGTCTTCTGCTGCAGTTCATACCAAAAGGAACAAAGGGCTATAACTGCCAAATCCTTGGCTGCTGTAAACGAACAAGATTATGGATATATTTGCTTCATCACTTTCACATAGATGCCACAAGCTGAATCTTCAGCTGATTCGAATTGAAGTAGAGGATTCTAAGGACTGAAAGTCAAAGAACAAAAAAACCCAAACATTTTGAAATACCAGATACCAGCTCAACAAGTTTATCTCAAAGCACATTTCTATTTTATAACATCATGGCTGTGAAACACTGAAATGAATGTTTTAAACTGGATTCAGGAGCTCTACAAGATTATCCTTCTCTTGCTAAAACACCCGGAACTAGATTTTCAAATGTCATGTGTCAGAAAAAGCACAGTTAGCAGGGCAAAAGACATAACTCCTTTTGAAAATACTGCCACTGAATTCCAAAATCCTCTGACTTACGGTCAAAACTGTGCATGCCACCTTAGCTTAATACAGAGAGGTCCAATCCAACAGACAGTTTTAGGAAAAAAAGAATCTTTGAAAATGCTAGTTCTGCTCCTCCAGTGCCTTCACAGGGGTGAGCTTTTTTGTCTCATGGTTAACTGCCAAGTTCAATTACAGTGAAACAATTCAAGTGCTAATGGGACTCCTATTCCATGAATCTTGGCTAAGATGTTAGTGACTTGCAATATGGGCCTACCAGGTTCTGCATAAAAATTATCTTTTATAAAACTATTTTAAAATATTGTTTCAAAGTTTTTCATAATCATGCATCACATGAATTGCAGCAGAAGCCAGCTAATGATTCCTGAATTAGAAACATTGCACTTTAGTTTTTCTGAAGTTGGATGGTTAAATATCTGAGTGTTTTACCGAGTAATGTCAAGTAGAGCTCATATCTCTATCTGAGTAAGAAGCAGAGATATGAAAGCTTATAGTCTTTGTATGTATGTAATATCTTGATAGATTCAGTACTGGTGCTCGCATTTATAATATTCTTGGTCCACACATGAACAATGTTGTGGTGAATCCTTAGGAGAAATTGCTTGTGTCTCAGCCTTGATGCAGTTGCAGCAGAGGGGTGGCAACAAAAAAAGGTGTATTTGGGTGTGCCTAAAGTCATCATCATTAGTGATGCTTAGTGGAAAATGGGAGATCTTTGCAAGTATTGCGGAAACATTTAAATGGAAATATTAGGTAAATACTCACCAAGAACAAAACATAGCAACTGGCATAGATATTGACCAGTTTCAATGTTTCCCAAGAGACAATCTTGAACAATAAAATTGCTTTCTAGGTTGAAGAGCCACTACCTTCATGTCTGGAGGCAAAGAAGAGCATCTGAGGCTGAGGATCTCGTTATTGAGCAGTGCTTCATCTGAGATGAGCAAGATCAATAAACAATGCAATTACATTAAAAATAAACTAAACTCAATACCCAGAAACAACGTAAAGGAGTGAAATTTTGAATATGCTCCTTATAGAAAAGGTAATAAGTAACACCATGATAAATAAAGCAACTTAACAGCCACATCTCTTCAACATCAAGACACCTGAGGAATACCCCAGACTTGGAGGTTGCAAATACGGGCAGCAGTAGATGCAGCCGGTGAAACCTTTTTTGAATTCTCATTCACCTGACAAATAGCTTTAATTCCACAGAGCTGTACTAAAGCACTTTGGTACTTTCAGGTTTTATGTTAAGACAGATTGCCTTTAAAAAAAACCAGTAGTTTTACTGAGTTTTCAGCTTAGTAAAATGCTTATATAGATTTCAAATCAGTTTCTATAATTTACAAAACACTCCACAGTAAACAGAGTCTCCCTATCCAGATTGTACTGCAACTATGGAACAGCAATTCTTCACACACATTTTCTGTTCAATAACTAAGCATTTAGTGACACTTCAACTTGCAATAATGATGGATAAGCTTCTGAAAAGTCAGCATACAGTTAAAAGAAACTTTCATGCACAAGTTTTTCACATACAATAATTTTATTGTTCACCAATTTTCATGTTTGCACAAGTTACGCAGGTAAAGAAGCTAACATAAATTTCTACAACATGAAAGTTTACCATCTATTGACTGACCTCTAGTGGAAACAAGGTAAATTTTGGAATAATTTTTTAATCAGTATTGGATATTATGATGTCCATGGGATTTTGCTGTGCTAAAAATTTATTTAATTTGCATTATATGCTTGACTGAGTAAAAATACCAAACAAATCTGAGCACATATAACTTCTCTTCTCAAAGTACATCCAAATACGTTATTGGAATGGCAGGATGAAACCAGACCCCAGAACAACAGCAGTGACTAATCACAATTACTATTATGCTGCACATGCAGAAGCCAGCTCATAAGTTTTATTCAAACTAAGTAAATCTAAAATGGCAGCATGTGAAATATGCCAATAACAGAGACCCAGTCTAACGGTGCTCTGTAGCAGGGCACAAACCCAGCTCCTTAGCCTGTGTTGGTCAAAAACACTTAGTCGTTATAAATAACCACAATCTCCATCTCAATAACCTCATACATTTTCATCTTTATGCATCAGTTTCATCCATCCACAATTGCCACCTTCCCACCGGCTCCATTTCAACTCCATTCTTGGACAGATGCTGGTTCCTCACAAGATCAGCGTTGAGGCATCACCAAAATGTAGCCTTATGTGTTTTCTTTGCTTTATTTCCTTCACTGTGTGTATTCCCTAATTTCTCTCCTTTAACAATTACTGGCTGGTACTTAAATAAATAAGGGGTGAATCCATATGCGTACATGAGACATAAATTTCACCCCCTTTTTTGTAGGACCTGGAAGTAATTGAAAACCTGTTTAATAACAAGAATGCTGAACATATTTCTTTGCTACTTATTCATCTTGCCCATGTCTGCTTGCCTGATTACTAACAAAATTCCACCTCATCTCCCTTGACTTTGTTGGATTCCAGATACATCCTTGAAATTAAGCCTTTGGTTCTGTAGCATATGGCTGTTGATGGTTTTGAATGAGGAGAACACAGTAGCATCTGGAGGGCTTTGATTAAAAAATATATTGAATATAAAATAAGCCAAAACAGTTTCTTATGAAGATGCCTATTTCAGTCAAAATTCTGTTACTAGAGAAAATATTAATGCATAATTTGTAAGGCTGCTGCATCTGAAAATTTCATTTCAGGCTTTATATCTGTTCAGCTCAGCCAGGCCTTTCTTGTTTCATTATTTGTCACCTTTTTGAAGCAGGGAGAAGCAATCTTGCCTTCTGTATGATGGGATTAGAGGAAAGACAGGGAGTCTGTGTACTGGAAACGGTTAAGAGCAAATAGGACAAGTCTGGAGTATGTAACCGTTTGACTTAACGAGGTATTTTGGCTTCATATACATGGAGTCCTCCAGTATTATTTGCCAACATTCTAGAATACATAACATGTTCCAGCTCAGCTGTATTTCTTTCTCTGATCTTACCTTTCTACCTAGCACCCTGGACGACTACTCATCTTTACTCTCCGCATACGTCCATCAGACATCCCCCACCCTAAATTGAGTAGGTGTCTCTTCTCCACTTTTGCTTACCAGGGAGACCCTCTCCAATTCCCATTCATCCAAGTCAGCTTCACCATCCTGACACCATTATTGCATCCTCACTGCCACTAATATATTCACACAGTCATACATTTCCTTGCTTAGTGCAAAAGACATAACAAACTCACCATGGGAAGGAAAACTGAGTAAAAATAGATTGATATTTTCTTAGGCTTTAAAATTACTTTTATTAAAGGTATGAAATGAAGATAGCTCCCACTTTGAAGTTAGATGAGACTCTGTAATTCTTGCTTAATTTACTTCACATATTTTTCTTCACTATTTTTGATTTCATCTATCTTATAAGTCTACAAAGTTGTTTTAGTTGATTCTTAAAGGAAACTTTGTAGCTGATGCATTTTTGCACTCACAGAGAAATATATAGCAGCTCATTCACTGAGGGTCTTGTAATAATATATTGTACCAAAGACATTTACAAATGCTGCTGTTTGATATAAGGGGAATAAACTGTCCTTGTTTTTTTGGGTCTACTGAAGAGGTTTCACTCTGTTCCTGGCACTGTGATCGCATTTCTGATAGTGCCTCCATTTTTTTTATATTGGCCAACCTTCCCATTGGCAATAGGATGAAACTGTAAAGAATAGAGCATCCCCATTTTTAGTAAGGATTTTAATGATGCAGCGAGAGAAAGTACTGCTTTAATCCTGATTGGAGGACTGTTTTATACAACGCAATTTCATACCATTTGTTGTTCACAGATTATATAAAGATTATGGGAATGAACATTCATTTAATTAGACTTTTCAGTACTTTGTTAGTTCTGATTCAGACCTTTCCCAAAATTAGATTTTCAGCAACTTTCAATCTCCATTCTTTCTGCCGTTGCCATTATTGTTGCACACTCTGCCTACTGTTCCAATCTCTTAATAGTTATTCCATTCTTTATAGTGGAACAGGGGTTGGATTTCAAGCTGCTGAGTACCTTGGACTCCTAATGACTTAAGTGAATGTTAAACATTCACCTTTCGGGTCTGCAAAAAAAAAGGAGGTTTTTTTTGCTACCGCCATCTATATGACCATCTGTGACTATGTCACAGATGAGGCTACAGACCTTCAGCTGGAACTATCACATCATCACTTAGGAAGAATGCATCACCTCACAAAATTCACCCTAATGACTGCTGTGAAAAAAAAAAAAAAAAAGAAAGCACTGAACATCAAGGCGCAAGCTAATTCAGAGCTGTCGTCTTCACCTGGATGACCTTTTCCTTCTTCATTCAGCAATGATGTCATGTGCAGCTTGTGCAAAACCCCTTTTAGAACAGAGGTGGGATGGTCTCCAGCAAGAGAGCAGTAACCCCCTGTGCTGCCAAGGTCTTGCATTTGGCCCCAATAGTCAGGATGCCTCGTTTAGTCTTGAAATCATTATGACAAAAAAACACTACCAAAACACAAGAAAAGGATGTTCTGGTGCTGTTTATGACAATTAATACTGGGAGGGATGGAAATGACTGTTGCAGATAAAAACCAAGATTTTGTTTGGAAATGTTCATTTTCAAAGGAACCCATTGCATGAGATATAGAGGAAATATAAATAAATAGCCTCAAGTGCATTTACTTGAATCGAACTGGTCAGATCAGGACTTCTTTGCCTGCAGATGCAAAGGCTGCAGTATGGACTTTTAAATGGCCTGTAAGAAAAATTCTGCCACTTTTAGAAGAATACCTATAAATACCTATTTAGGAAACTACACCTTTGGAATTGTTAATGTAACAGTGCGAGTTCATCAAGTTTCCAGCTCTAACAGCAGAATGGCAGTTTGGAATATGGAGTCACAGAGGGATTTTAAGTTTCCAAAAAGTAACAGAAGCCCTGAAAATCTTCTGAGCAAAGTAATTTCTCATAGTACTTGTGGAAACTAAATGACAAACCTAGGCAAGAACAACGCACAGAGTGGAAAATTTATACACAGTGATTTATTATAGCCTTTTTAGAGACACTTATTTTTCCTGTAAATTTTCTCAGATATTTAAGAATGAAATTAAAATATTTTTATAATTTAGGGCAATTCTCTCCTCCTCTGATTTGATTCCAGACAATTCTTCATAGCTTTCTAAAAATACTTTGCAAGAATTTACACAACTCTGATTTCCTTAGTAGAATGTGCATCATATGATCAGAAAGACTATGCCAAAATCAGTCATTTAAGGACTTGGCAGCTAATAGTTATATTTTTTTCCTCTCTTCTTAGATTACCAAAGGCTAGCTGTCTTTTGGAAGATCTGACCTCATTAACATTTTGCAGCCTCATGTCCACTTTGTTTCTTGTGAAAAATGCTTATATTTTGTACATCGACAATATGAGCTACTGTTTCACACAAAAATGAAAAACTTCAGCATGTAGTTTAGCATTGGTGTCAGCTTTGCCTTTCTCAAGCCTTTTCCCTGCTTCCCACTCTAACTTATCCAGCCTATGTGTGAAATCAGTGTATAGTTACTCTTGGGAAATTTCTTTCCCTCTTGGACTATAAAATTCTCATAATTTTCCACTGAGTTATTAGTTTCCTAATCTGGGCTCACTTGAGATTTAAAAACTAGCTTTTCTTCTCTTTGACTCCTTTATAATATTTTTCATGCTTCCGTGGTATTCCTAAAGAATATACAGACATTTTTGCTTCACTTTAGTGTTTCGGATTTGAAGAAGATACAGCCCAATGCACACTCCAGGAGCCTGTGCTGGTATACTGGTTTGGGTATAATGAATACATCATCAGATGCATAATTTCTCCTGTATGAACCCAGTTTCCTGCAATCTGAAGTACAACCATGGAAATTGCATGTAATTAAAACAAAATAAAACAAAAATTCTTCCGTTGAAATGAGGAGTACTGATTTTAAAGAAATAGGAGATTTGTGAGATTTTAGTTTTCCATGAAAATCTTTTCTTGGCTTCTTTTTCTTTCTTTCTTTCTTTTTTTTTTTTTTTTTTTTTAATTCCTAATCTGAGCTTTATATAGACATCTTAATCATTCTTCATAGAAAACCTGGTCTCCAATCCTATTTGGCTGAAAACCCAAAGGATTACTAGCTACAAGATTAGCTCTCTGGAGACCATCCTTTCTTCTACTTATATGTCAGTATTGAAAGCTGTTTAGCAGATTGTAGGCAACTTTAAGCTTGAGATTAACTACTTTAAGAAAAAAAAAAAAATGTGCTACAGTCTTTTTAGAATCATTTGGGTTTGCTAATAGGAACTCTGTTATTTTCTAAAGCCAGAAAGTATCAGACTATGTTGGAGGTAGGTATAAAGAAGCTTTGGGGAGAAAATATAGTTTGCAAAATATAAATTTTGCAAAATATAAATTTTGCAAACAAATAATACAGGTTGCAACATGTCTTTGATAAATAAACATTTACCTCAGGAATGTTTTAACTGGTCATATCATAAATATTGTGAGAAAATACAGTGTGTTGCTCCATTTGTTTGCTCTGCTTTTGCTATTTGTATTTATAACCATTGGACCCAAATTAAAGCAGGGAAAGCACTGGGTATCACTTCAGATCTAACAAAGTGAGATTCTGCTAAATGAAAATTTGCAAATATCAACACTAATAAAAGAGGTGCCTCCCCTTTTTCCACACACACACATGCACCCTTTGCATATAATTAAATTAAAGACCTCATTGCCTCAGAATTTATTAGTAAGTTCAAAGAGAACTGGGCATTAAACTGATATGAAAAATAACAGGGGTTAACGGGACTACACAGCAAGGCTGTCTGCTTTGATGGGGTCCATTACAAGAACTAAGGATTGCTGGCTAGTTTGCCCTGCTTCACTTTTCTGCTGTGTTTGTTGCACTTTCCCCACGTGCTGAACGCTGGCTCCAAGGACTTGCAATATGTTAAACCAGCCAAACCCCTGGCCTGAGCCAGTATGGCCAGTCCTCTGACAGGCTTCTCCCCTGCAAACCTACACCTACTCCAGCAGCTCAACTATTGTATTACCCTAGCAGCAGGTATTTCCTTACTTTGAGTGTTCTCAGAAGACAAGATACAAAAAAGGACCTTGTCTCTCTCTCATATGCATATAGACTGTTGGATGGGGTATAGCCCCATTCAGCTGAACCAGCTGTTGAAATTTTGGTCATCTCCCAAGTTGCTTATTGCACAGCTTCTTTTGAACATCACCTGCTTTTTCATGCTACTGTCCTCTGCCCAGAGCCATCACCTCTTAGTCTCTGATTGGTAGGTGGTGCCTTACCCTCCCTCTCTTCTCTTCAGCAAGCTCAACGGTGAATGTAGAAGCTGCCAACAACGGTGCAGACAAGCTGGCTAGGTCTTTTCTGCTGGTCACCATCTGCCGAGCTGGATGCTACTGAAGGTCCAGGACAACTCTGGATTTACATACATGATAATACATTCAAATGCATAAAAACTATATGTTTTTTTTACAACAGCCTCTTGAACAGAAGAGGAGGATTAGAGTCCTTCTTTAAAAAAAAACTTTATCTGAAGGTGCTTAAAAATTTCTGAAGAGCAGTATGGTGGAGAAGAACATATATAAACAAAGTTTTATGTTAGAGAGTTCATTGGATTTTTACCTTTTAGGGAGAATATTTTTGCACTTTATGGCCAGACAAAAGAGAAATTTTTGGCACCTGGTCCTTCCCATGTCACATATGTATGTCTGGAATTGTTTCACTGTACCTTAGGGACTCATTACATTTTAAGGGCTGTGATTATACATTTGAGTCTACCATAGGCTGAGCTACGCTGGAACCCAATGGTTTCAGACGATCTCTTCCTCAAGAAGAATCACACACTCCCAGAGTGGAAAAATGTTATCATCTGGCTCCCCCTCGCTTTGTTCATCCTCTGCATATGTCCCAGCTGTCGATATAGTTATAGGTTGTGGGCTGGCAAGGCCTACTAAAGAAAAGGAAGAATAGAATTTACTTACTTTTCTCTTAAAATACCAACATGAGAAAGTGTGTCAATCAACTGCCGTACTATCTATCTCAGATCTCAGGAAACACACCTACAAGACAGTATTTAACAAAGCAACTGGGGAGCTGAAGAGCAGCTCAAAACTGATTCATCAACCACAAGGTCTGAATATCTCCAAATCCATCTTGAATCAATACCAGACGTTTACTCTGTGTAACAATTAAAATCTATATTTTCAAGCAGAACGGATTTCCAGTTCCTGTTAAAAACAAGTAGTGAAAAACACGGACCTCTGTGGTCCTTTTATCACAAGTGCTACCCCATGTCTATTATATGCCAGGAGTTTTTACTAGTGCAATGTTAGTTTGTAGGTCAGGAAAGGCCAGGAAAAAAAAAAGGGCTATAGTTCTTTTGAATTAAGTCTATTTATATTAGCCTATAACATGAAGGGAAATTCTTAGACTAATCTAGAAGCTCCTAGCAATCTGCTGTTACATTAAGTATGATTAATCAATTATCTCTTCTTTATTAATTTATCCAAGTACATTAATCAACTTTTTATTAATAGAAAAGGTAACCAGGATTTTTTTTTCAGGAAAAAGGTCATCTAGACCAAAAACATAATTATGTTTACTAAGAGACTCTTTTGTTCAACAAAATATTTTGCTCATTTAATCAAAATGCAAATTATACCACTAATGAGAAAAAAAAGACAGTGCTTCATAGCTAAATGTTCCAGGATTGCACAGACCTTGCTGCTAGCAATTTATTTTGGAAGATTTCATTCTTAAAGTTCAATCTCATACATCATAGATTACATTGCTATGTGCTTTTCACAAGGGCATCTCATGTCTGGGAGCAAATCTTCCCAAAGCTTCAGTGCTTGGCTTGCTGAATGCATGGCCCCCCTACATTTCCTATACCCACTGAGCATTGACCAAACACTAATTCTCTTGGAATTTCTCTCTCTGGTGTTGGCCATAGCATAAAAACACAGTAGAAATATTTAAATATGAGCAGTCTCCTTACCTAGAAGCTGCCGATTTCTTTCTTGCAAGGGGGTGAGGTTGGTATCTACCAGCCACAGAATACTGGTCATGATTTGTCACCCACGCTTTCTTTGGTGACACTGTGCTGGAATGCCACCTTATAGCTCCACCTCTTCTTCTCTCTACTTGTGTTACTGACTGTGCAAGTCCTCAATTTTGTCTTCCAGTTGGTGTTTGGTCTGCCCCATGTAACCAAACTGTGGCCTTGACAGCAGCTCAATAATGTGTGTGTCACAGCATGTTTCATTGCTTGTCATGCAGGCTCCTGTTCATCAGCATATCAGAGCAGCAGGATCTGTGCTTTGCTTGGGTTCCTGCAGTTATCTCATGGCCTCTCCTGCAGAAATCAGTTCCACATGATTAATTTCAACATATTTGTCTTTTTTTTCTGTATACTTCTTACCAAAATAAATAAAGAGATCAGTGAGGAAATACACGTTTCCATGAAACTTAGACACCCTTCATTTTCTCTCCAAGCCCTTCAGGCTTTCAAATGCTTGAGAGGTGAGGTTATGCTAGACAGCAGAGAAAGGTCTTTCAGGCTTCCGGGCTGTTTCGTTTTAAAACTAAACTGTGGCATCTTAAAGCTGTATGGAAAAAATCTTCCCAATCTGCATGGATAGTTCAAAAGAGTGGGAACATGTTAGAAAGACAACTTGTCTGCCAAATCCACAACAATAATTAGGCTAAATGCTAAGCTAGGCACCTCTGTTTTGAGACTCTGTTTCAAGAGTCCTGTGGCACTTGAAGAGTAATGCTCTGGAGAGAGACAGGAAGGGGATAGGGTTTGCTTCTGGGCATCCACAAACTACCTACAACAGGACAAGCGAGAGCAACAAAACTTCTAGCTTGGTCTTAAGCCCTACTGGGAACTATGAACTTGTTGCTGCTCTGGCTCTTCCGTGAAGCCTGATGGGCATCTGCTGGGTTGGGCCCTGCAAGGAAGAGGAGCAGGATAGCCTGCTTTTATGAGCTGCCTTCATTGCCAAAATCTCCAATGTCTCCTTGCCTCTCCATTTCTGTCTCTTCGTCCTTGCCATCTCCTTTGTCTCCCTCTTGATTTATGACATCAGATATCAGCTCCAGCATGCCTGTGCTGAGCCACACCTGTAATCGGTTTACTATGTTTGTTAATCTCTTCTTTGGAAACAGTTCAACTTCAACAGACTATTTAAATATGCCTTTGGACAGAGAATGATCTTGAGCATGATTAAAAGGTGAGGAAATTTTCCTTCAGTGGGGAACCTGTCTCCCTGTCACTGCTCCAGCATCTCTTTAGGTACTTTGTTAAGTGTACATTGGAAAAGGAACTGAACTCCAGCCCTTCCCCTCCACAGGCCCTCCAGTTAGTTAGCAGTCTGTATTTACTCCCCTAAGCTGCTAGGAAGTCAGTTCATGCAAGGGGAACCATGTAAGTAAGCAGAGCTTAATGAGCATCATCTCAAAAATACAAATAGCCCAACAGCTATTTCAGTCTGACGGGAACTAGGGATATGAATCCACTCAGGCAGAAGTTTGGTTAGGACCACTAGAGACCAACTTCTTTAATATGCAGTTGGGCAACACTTTGCAATGAATTCAGCCTCCGTTGAATGTCATTGTGGTTCTTTGAAATCAATATATCTGAAGCAAAACTGTCTACAATGCTTTTTCACTTGTTTGCTGCGACACTGAAAGACTGAGGTTAAACTTGGCTGCTTTCTTTTATCACAGTGATGCTTTGTGGTGATTTATAATTCGTCAACTCTAATGGGATGTAAATGTCGCTGTCACGCTTTGTGTTCTGCCCCCCCTGTAGGTCTGCATGGTTTAAAACTGATCACTTGAAGATCCAAACTCTGAAACAGTCTGTTTAAATTAATGTTTCAAATATCTGCGTCTGAAAGGAATGAAAAATTCTCGTCTTTGGTGTTTCAAGTTCTTCTGACTCTTTCTTCTTAGTAAATATCACTTAATTGTACTAAAGGGTATAAAGAATGATTGATTTACATAGATATAAAATATTGTATGTTCCTGACACATGATTTGTTCAAGAATGAGATCCAGAGGATCTCATACCAGTTCCAAGGGATTCATATGAAATTTCCCAATTACATCAATTAATCTTGGCCAAATCATACGCAAAAACCAACTAACATCACTGCAGAATCTTTGACCACATGGATTCCACCTTGTATCTTTTTTTAAATTTCTTTCAGTAGTTAATGCTTTATATAGGACAACTAAGTCAGATTTCCAAGAATAAAGGTGATAGAAGGGAACCTGCTGGTTCAGATTAGTAAGTGATCTTGGAGTGTTTTTCCCAGTACCAAATGGAATAGAACATCAGCCCATTGCTGATACTCTCAGCTGCTACAATGGTAGCTCACACACACAGAGTAATAATTTGTCTCATTGTATAATTATCCCTAAAATTACTCATATCACTCGGTACGTAGGCTGGCATTCTCCATGACCCTGAGGACCAAGGCTTCATATAAAGATGGCAATGCGAGATCTACAAATAGAACATCCAGCGGGAGAAGCATGTGGGAAGAGTATCTGCAGTCATTGTGTATTTGGGGACATACAGTCTCACCAACAACACATCAAATGTTAACACAACCAGAAAAAAAATTAACAGCAATATTCACACCTAAAACAGCAGCGTGGAAAACAATATCACTTACAAGGGACAAGAATCAACAGATACAGTCATCAAAAGCAATGTCTGGATGTAAACTTATACACTGGATGGTAGGAAAGGACACTTTAACTAAACCCAGTGTAGTCTGCAAAAATTTGAGCACACACGGGGAATGAAAATACAACCTGTATTTAGACATCCATTTAAAACATATTTAAAAGATTTTACAATTTGGGTGTAGTATAGCATTCACCCTGGCAATTTAGCAAAACTGTTGGTTTTTTTAAGGATAAAGACAGTTGTTTGCCGTCAATACAGAATACATTCTCCTATCACACATCCATTTTCTCCTCCTGATTTGCTTTTTTATTGTAGCAAAACACCCATCTCTCTCTTAGCTATCATTTATAGAATTGTAAGGGACAGAAAGTGGCCTCTTTTATAAATATCCTATTACTAAAAATTCTGGATTTAGTTTTAAGAAGGTTTGTTTCTCTAGTATATTTATCTAATTTCAGTTGAGAACAATGGAAATCAGAAAACAGGTTCTAAATAGGAAGTGACAGACTGGAGTTGTAGGAAATGCTGACTGCACATGAACCTGGAAATAACATTGGCATATGAAATGCATTTTCCAGGTCTCCTCACTGAAATATCACTTTTATTAAGGATTATTTATGAAAAATTTGTAGTATTGCTGAAACTCACCCTTGCAACACAAATCCAGTACGGATAATTTAGTCAAACATAGCAATTTGTAATATACATATAATTCTGGAATATTTCATATATTCTGAATTTACTTTATTCTGCCATACATAAAATTTTACACATTTAAATTAATGAATAGAAGATTTTTCATTGATTTATATGATGAACAGGTGATTTCTTATGCTAAGCAGTTGTCCTTTTTTCTTTTTCTTTTTTTTTCTCTCTTTTTTTTTTTTTCTAAGAAACAAATCTTTCTACTCTACTTTAAAGTCTTTTCACAATATAAAGGGGATTTTTGAGGAATTTTGCTCGAGGATTATAAGGATCTAAGAAGGATTTATGTCTGTTCTAGAAAGAAGAGCTATATGTATCAGTCCCTTGCCTTCTGTGGTTGGGTGTAGAACAGATTAATATTTATCTAGTTCCAATGCCTTACATCACTGTCATTGCTGCTCCATCTTGCTGGCCCACGAGGGGATTACGGAGACTCCACCAAGGATGAGAAGCAAAAGGAAGAAATTTGTCCCAGATGAGGTTAATGGCAAAATTCCTGCTACCGTCCAGTGGCAGCCAAGATTTCACTGGCAGAATTTTGCCAAGCTCTCCCCGAGCTGTCAATTCATCTGTTTTGATTTGGTCTAAACCAACACAGAGGTTGGTCTAAACTCTCACAGTCCTGAGGAAAACAAAGAAGAGGCATATGTCATCCCAAGGCATAACATTTGACCATAAATCATTCCAGACCCCAGTTCTCCTTCGATTTGTACAAATGTGTTTCTGGTATAAAGCCATGAGAGTTCTCCTTGATCCAAAATAATCCAAAATGGTGGGAAGCCCAGTGAAAAAGTTGGACTGCTTTGCACGTGAGCTGATTGAACTAATATTACCTCTTACCACCTAGACAAGCATAAATATTCAAAAGAAAAGCATGTTGGCAAATCAAAGCAAACCTTTAAAAAGTGCACCAGGATTTCCAGAAAAATAGATTCCTAATTCTTTTTCCACCATAAGAGGACAGTAATTAGTAAATCTGACTAAAAAGAAGCAGGGATTTTTAAAATGGATATTTTTCTTGTTTTGTTTAGAGTCTGGTAACAGCCGAGGTGCTGTGATATCTCAAACTTATGAACACAAATAAAATTGTTGGCACAAAACAGCTTTTCTCTGCCTTCAAAAAATTGCAGGTGATATTAGTGATCTTTCCTGATTTCAAGTCACAGGAAGGGTAGGGCTTTTTTTTATTTTAAGTCAGCACTGTTACCTAAAACATGCCACCAGTTATCTCAAGTACTCCATACTCATTGCAGAAACAAGTCAGATATTATTTGTTGGCAGCAATGTTCATTGAGCTTTATCTCCCTATAATCCAGCATGCGAATGGTTTTCAACAGCTTTGATTTGTGGAAGTCTGATTGTTTTATGTAACATTCGGTAAACCTAACATAAAACCACAGATTGCTTGTAAACCCTGTGTTGTTCAGATGTCATTGAGTAACCCAATGACAT
The DNA here is from genome assembly GCF_964106895.1 of Numenius arquata. Classification (NCBI taxonomy): domain Eukaryota; kingdom Metazoa; phylum Chordata; class Aves; order Charadriiformes; family Scolopacidae; genus Numenius; species Numenius arquata. The sequence goes on from NC_133577.1 coordinate 40,360,347, forward strand.
CTGAACCCAAGTCTTGTCTTTTCCTTAATATTGTGTTCTGGGACCTGAAAGAATATTATTGTAAAAACTGGACAAATAATCTGTAATTTGATTTGCCCTAAAAATGAAAACATTAATGTTGCTACCATCTCTCATAGAAGTTGCATCTATGAGTCGCACTTGTGCTTTCTTCTTTGTGGCTCCCTGGCCAAACTACACCACACATTCTTGCTTACCCTATTTAAATGTTGACTTTATTCTTGTTGCATTTAAGCCTTTTTAACTTCTGGGTCAATTGAATGCTTGGGGATGCTGATGCCCACCTTCTTCATCTCTCATCCTTATTACAGTACCAGTGAGCAAAACTGTTTGGCCAACCTCCCTTCAGCACACCCATGATGGAAAAACAGAAACAAGGAAGAAATTCCTTTGGTACTTCAAGTTAACAGGGAGGAAAGACAACTTCCTAAATCAAAATTGTTTGCAGCATTGCATTGCCTATGCCTATCCGGTCTTCAGAATGGATGCATGCCAGGAATCTCCAGGGCAGCCGCAAGACCACTGCCTGGGCAGTTAGAAATCAAGGTCAGGTTTTCATCCCAATTTATTTGAGCTGGCTTTTAGTGAGTCAACTATCTTTTTTTATAAATTTTACTAAGAATTTTATATTAGCTATATCTTTATGTACATTCTATATTTTTATGTTGGTTGTGAAATAAATAGATAGAAACTTATCTAACATAGAAAATACTAAGCCTTTATTGATAGCGTTCTTTCTGAGGACAAAGGCAGAAATGTACAGTCTTAAAATAGCTATATTTATGTAGATTACTATCCATATAGCTAGTCCTTTTTTCCCTTCTACGTTTGCAAAACTGTTACCTATTGAATGCAGTTTTCTATTGATAGCCAGTTCTGAATGACTGTTCCTCCCAAGACTTAACAACTTATTTTCATATTGCTTTCACACTTTCTGATTCATTAAAATACAAATCCAGACCCCAAAATAGAAACTTGAGTTTTCCAAGAAAATGTGTGAAGAGCCTTAAAATCTGAATGCAAAAATCCTATTCATAAGGCCACTGGCAAGATTCAACTTCAGTTCCCAAATGCTTTCTTTAATCCAGAAATTTTCCTTTGAGAAAGTTCTGATAGAACATAGTAAAATCTCCGCAGAACGGACTATCCAATGACTAAAACTATGCAACGCCATATTTCTGGAGACCACAGAACAAAGTATGCACCCTTGTTTATTCAGTGTTACTTTTTCAAAGTTTGTAGGAAAATGGGAAACAGTAATAGACATGTCCCATTCTTGTGACCTGCTAGAAGGTTTCAGACCTGACCTGAGCAGTGCATGATCACACTGTCTATGTCCCAGGCTCGCTCAACAGCATCCCAAAAGGATTCCTGCATACCAGTTGTGTTGCACAGACACACACTCCTTCTCCCCATAGCACAACTGCAAACTGCTCCAACACACACAGAACAAGCAGTGGTACACTCTGGGTGAAGACTATGGCTTGTGTCCTTGCCCTTGCTTACTTTCCTAATAACAACAATGATAATAAAAAACCCACTGATCTTGAACTTTCCAAAACTATAAGTCATTAGTTCTGAAGAGTGAAATTTCTTGATGTTGTTTTGGTTTTTTTTGTTTTGTTTTTTGTTTGTTTGTTTTTAAAAAAAAAATCTCTTTATAAATTTTGTTTTAACCAGCCTTGCAGAAAAACAACATTAAAAAGAAAACATGCAGAAAGCAGTTATTCTCTCAGGACCCATTCAAGTGCAAGCAAATTCCCTTTGTGTTTATGTGTGTGTTTACGATGAGTGAGAGCCAACTTCTCAGTATGAACTTCATAACAACAGTTTGGTCTGTTGCATTTTAAAGATGAACAAAAACTTCCAGCTATATTTTTTAATCTGTATTACTAACATCAATAACAAATGTTAAGAACAATCTGAAGTACCTGAGTCTATCTCAATATGAAACTCGGTTTTGCAATTTAGTGAGAAAGAAAACAGACTAGGTCTCTGCAATAATAAATTCTTCTTATAAACCTACTATCTTCTTGTGGATTCATAGCATTTTCCTACAGATACTTTACTCTAGTAGCTATTAGTCTATTTTACCATGTAAATCTTGACTTCCACCAGGCATTAAGGCTCCTTTCCAAGCAGCTGATGGATCGTTGTCTTTCAGGGTCAGTACTGCCTCAGAGCTGTGGCTGACTTAATTTGTCCTCTGGAGATGCTGCTCCATGCTCTGAGCTGAACCACCACTCCTCAGGAGCTGGCATTACCAGATCGGACATAATAAGGCTGCTGGAGAGGGAGAAAGGTCTTATGTAGTTGCAAAGAGCTTCAGCAAACAGATTATGAGCCCGACCAAGGTACCAGCTTCCAAATGCCTGCGTGCATGGGAAGGGGCGTCATGGTGCATGATGAGCATTTACATGCCACTTTCAGTATAGTACATTTATCACGGGATAGGAACCTCAACAAGCTCAAAGGAGGGTTGAAGGCAACTCTCTATTACACTGACATGATGATTAATGCCTACGCTGGCCACAGTAGATTCACACAATTTACACCTGTGTAAACAACCAGAGACATGGCCAGCAGGATCTCATCCTACTGGAGCATAACCACTTTGGCACGTTTGTACTGATGTTAGTGGGAACATGCAGCATTCAAGTCCTGGCTGTTTTAATAATAATGTGTGTAAGCCTCTGGAAAGTTTGATTTTAAAAAACAACAGTGCCTATCATTTATTGTCACTATGATCTTTCTCTTAGCCACCCACACAGAGGCTAAAGCTATATCTCAGCATGGAGACAGAGAAAATTATGTGCTTTTCAAAAATCCTTGCTATTTTATTTAACCTACTAAAAATAGATAATCTACAGGAGTCTGTTGTAATCTCACTCTGGTTTAAACAAATCCAAGAACGCAAACTTCTATAGTATACCTCCTGATTTACATATCCTCTACAGTATCTGATAACCTGCGCTTCTCAGCCCCTGGTCTCTTTGGGCAATACACTGGACTCTCAGCTCTGCCCAGTACTCCTGCCTGAATTCATACCTGGCGTCCACCTTCAATCTGTTGCCACCAGCAATTGCAAAACAACTGCACATTACTAAAACCTTTTTGTGCCTCTGTCTTTCAAATATTCACCTCTGTGCTCTTCTGTGGTATTGCTTTTGTGCTGCTTCTTCCTTGGCCCTCAGCTGTCAGATCAATGCATTCATTAAGGAAAGCTTCCTTTTACTGCACAGATGACGAACAGACATCATAAAATTGTTATATTTGACAATTCTTCTTACAGGTTTTATATGGTGGCTACATTCTGCCACAAAAAAGACTCAGAAGACTGATGTACAACCTTTCCAACAAGAGGAGGAATGTAATTAGAGTGTATTTTCTAGAAGTCTCTGCTTTGTTCAGTGTAGAAGCCAGACCTCATTCCTCACATTCCCTTTGTTTTATGGTAATTGTGAATAAAGTGAAGTGGGCTGCAAGTATCTTTACAATTGTTTTATATTACTTGGATAGATAATTATCTGATTGTGCCAACAAATACATGCTTATAAGGCCTTCAAGCACTGAAAGAAATGATATGCAATTCTAGCCATAATTGTGTGCAGGTGAAAGAGCAAGAATAAAATTTTGAGAGCCAAACTGAGTTCCCTTTGGAAATCAAGAGCTTAACTCTTCTCACCCTAAGTGAGAAAAAAAAAAAAAAGAGTTTCAGGATGTTTTAAGATGAAGGTTTAGGATGAAAAGTTTTAGGATGAAATAAAGAACTTTTCATTTTCTGTGTGATTCAAGAAAATTTTGGTTGTGGCTGAGAACTCCGGAGTTAGTGGGGAGGGAAAAATTTCCTTTTTCTAGTGAACAATGCTCAGGGCTGTAACTTAGCCCCTTGAAAACACTGTAGCTTGCCCTTGCCACAGTATGAGGAATATTACTCTTCTCCACCCTAGAAATGTCAGCCAAGTTCCTGGGAAGTGTGTAAAGAAAAAAAGGAGCCTCGAAGGGCTGTTTTGCCTAAGCTGCTTCTGTAGCACTGATCTTCTGAGGTCTTGCCTGGACTGTCTGCAGGTAGGATAGTTCCTGTCTATCTCACAGTAATCATTGTGGTATGTTGGAATAAGAATTCATCATACAGTTAAGTCCAAATGTCCCTGTCTTAGTTTTCCATACTTTCCAATACTCATATCTCAGCACTGCAGGGAAGGGTAAAAAAGGTCAAAAATCCAGTGTCTCTGATGTGCTAAATGTCCGCATACAGTTAAAGTACCTCCCCAGGTGCTCATAATTTACAAAATTGGAAATATCCCATGTGGGCACCACAGTGGCACCATAACAGGACAATTCTCAATACTATTAAACACTGCCCCAGTGCATCACTGAATTACATCTCCATATGTATCTCTGCTTTACATGCGAAAAACTGCTCCTCCAATTATAAGTGACTTAGGTCCACAATTCTGTCATTTAAAGATACATGATGCAGTTGTCTCTATCATTGCAGCAAAATTCACCATAGTTCTTGAAATGACAGTGGACGAGTGTAGAAGATATTTTTATGTTTGAATAATCATCATCATAACCACGTGCTCATCTACGTTTTTGATCATCAAAGGCATCTTTGTAGAGAGTTTCTTATGAAATTTCTTTAGCATCTTATTTCTGAAGAGAGAGAACATCATCTCCTGCACTGTTTTGACATGTCCTGGTTCTGGTAAGACGAATAAATGCAACAACAGAAAATAAAACTTAGCTTAAAAAAATTCAGTGACCCAATCAAACCTTAGGAGAGATTTTCCCTCAAGTGGATATGATATTTGGGTGCACTAGATGCTATATGAATAAATAAAACCATATTAAAAATGTATTTCTTGACCTGTTGCCCTAAAAAAATCAATAATTTGTAATGCCAAAATTTCATTATACTCAATATACAGTCCCCTAGGTGGAGAGAAGGATGCAAAATATTCCAGCCCATGACTTGTTTGTGACAGTCAAAGAGCAGTGCTGGGTAATGAATTATTCTGTGTGAACCAGGAGAGTGAGAAAGAGCTGGGGCTCACTGCAAGGCAGGGCTGCCTAATTAACACCTCTCACCTGTGACAGTCACCACCTGGAGACTTGACATCCCCAAACTCATTTGCACACAATCCTCTCCCATGGCTCCCTGTAACAGACATAAAGTACGCGTTTCCCCACCACCTTGGGTAAAGTGCAGATTTTCTGTCATTTAGTCATTCCTTTCTCCCCAAGGTCTGTGTTTCATATGTTTTGAGAAGAAGAGTTCCTCCTGCATACGTGGCAGATTTATGACTAAAATTGAGATACTTTTCTCCCAAGCATGGAAAAAAACCTTACCTTTCAAAGCATTGAGCCTTAGAGCAGCAAAGCCAGGGTCTAGGGAGGAGGAGAAAGAAAAGCTTTATATATGGCAGCACCTTTTCTAGTTTACAAAATTCTTATAGGATCCCTTTCCATCTTTACATTTAACACAGAAATGATCATATACCTGCTGTAATACTAGTAATCTGAAATAAAAGGTACTTGAGGCATATTTTAAGAAGATCTATTTCAACATAATAGTTGGGGGGTTTTGGGGGGTTTGTTTTGTGAACTCAAGGCAAGAAACAGAGAGACAGACAAAAAGATATTGACCATAGTTCAATGAAGGTAGAAATTAAATCATTACCTCTAGATATATACATAACCTGGCACCTGGATAATTGGTGCCATTTGACTTCTCTGCTGGGCAGTCTGGAAAGGTTAAGCATGATTACCAGATGGTACATACACAGTGTCATCTGAGTGGGTGTATATGCAAACATATATTAGTAATCTTTGTTTTGAAGCTCCTTAAACTGCTGAAATGTAGGGTACTGGTATAAAAGAATATGTTTCACACAAAGCAAAAATATCATAAGCATACTGTTCAAGAGTGTGTTGTGTGGGTTTTTTTTAAGTTACTATAGTTTAATTAAGCTGTGATTATGAAATTAAGTCATGAGCATTCTTGAAATACAGTATCTTTGCATAAATCCATTAGAGCACATAACCAAGGTAAAATCTGAGCTTCACAGAGTAATTAACAAATATTGGGGTCCCAATGAACCTCCAAACAACACAATCATCCAAACGGAAGGTTTCTTGCTCATCCCCGTCTGCAGCCAGTTTAAACAGGATGAGAATACATTCAAAAACCACCAGACATTGCACAATCCAGACTGTCCCACTTATTATGAAGAGTTTCACAATGTGCTATGGCTCCAAACTGGCATATTCCTACATCCTTTACATTGCTCCAGTCACACCAGTGAAATGATGGCAAGAACTAATTTAGGCTAATATGTCTAATGCAAGAGAAAGACCAAAGCATTGGAAAAAATGAGGAATGTCCATTTTAGGGACCATATTACCGTATTGTTTTACTTATTAAATTATCTCTGTTAAAGCAATATCATCGACATAACAAAAAGTTAGAGTTAGGAGTCTTGCAAGGACTTCTCCTAATTCCTAATCATTGCTCTCAGCAACTGCGTATAATATATCAATTTTATCCCACGTGGGGAATCATTACCCTTTGTCTCTGAATTTGCAGAACAGAATTTAAGAGCTACAGTCCGTTTCCCACATGATAGAAGACTAAATATTTCCATGAAGATTGCCTAGTCTGAGTGATATTTTTTGTCACTGCATTATAAAACTTTAAAAATATTGGGAACTTTTAATGTTCCACTGTGCTGAAAGCATCCTTTCTGAATTTACTGAGGCGTCCCAGAACCTTTCATAGTCTTCCAATCACAAAATGCAGAATAGTCAGTCTTCCTGTGCATGTCTAAAAATATTATTCACAGCTGTGTTTGGACACACATTTTAGGACTGCTATAGACAGGGCTGAACGTAGCTGCCTGTGGCTGCGATGTGGGTGGGAGGCTGTGCAGTAACACCGCAACTTTCATCAGGAGACGCGGGGAACCACTGTGATAGACCCAACCCTCCCTCATCCCAGCACTTCTGTGCTCAGCCACAGAGACATTTATCACAAGAGGAAATTCTCCCCCTCTCTTTGTTCTTTCGTTATTTTTCCCTAGACACATATAGGATATGTGAAAGGTGCTATAGTTAAAGCCTCTTTAGGCCTCAAAATCCCAGCAAAACCAAGTGTGTCCCCATCTGACAGCCTCAGAATGGGGGAGCCTCAGAAACATGCCCCAGCTCCTGCGCTCTGGCTGGATTGTGCAGCTCATTCTGCAACAGCAGTTTCCTTGTGAAATTTTCCTTGTCCACATGATCCCTGGATGTTGGCCCCCAGAGATCCTCAGAAATATTGGGGGAAAATAAAAGTAACTGAACATAACTGTATAAGGTCTAATAGTAAACTAATCTACTACTAGATCTCTGTACTTGCTAAGTTTTGAAGATTGCATGTGATCAATACCAAAACATTGGAGGATGTTCTATAAACCAGCTGGGAAACCCCTATAACAAAAATTGTGTAGCATTTTATACCTCTTTATAAAGCAATTAAATCATAACCTCCACTAGAATCCACCAAACCCATCAGATTCTGAGGCCAGGTAGAGCAGCGAAGTGTGACTATATACTAGGCTAGCAATTTATGCATTTCATTACCTTGGACTGTGTGTCTTTTTCCTGGGTTTTACTGCTAGAAATACTACACTAAATAAACTGTATAAGGAACCAGAGCCACACACACATGCAGGTACCACAAGAAGCAGAGCTGTAGGACCCATCACACCAACCCAAGGACAAATGTCTTCAGTTTCAGACAGGTAGCTGAGAACAGGAGGAAATCTCTGGGGGGATGTGCATACCATGGCAGTGATCACCTCTCAGAAACCCTGACCTTAATCAGACTTTCATGGGAGTTTAAAGTCCCTTTTTGGGTGCGATTTTATAACAAGCATTAACTACTTACATACCTACCTCGGCATTATCAGTAGAGAGTTGAGCTTTGGTATCAGTAAAACAATCAGTAAAACTAACCCAGGACAGGGATGTGTCTAGTTTAAATAGTTTCTTATTAAGACATAGAGAACAATTTCAAGATATGAGTCATGGCATCTTATCAAGTCCTACCCAGGTTCACACAGTAGTGAATAACCACACTGATTATGGCAGACAATAGTTCCCCGACAGCTGTAACCTAGTTGTTGGCAGCAGTTAGTTGGGTTTTTTTTTTAAGTTTTTTACCAGCACACTAAAAGTGTTCTTCCTCAAGAGACATCTTAGGCCATGGGAAAAAAAGGTCATTGCTTAATAAGAAATCCCAGCTCCAAAGGTGTAACTATTGCATCATTTGTAACAATGGTTAAAAAAAAAAACATTCAAAAACCCCCAAAGCAGCTTTGTATCATATATGGGTTATTTGAAAACAAAACATGGAGGCTGTTTGATATCAGTTATGGCTGGTCAACAAGCTAGGCTTCTACCCCATCCAACCAGCTAGATTTCTACTCCATCAAGTTTCTTGCCTGCTTTGCTTCCTTGGAATGAACTGACAAAAGGCACGCTGAGGTCCTGGGGAAGATCTGAGTACTCTCCAGGCAGCTCTGCTGATACATTTAAATCTTGACCTACAGAGAGAGAAAAAGACCACCTGAAAATGAAAAGGTTAACCAGACATTCATGGTATGAATATTTTTTTCTCTTTGTAAAATAGCTTTGGAAAGCCAAGGCAAATGCAGAGGAAGCAGTCTCTCTCTCTGCCTGCCCAGCGGCAGCCCCTCCGGGGGGGGGTGCACCAGAAGGTTGTCCCTAGATGCAGCAGCGTTTCTCCTGGATCCTCCTGCTACCTGCTGTCTCCCACAGCCAGTTTGCTCTTAAATACGTAGTGAAGTGATTCACATGACTGCTAAAGCTCCTTTTTCCCTTATGAGGAGCTGTGAAATGTAAAGTGGAACCTGGAACTTGCCTGACAAAACTGAATCAATGAATAACTGTGCTTGCACTGGAGAGGAAGCAATTAATCAATTTGACCATGTGCATTTATTTACGATAGTGGATTATAAAAGCAAAGTGACCTGTTAGGATTTGTTTTCTGACTTTCTGTTGGGATTGGCCTTCAGACTTACCTGTGTGTGTTTTAAAACGCTGCCAGCTGTGGCAAGCAAAAAAAAAAAAAAAAAAAAAGCAAGCAAACAACGATTGAAAATGGTGTCACAGGAGCATTCTCTATGAAGGAAGTACGTAGCTGAAGTTATAGTTCATCCAGTGCATGGCACGTGAGCCTTTCGTGCAGGACTTTCTTCTCTGTCATCGCTTTCAGCCTCCGTAGAACTCAGCACGTCTTGAGAAGCAGGAACCGAGGCAAAGCAGAGCCCGGGGTCCCCAGCTGCCCACTGACGGCAGCAGCAGCAGGGAGAGGACCCTGGGGTGCATGAGACAATCAGCCTGAAGGGGTTTGAAAGCCCAGGGGAGATTTACTTTTCCACTGTAAGGCATAAATTTGTAGAGAAAGTATTTGTTGGTTTTGCATAAATATAGACTAGTGACAATATTCAAATCCAGTTTATGAAATTTACATCACTTTTTCTGAGCCACTTTCATGAACCATTATTATCAAGCAAGCCAAAAATTCTCAGTGTCTGTCTAACTGACTCTCAATACCTAGGATGTTGTATGCCTTTTGTTGTTTTTATAAATATACTATGTTCTTTCTTCTGCCTTTTGGATTTTAATTGCAGATTAATTATTTCCAGACATTGTCTCATAACCCTAATTGTGCAGTAACATCACAATTAAGTTTATCTGTGACCTTCCTCCTTCTGACAGAATCAAACTGTGTGGAGTTCAGACTTCCCAGAATTCAACCTCAGCACAGAAGCTCCTTGCCAGATCCGCATCTGAGACGATGAAAGATGATCTGTTCCAAAGCATCCAGCTAAGGCTGTGGAAGAACAGCAATATACAATATGATATGAAGGCATTTTTTGATTTAACGGAAAAACTGTAGACTAGGCACAATTCTAACTGCTCTTTACATTGATTTTATACTCTTGTAACCTCTCTCTCTTTCAAAGGGTAAATGTCTTTAAAATACAGAACACATACTTGTAAAAGCAATGATTTTTAAAAGGGTAACATGACATGAGCCTAATCTTTCCTGTTTAATCAGCAGACAGAGAAAATGGGATATAACATGACTGGCTGCATCCTCTGTGGCTTGAGCTCAGAGTGAAAGCTGATAGGGAACATTTTGATGGAAGGGAAAAAATGGGAAACGACTTTTTACGCACAAAGCACAGTTCTGTTATCAGGATGATTAAAGCCATTTACTGTAAAATAACAGCCTTCCGGATCCTCTCAACATCCTGAACTCATTCTGCTGTTCTGTGGTAATTAGATGGGTTTCAAATGTTGTAAAATATAAGCCTGTTTATGGTAAAATGTTCTGCTAATCAAGATGTCTCAGAGTATTTGATACTATTTTTTATCTCTATTCCTTCTAACATCTGTCATAGAGGGGAGGCAATGGAGCTCTGCAAAAACATAACTAATACTTCTGCAACTCTAATTTCCTAGAGCTTAAACCAAAACATTGAAGAACAGAAAATTCTATATGAACCAAGAAAAGCTGGGGTGGGTGCCAGGGTCGCAAGGAAAATGAGAGTTCTGTCTGAATTCTGATTTCAGGGAGTCGGGATGTGCCTCTGTGTGTGTGTGTCTGGGCTCAGGTCCTCCAGGACAGGTTGAAGAGTGAGCACAAATCTCCTGCACCCTGAGGAGCGTTCTAACCCAGCTCCTGGTTTAAAACAAAGGAGATAGCAGAACTACCAGCTGCACCAGCTTTAGATCTCCCCCTTCATTTCTTTTGCTTTCCTTACAAGTCAGAGCTTGCAAAGGAAACTTCCTGCTGGCTAAATGGTTACATGGGATTTATTTTTGTTTCTCTTATCAATTTTCTTTTTCCAGATTTCCCTAGTCCTTTGAGGCACTGGACTTTTGGTCAATGGCTATTGAATACAGTTCCATTTTCTTTACTGTCATGCATTTCACTGCCCCAAATCTCTTCAATAACATAATCTGCTGCTTTCTGCAATGCAATAAGGAGACCAGACCTCCCCTCCACAGCCTTTACTCCCCATCTCTTACCAGTTAGCTGCGTTCTCGCCAAAGTGCACATGGCATGACAGCTCTTTGGTGCAGGGCCATGCTATCACCCTGTCAAATTTCAGAGTTGCTTTCTCAGGTTATTGACTCCTGCTCAGGAGTTTCAGTCAGCAGCTCAGATTTACAATATATCTCAGGGCTCAAAAGGTTGAAGCACTTCAAAGGCTTCCAGCCGCTCAAGCTGCAAGAGAAGAGGAAAAACCTTGAGGTGACTTGGCATATACATATGCATCACAGAAATAGTTCATCAATGGAGAAAATTTAAGAACGGTAATATATCTTTTGAAGAGGGCAGGACTTGATTAGCACAGTTTGCAGGCAGAAACTTTGCTAGAGGGCTTTCGATGGCACAATATAGATGTACGGACACAGAGGAACTTTAATGGCATAATACAGACGTACATTTATCTGTGTACATAAGGTGGTGGTTCTGCTTTCTCTGCAGATGAACAAAGCTGTAAGTTTCAAGGAAGTGCAGAGTTCTCTAAATCCAGTAAAGGGATGAATCTTTTCCCTGATAATTATGTAGTGTTTTCTGCAACCCAGTAGCATGATGTTAACCTGCCAAGATTGAGTGGCAGCCATCTGCTCCGAAACCAAGCCTGTGTGTAGTTGACTGCCAGAGAAGTGAATTACCTGCAAGACTATAGCCCAATGAAATACAAATGCAGTGCCTGCAGCAAACTAAACAGACAGCTCAAGCCAGATCACCTCATCAAATCCCCTCTCCACACACAGCCGATGATTAATAAGGGTAGCATCCCTTCACAGACAGCCCAAGGAAGTTAACTGTCATGCCGCCAAATGCCACTGGAAGACTTGAGGCCAGCTACGCTAAATATTTTATGAGTGAAGATATCCATGGAATAGACATGCCAATGCAAGTATCCACACCGCACCTTGGGGTTTAAAAAGTAGAACTGTGACCAGCCACTGTGACCACTTCTTTCAAGACTGAACAGCTAACAGCTGCATTGTAGCAATTCCTGCTTCTTCAGAACACTTCTCACCATGTTAATGACACAAGAGAACAACTGGATGCGCAAACAGGGAGAAACTGGTCAAATAACATTTTTAACACCCTATACAGGATGTTCTCCGTTTAGCAAATTTGGATCACAGTCTCAGGTCTTCTGATTTACACAGAGTTTGCATTCAAAGTAGATTCAGTCCATATTGATGATAATTGACATTAACCTTGCAGGGGCTGCAGTATTCTTCTTACCACTGGTAAAGGCAAATCCTGCTTGCATCTAAACATCAGAATTATTTGGAAAATGGTATGTAAACTACTTACTGCTTTCTTCTGGTAGTGCTGGAAATGCTGATTCTCATAAAAAATTGAGCCAGGTTCTGCAAGCTACTAGGTTTGGTTCATCTACTGGGCATTAACGTGAACATGAAATCTTTGTTTGCTACAGTTTCAGGAAGTTACCAGCCAGACTTTCAAGGCTGAAGGCTTGATAAGCCCATCACTCTGTGCCTCCCTCGTTCTTATACCTTTCCTTAAGTATTAGTTATCATTTGCATCAAAGATACAGTACAGGGTTAGATGGACCTTGGATAATACAACTGTTCTAGTGTTTGAGTAATTGAAGCAAAGTGCATTTCTGAAACAGATTTGTTATTCATTCAGAAGCACATAGTTTTAAACATAATTTCTGTTCAAGTGGAAAGCTGACTTTTTTTTTTCCTTCTCTTTTATTCAGAAGATTACTCACCTTGACATTTTCACGTGAACAGGTATTTTGAACATTTCAGCATGGATTCTTGTAATGCTTTGAACTGAGACTCCTGAATAACTTAGTTCAGACTATTTATTAATATACTAAAAACAGTAATCAGATGCCTGAAATGGAATGAAATGAGCCAGAAAAGAACATCATAGAGGGGCATATCAACTACATTTAAAAAAAAAAAAAAAAAAAAGAAAAGAAAAAAAGGGGCGGGGGGGAACTGAGCTATAGCACCATATTGTGGTGTCAAAAATACCAATATTGGCAATGATTTCTCAGTATGTTCCATTGGGGGGTGGGAAGGAAATATCATTGGCAGAACTATTTTGAGAATGGTTCCTGTTGATTTAGACAGAGAGGCTTTGCTAGACTGGTGGCAAAAACAAGAATAATTTACACTCATATTTGCTCATTAAAAGAAGTTCAGCTAATACACAGTTTGGACTGAAGTTTCAGCATGTACATGCAGATGGATGGTATAGTCAGATAGAAGAAATTCAAGTACAAGAAACAGTAGGAGGGCTAGTGACGTAGTGAGACAGCTTACATCAATGCTTTTTTAATTTTTGCTGCCAAGACACACTCTCTCCAATTTTACTGTTGCTCATACAGATAATTTCCTCTTTGAAAAACAAAATCAGTTCAAAGCGAAGAGTAGCAGCCAATTTTGAGTAACATATAATAGATCTGCACTAAAAACATCAATAGATCAATGCTGTTTATAAGTGACTGTTGGAACACCCTGTCACATAGTTATACAGGAAGAGTCTGGTCAGTGAAACAAAACTATTTCTATTTAAATGAAATTATTTCTTCCACATCTATGATGTTTGCAAGAGATGAGCAGTGATCAGATGACCTTCTGTCTGCATGAGTATTGTGAAATTTCTCCACACTTTTGTAGATGTTCTGGTGACACCAAATGGTTAATAGAAAAGACATTATGTTACTTTGACTTTTTGTCACACTGGTTTGGCACATTCATAGGTCTTTTATTTGATAAAAAGTTATCTATTTTGTTTTTGCTCTTTTATCTGGTACATTGTAGTGCTGGAACAAGGGGCCTACCAACCTTTTATTTGTTCTATCATATCTCAGCTCTCTATTCTTACGTGACTTCAATTTACCCATCAGTACAAAATGTTTGATTAAAATAGACATGGGTGGGTGTGTGGCATAAATTGCACTTAAAACAGCAATCTAAAATGGGGTTAAGAAAAATGATGTCCTTATGATTAATTGCAGTACTTTTTTATTTGATGTGAGGTACATGCTAATGACTGCTTTTAACATATTCCTGTTGCTGCTTCTTTATTTATCTATCCACAAAGGTATTTGATTGAGTAACTGCTGTGAGTGGGGCTTTATGTAAACATGCATTACAAAAACAGAGGAATAGCATTACAGTAGTTTTTTTGAAGTGGCAGATTCTGGCAGCAGCAGTCCAGTGAAACCAACAAATGGAGTATGTCAGCCTTTAATTGTTCCGCACTTTCATATAACTGATATTGGCACAAAAGCTCCATTCTGCAGACAGTGGGAGTTAAAATAATGGGAGGAGACGTTCAGTCTCTGTACTGTACATGAAAATGTTCAAGCAAGCCATTAACTAGATCTTCCATCCCCTGACACTTTCCACTCGTCCCTCCTCTGACTGATGCACGAATTAGATTAAGAGAGAAAATCTTTTCTATGAGAGGACAGCAAAGGGACTGTAGGCTGCCTGCTGGCACAGGATGGCACAAGTTTTGGTCGCTCAGATCAATGCAAGGGATGTCTGCAGGTCTGGAACAAGCTACCAGGATCAACTGTCACCAAAAGCAAAGAACATCTACCCTCCATTGTTCCCACATGCACAAACAAGCCAAAAAAATAATAAATAGTATCTATATTTCACCCTTAAGAATAACAAAAGTTACATGAATAATATGTAGACAAATGAAGTCAACCCAAGGGGTTATTTTTCAGACTGTGGTACGCAGTCTGTTATGGATCTCTGAAATAGTTCTAAAGAGGCTATGGAAGTTAACTAAGGAAAACATGTTCCTTGTCCATAAGCCTACATCATTTGCATGAAGTCCACAATCCACTTGAAAACTTTAGGAAAAAGGTTTGAAAAACATTGATTTCAATAACACCACCAGTTGGGGTTTCTTCTCTTTGTAAAAAGAAAGATCTATCATACAAGCTAGAAAAGAAATAAGAAAGAAATGCCTAACAAAATAATACCTTGTTGATTTTTACACGACTTATCTTCTTAAGTATGGGAAACTTAAAGCCAGTTTCTTAAAGCCATGAATTTCTGGTCCCAACAAACTAGGCACAGAAACTGTCCACACAAGTGTAAAATAGATTATATGCTGAAAAAGAGGTTTAGAGTCACTCCTTTTTGGAAGAAATATGCTTTTATTTTCTTTCAATGTGATAAAATACAATTGTAGTTCCTTCCCGAGAGCAGTTTTGCATTCTTTGTCATGAAATTTCATGGGAGACACCCCATGCAAGGTAAAACACATGCTGCACAACCTCAGCGCTGGTTTGCAGCAATATCCTCTCCTCAAGATAGGAAAATACAGTATACATTCCCTTCTGCGGTACATGAGATGTGATAAGGGGAAATAACACTCAAGGGTTAATAGCAGGGCCATTGCTTGGCTTAAGCTGTGTATCTATAGCCTAAAGCCATTGCCAAGGTGTTTAGGCAAAGAAAGGATGTGTTGAAACCATAAAGTGGTCCCCTCGCTGGGAGATAAGGGAACAACTGGTATTCTCAGTTGTCTTGACAGAGCGATCATCTGGTTTCCCAACCCCGTGGCCTGGAGCAACACATTAACATTAAAAGGGAGAGGTACACAGCGAGGAAGACGCGGCCTTCATCCCCGAGACCCCGGCCCACGACCACCAGGAGACACTGCGCATGTGTGGCTAGGAGGAGTTAAAGGCGGAGACTATGGAAATGATTTCTCGTAACTCATTGTAATAAAGACCGCCTTTTCGGGGAAAGGTTATGGATATGTATAGGCGCTCTTTGAATATGTAAGATCTGATCCAAAAGGCCAATCACATCCTGGGCTGCATCAAAAGAAGTGTTGCCAGCAGATCCAGAGAGGTGATTCTGCCACTTTACTCTGCTCTGGTGAGACCTCACCTGGAGTACTGTGTGCAGGTCTGGAGCCCTCAATATAGAAAGGACATGGACCTGATGGAGCGGGTCCAGAGGAGGGCCACCAAAATGATGAGGGGGCTGGAGCACCTCTCCTATGAGGACAGACTGAGGGAGCTGGGGTTGTTTAGCTTGGAGAAAAGGAGGCTCCGGGGAGACCTCATAGCGGCCTTCCAGTACCTGAGGGGGGCCTACAGGAAGGCTGGGGAGGGTCTGTTTACAAAGGCCTGCAGCGACAGGACGAGGGGCAATGGTTTTAAGCTGGAGAAGGGGAGATTTAGATTGGATATTAGGAAAAAGTTCTTTACCATGGGGGTGGTGGAACACTGGAACAGGTTGCCCAGGGAGGTGGTTGAGGCCCCTTCCCTTGAGATATTCAAGGTGAAGCTCGACGAGGCCCTGGGCAACCTGGTCTAGTTGGGGGTGTCCCTGCTGACTGCGGGGAGGTCGGACTAGATGACCTTTGGAGGTCCCTTCCGGCCTGGATCAATCTATGAATCTATGAATCTATGATTGTATAAATCCTAAGCTAACTGCCGCGGTGGGCGCGCACGATTTTGGTGGGGCGACCCCCAGTGCTGCCCGGCGGCGAATAAACATACCTACTTTACAACCTCACAGGTTGTGGAGTCTGCTTTCCGCACGTCAGATGGAGCTGCGATGACCTTCTCAGCTGCCACCTCACCTTAGAAGAGACTAGATTTAAGCCACGCACTTAAATGTCAAGGAATGACCTGGACTACACGTCAGTGATGCTGGAAGTTTGGTACCTAACACACACCAGCACTGCTGAGATTCGGAGCTACAGCTGTCATGCGGTCACAAATGTATGCTTTATTGTTAAACCTGTAAGGGCAAAAGGTGAGGGAGACATGTATTTTGGTTGTTATAGCCATGAAAGTGGGACTTGATGGGCAAGTGAGTGACAGAGGAGATGTTGCTCACAGAGCTGCTGCCTTTGAATTTTACCCCTTCATATATTTATTGTTTTCTTCATGCAATTTGATTTTAGATTCATTTCACCTTCAGGCTGCTATCCCAACAACCTTTCTTTGAGCTCAAAAAGGCTTACAAGAAAAGTGCATTACATCTTCTGAGAGGTACCCTGGGCAGGCCTGAGTTGTGCAAATACTTTGCTGTGCGCAGGGTTCCAGGGCTTTAAGCTGCACCTCAGAGGCGCCCAGCCAGACGTACACCGTTTCACTCCAGGGAAATAAACAAGTCGGTAGAAAATTCAGAGTAGCCTCATTAACTCAGAATATGTTCAGGTCTTCTCTTTTATTTGCTCTAGTTTCTGCAGGCTTGATGCCACATTAACAAGACACACCGGATAGTTTCTGGACGGGAGGGAAAGACTTCGCTGCATTAAGAGCAGGGATGAGAGTTGGGAGCTATTCCAAAGGGAAAAGCTGCGACTCCTGGAAGGTGAATGGCTACATTGAGAAATTGCCCGAGGAAGGACTTCAGACTAATCATCATCACTTGGGTGGATTTTTCTGAATAGGAGAGGGGAAACAAGTAGTTTGAGGTGGGGGAGGATGTGAGAATGAATTGGTTTGGCAGAGCTTAAGATAGATAAGCAGAGGATTAAATAGTGTAGAGAGGGAAGGAGCAAGGAGAACTGTTGAAGAGACAGAAAATGTTAGCAAGCACTTGAGTAGGAAAAAGAGCCAGCAGACAAGACTACATACTGTAAAAGAAAGAAAAATAGACACTGTGAAATATAGGAGAGACAATAAAGACTGCAGCCTTCTCACTCCTTTCCTCTGCCCAGATACTTTTGTTCGGCATTAGGAGCAGGAGAATCTCATCTCATTCAACTCCCACCAAAATCCTGTCTATTTGGCTTAAACGCCCCACTGCTTTTTTTTTTTTTTACTTTAAATTCTGTTGAATCTCTGGTGATGGAGAGACACATCTCACTGCAGTATGTTTGATAAAGCTAAAACAAAAGAGAGGCTATCTTACTTCTTTTCAGATATTAATATCCTCTGGTGAATAAGTCTGAATCCTTTTTGAGCTCAGTTCAGTTCAGTATCACGTGGCAATTATCATAAAGTTTCTGCTGTCATCTGCCCTTCTGAGCAACATCAGTGTCTTTCAGGGCCTCCTTTATTCTGCATCCACTGCTAGACAGAAATCACGCTCTTTGCAAATCATCTTGTAAGCACCTCATGAAGCTGTAGCACCATTTTAAAATCAATCTAAGTGCTTGACCGTAATAAAACATATCATGATGTGTACCTCCTCTTATTCACTGGGGGCGGGGTGGGAATTGGTTGGGTTTTTTTAGTCAGAAATAAATTTACCACTCCTCAGTTTGCAAGAAAATTGCTTTTGTAGCAATTTGCGGATACAATCCTCAACTCTTGTGACCCCCATTGGACAGTCATTTGCTGAATTCCTCCTTTTGGCAGCATTTTAAGCCATAACCCTCTGTTGAATATTAAATCATTCTAAAAAATATCATCAGCTAAAATTAATCTTTGGGAGGCAGAAGAAATAGCTGCAAGACTCCGTATGTTATCATTCTTAATTTTATTCCCTCCCAGTCTCATAATCCCCCTTCCATTTGTTCCAGTAGTTCACTTATCGGCTCCCTGAGGGTACCTCAGACTAGTCACTTCTTATCTCCTTACCACAAATGGGACATTACTTAAAGCACAAGCCTGAACAATGGTATCAGTCACTGTGTTTTTCTCTCCCTTTCTTTGTTAATGCACACTACTAACTCAGCCCACTCTTTTGCACTTGATATTCACTGAAATAAGCACTTAACAAATACAAGCTGCTTTCTGTGTTTTCTTAAAAAATAACCATTATTATCTCTTGCTCAATCGCTATGAATTTGAAACTATTTGACTGTGCAAGATAAGCTCATTCAAATAATTGTTTATGGTGAAAATGGCATTTTTATCAGTAAACTTGAGAGCAAAGGCTGACAGCTGGGCTGATGGCAGAGTAACCTCTTGTCCTATGGGATTATTGGCAGGACTGCGGATGAAAGTCAAGTTAGAAAACACTCCCACACTGAATATCTACCACAGAAGGCTAAATCAGAACATTTACTCCTGAACATAATGCTTTCTGCCAAGATTAGACAAGATGATTTCAACTTGCAGGGTCAGGTTTGTAAGGCATCATCAGTAAAGGACTACAGGACTTCAAGAACCAGATGGCAAACTAGAGAAAAATATGAATATCAGGATTATTCAGCATCAAAAATGATGACATAAGCATTTATATGATGCATGTATTTTGTTAAAACGTATTGTTCTGAAGTTGCAAGAAAAAAGAAAAGGCTGTTTACTAAGAACAGCTGTGAATGAAGAGCAAGTTGAAGAGAGTTGACCAAAGCCATGCATCAGAGAAGACAAGAGAAAAGATAAAGTCCTCCAAGAGAAGAGTAGATCAAGAAGAAGCACCAGTGTATGATGGCCAACAGAAAGCTGGTGAAGAATGGGATGGCGGTTAGGAAGTCTATGGAGTCTCCTGCCTTTATGGAGGCAGGAGAAGAGCAACCAAAAAGTACTGGCATGGACAACCTGCAGGGTTGGAAATTGGTTTTACCAGCAGAACACCAGTTAGACTCCAGTTAACAAAGTAATGCAACCAAGTGGAACAGAACAGTGGCTGGTTTGTTTGGGTTTCCCCCCACTCCGTAAAAATTCTTTCAGAAAATTCACAACAAAAAATGTTACAAATCTTTCTGATCCGTTGCAAGTGTCTTTCTTTGCAAGTCTTATGTGATTTGGTGACCAGTAGCTAAAAATAATAATTTCTGATTGCTACCAGTTTAATATTCAGCTGTTTTATCTGCAGATCCCTAGAAAATTTGGTTTGTCCAATCAATGTACTTTGAGTTATATGCTTAGAGGGCAAGTTTTAATAGCTAATCCTTAATAAATGAAATCCTTTTTACCTGTGGTTAAATCAATGTTTGCAGAGCATCTGTAGAAAAATAACTATGTTCCTTCAGAGATCCTGGTGAAACAAGTTGTATGACTCTGGAAGATAGGTCCTTGTTTAAGAGCACTACTCCTAGAGCAACGAACAGAAAATACATGGAAATAAAGACCTAGTAAGTAAGTTTGCCCAAAAGCACATCGCAGTGTTTACTGAGAATAACAGGTTTTGATTCTTAGCTTTTTGTGTCGGGGACAGTACCTTCTCTCTGTGGTTGTAGCAATCGGCACGGGCAAGGTAGTTGCTACCAAAATTGGCTTTGAAAGCGCTAATTTAAAAAACTATTTACTATTATTGAGAAGCCTGGGAAATACAGCCACAAACGAGTAAAATCCAATTACTGGGAGAGCAGGGGAGACATTGCCTGCCTAAAATCACTTACATCACACTTCACAAATTATCAAATTTTTAAACCATTCTTGAATAACAGTCAAAAACAACTGTTGTCATCTCAGGAAAAGGCTTTAGCATGCCCTGGTAGTCCTTGTCCAAGGCTGGTGAGCCCAGATCCCCATGGATGCTGGGTGAACCCTGCCCTTACCTTGCTAGCCCAAAGCGTAGGCGGAGGCAGCAGCAGCGAACCCAATGATGAAAATGAAGGCCAATGGCAAACCCAGGGAAGTATTAAACTATAGAATGCCATGAGCTGCTTAAATTAGTCTAGGAACTCTTCCAGCTTTGAATCAGACCAGAAATTAAGATATAAAACACATGGCCTGAGTTTTCCAGCATATACCTGTGGGAGGCTAAGCGCAGCATTTGACCCTGGATTTAATATCCGAATGACCTTTTCTAGATTTCCCTGAATGCCACCAGAGATTTTTGTTCCCCTGTCAGTGCCATGCACCTCCTTGCAACATGCACTTTTTTCCTGACAGCTTGTGTTTTATGATCTGGTGTGATTTCATTCCTGCTGCAGAAAGGGAGAGCAGGTCTTTTCTGGCTCAGTGGACCTGTGTGCGTCTCTCACAAACCACTATTAGCTATTTCAGCTCATACAAGGCCCCTTCTGACAAATCTGTAGCTTGGTTAACCTAGTCATTCTTAGTGCATGCTACAAAATCTCTCCCGCCAAATGAATTCTGTATTTCAGTCTAATATTTACAGAACATTATGTAGGCTATTTAAAAAAAAAAAAAAAGGTCTGTTCTGTGAACTTATGGAATATTATTTTTTTATTTTAATACCAATAGTAATTATTAAATACAATTTCAATGTAAAGTTTAATTTTAAATGAAAAATAAATATCAAATTTATATATTTGAAATTATTATTTTTGAACTCTGAGTTTAGAATGTTTCAGCCAAATACCAGCAGCTTACCAATACAGTACAAGCAATCACCTATGTTTGCATTTCAAATTTGGTCACTGGGATTATATCTGGCTGGACTAAGCCCTAGCTATAATTCCCACATGATCAAGTAAGACGTACATGTCACTGCAGTTTAGAGCTGTCTACACTTAAACCTGATTGAAACTTAAGTAGATGAGGAAGATGGTCAGCCTGTGCCATATTCTCAAATGCCAAATATGCAAAGGAGGAGAAGCTTAGATTTTAATAATTTCTTTTTTAAATTGCTTGGCTAGTCAGTCCAAACCAAACAAGGAATATGTTCTAATTAAACAATCAAAAAATGCTTTCAGATCTATTATCTGCTAACTCAGACAAAATTACATGCTTATGTTTCTTCAGGATAGTTTAATGCTTTTAATCCTTCATTATATAACAGTGCTTTAATCCAAGATAAATTGCAAGAGAGGAACGAACCCAAGGACCTTGAGATTTTTGATTTTCAGGTCCAGTTAGGCCTAACGGCACCCTATGCTCTTAGACACTAGGTCAGCAGAAGTCTTCAGATCCCAGTAGAAGCGATATCTGATTGGGTAGTGTTTCATACCCAATGCAGAAAACAATATGGGGCTTTAATTTTTATGCTTTGTACAGTTACAAAGTTTGATCAGTCTTTAGTGTGCAAGTCCAGAGTGTTGTGCACACGTAGAGTTCAATGTCCTTTTCCTCTTTAATGGGACAGTTTTATTCCTCATCTGTGTCTCTGGTGCCTACTCAGTGTCTGCTCAGTTCTTTCACTCTAGACAAGCAATCTAATAAAGCAGCTTTAATCAGTGAATTGTTATCTTTCCATACTGCAAATACCAAATATCCCACTTGTAGCTACTTTAACTCCTACAGCTGGCACTGTAATAATAATAATACTGGACAAATACTTAAAAACCCAAAATCCATACTTCTAAAGAAAGAGATAGAATATAACTGGGGAATTTTCTGGGTGCTTGGTGTTTCTTAGATACAAGAACATTGCTGTCGCGTTACCCTTATAAAGACAATGATACAGATAAGATAATTTTTATTTCCTTGATCATTGTTATGGCAGAGGTGAGAGATGACTCTGTCAAATTCACAAAAGTGAAAATTTGCTAAGGGTAGATTTCTACCTAGGGGTGAGTTGTAGGCTCAAGAGAAATGAAAGCTTAAAAACCAAAGACCGTAGGTACGTAGCAGACACCAGAAATGCTATGTTTGGGCAGGGAGTGGGTAGTGTCTCAGATTTGAGGCACTTGCCTTAAACCGGGCCTGAAAGAGGATCTCAGAGTTAAAGAAAAAGATTCCTTCCAATTCTTAGCCTCAGCTAAGACTGCAGAAAAATGACAAGAAAGTGTCACATACAGCAGTGTTTTTTGTAGTCATTTCTATTCAGAATAAAATGGAAGACATCACACCACTGCTTTGCAATAAGAGACCTCCAATCAATCATCATTATGATGACAAACGTAAGGCACTATTCACCTGAGCTGAACGTAAATTAGAGACTGCACTATAATAAATCCTGGCTAAAATATTAAACTCAATGAAATTACATTCATTAATTCAAGAAATAAATTATCCCCTGATGTGAAAAGCTCTATACTGTTATGTGAGAGCAACTGAAATCTTTGGGGATGGTTAATGGAGAACAATATAATTTTTTTTTTGTGTAAAGAAACGTGGAAAGTCTGCCAAGTGTTTTAGAGAACGTTCTCTTTGGATACACTTGAAAATATGAATAAATAATTTTATACTCATAATTTGATGAATAATTTTAAGTAAAAATAGATTCTATTTTGTGAAGTTCTATCTCCTCATAAAGAGGGGAGAGGCATTTATTGAAAGAGCATGTTGAGACCCAGGGGATATTAAAGGTGTTCCCAGTAAAGACCATAACCCATTGCAAAGTGTACCTTTAGCATGGGTTTTCCAACACGATCTCCTCCCCATCGAGTTCTCCTGCTTCCTGCTAGCGTTTGCCCTTGCAGCCACTCAAGAAATGTCATACTAGAGAGAAATGGGTAAAGAATTTCCCTCTCCAGTTTACTTACTCTCCAGTTCCTCAGTTGCAGTCCCAGGATGTGTGTCAGCTGGGTTTATCAGCAAATTATTTCAGCAGTGAGCTTTCTGAGGCTAAGTCCCTGCTTGCAGAAAAGTGTCCACCCAGTAGCCAGCTGATGAGGTTACATATTGGGGGGCATGCCCAGCTTTGATTTCTGCTCCTGAAACTTATCTATGTTTTACATAAAAAGGCACATGGCCAGGAATGCATCATTTCCTCCTCCTAAGTGAAAGCCACTGGTTTGCAGAGCCAGGTTCATACTTACTCTTGAAATCTTGAGCTCTCCACCAACCACTGCTGTGCTTGAAAAGGAGGCAGAGAGTATCTGTCTTCCATCTATCTTACCCTGATCAGTAAGGTTTTCTAAGAAATTAAGAAAAAATAGGACAAACGAGATCTGTTAATTCATTCCAGCTGTCTTGCTTTGTGTATGAGGACACTACCCACTTGGCTACTGCTTACCAAAATTCTTCTGACATATTTTTCCCAGTGAACTGACCATCTGAGCTGATCGCAAAGACAGCAAAGAAGAATTGTGTGTAAAACATAAGAAGAAAAGGTAAGCAGTGTGTCCAGCTGAGAAAAGGCAAAGAGGCCACAGTGACAGTTTCAATATTTTGAAGACTTATGAAAAAGGATGTAAATATTTTGTTCTCTGTAAAAACAAAAAACTTGCCAGAGAGGTGTAAATTAGATATTAGGAAGCAATTCTAATAATTAAGGTGGAGAACACAACAGCATGTTACCGAAACAGTGTTTCAAAATTCCTAGTCGAGGGTGGATTTTAAGATCAGAGCATAACCCAGGTAAGGACAGGACTAAAGAAACTAAATGAACTGGAAACGCAGGTGGTCTCTAAATGTCACTGGCCTGCAAGAACCAGCAGACTTTTCCCATGACAGTCCTCACCGTTGCATCGCTGGCCGCTGCCCAGGAGGTGCAGGCAGCCGTTTGCTTTGGGACAGGAGGCACAGCACGGTGCAGAAGAACCAAGGGTGGCTGTAAGGATCACAGCTACCATGTCTTTCTTTTCCATAAACAGGTATATTCCAGCAGTCAAATGCAGCGTGTGCATTAAGAGCTCCAAGTTAAGGTCACAGCATCCAATTTGGCATTTCCTCACAGCTGTGTGCCCAACATTTACTGCAGAGAGAGGAGCCTCTAAGCAACATTGCACTGTCCATCTCGAAGCTCCATGATGAAACCTACCTTTCCCTGTGATCTCACACACCTCCAAAAAGTCCGGGAAGGTCTGTCCACCAACAGCACAGCTCCCAGGTACCTCACCGCAAAGGTCTGTCCTTCACAGCTCATAGAATGGGTCATTTACCAGAAACCGAGCCCTGTGGACTTTCATTTCCTATTTCATAATACCTCTAGTTATCCACACTGGAATGCGTGCTGAATACATCCATACGAGCTTAGTGGAAAAAAACATACTGGGCATTATCCGTGTTATACTTTTCAAAGGCTCAGAAAGTTGGCCAAATCAAACTCAATTTTCACTGAAACTCTCCAAAGTCCTTCCCAATGAAAGCTATAATCACTGCCAAATGTCAGTTCTCAACTTGTAGTTGCAAAGCTATTCAAATATTAATTTTTAAATGTTTTCATAAAGGGCAAAAATATTCTTTTTTTTTTTTTTGCATTGACAAGCATCTCATCAACATTTCTTGAACAATGAAAAAGAGCTGCCTTTCCCAAACAACATTTTAGCTTCAGAAGGGAAAGATTCCGCCTGAGTGAAAAGTAGTGATTTTGACAGCTGTCTTGGCTACCTGCATCATACAATCAGTCTCTGTTTTTGCAAGAGCACTGCAGTAAATTCATAATCTGCGACTTTAATGTTGATTCCTTGCCAGAATGAGGACACACTGCCATATCACACCCTGACCAGAGCATCTCCCTGGGTGGGGGAAGTAGCAGAACTGACATCCCAAGTGCTCATCCCACACCTCCCCTCACACCTACTCATCTCAGGCGGCCTTATGAATTAAAGCAATACACTGCCAAATCACATCAAAAATTTAGCACTAAATCATTCAGGGAAGAAAGACAGACCAGGAGGCACGTCATCACTCATGCTCATTTATGTATTTGTTTTTGCAGACTCCTTAGAGCTACCAAGAGTTTGTTGCATATAGGAGTATACTAAACTGCACGCAAAAGGTATGCACAAATCATGATATAATTAATCATTTTCACTGGTATGCTGACACAACCTTTATTAAGCCAGCAAAATGGATCTTTCACTGCATCATTTCATTGAAAGAAAACAACAAATATTTGGAACGTTTGTGTCATTTTTCTTGTAGTGAAGTACAAGTTCAAAGTTATCAGTTTTCTGAAAGCTCAGGCTCTAGATTAAAGTTAAAAAAATACAGCTGACTCAAGCTTACTTAGTAAATCTTTCTGACTATCTCAGAGCAAATTTTATTTAGTATTCTGGTTCAACTCTAGCTTTCACCTGTTGTTTGAAGGATCTTATATCATTAGCCCGTGGGAGGAACAAGATTAACAGCTGATATTCTGGGGGAGGTAAGGGAAAATGATCATGATTCATTTTGTACCTTTTTTTAAAATGGCTTGTTATTATTTGCTATTTTTATAGGCTTCATTGGAATGTACAACAAGGGAACTTCCATCAACTTCTGCTTGATGTTTTAGTGATTTTTATGCACAAAATCAAATGCAAAAGAAAGGGAAAGAGAGCGAGAGCTCTCCTAGCAGAGAACTTGGAGTCACCCCTTCCTTGGTGACAAAGCTCCTGACTGACCTGCTGCACGCCCAGGAGTGGTTGCTTCTCCAGGCTGCTGTTATCTCCAGGACCCAAAGGCGCACCACAACCCTGGCCTCACCAGCCCACTCCTAAGACTGTAGTGCCATGATTTGGAGGGTGGATCTTGAATCACAGAATCACATGGGGTTGGAAGGAACCTCTGGAGATCATCTAGTCCAGTCCCCCTGCCAGAGCAGGTCCACCTAGAGCAGGTTGCACAGGAACTTGTCCAGGCGGGTTTTGAATGTCTCCAGAGAAGGAGACCCCACCACCTCCCTGGGCAGCCTATTCCAATGCTCTGCCACCCTCAAAGTAAAGTTCCTCCTCATGTTTACGTGGTACTTCTTACATTCAAGTTTGTGCCCATTTCCTCTTGTCCTATCCCTGGGCACCACTGAGAAAAGACCAGCCCTGTCCTCTTGACAACATGTACAAGTTTCTATCTTTATCCCTTTAAGTATCTATAAGCATTGATCAGATCTCCCCTCAGCTTTCTCTTCTCTAGACTAAAAAGACCCAAGTCCCTCAGCCTCTCCTCGTAAGGGAGACGCTTCAGGCCCTTAATCATCTTTGTAGCCCTCTGCTGCACCCTCTCCAGCAGTTGCCTGTCCTTCTTGAACTGGGGAGCCCAGAACTGAACACAGTACTCCAGATGGGTCCTCACCAGGGCAGAGTAGAGGGGCAGGATAACCTCTCTCAACCTGCTGGTCAAACTCTTCTTGATGCACCCCAGGATGCCATTGGCCTTCTTGGCCACAAAGGCACATTGCTGGCTCATGGTCATCCTATTATCCACCAGGACTCCTAGGTCTTTCTCCTCAGAGGTGCTCTCCAGCAAGTGAGCCTCCAACCTGTACTGGTGCATGGGGTTGTTTCTCCCCAGGTGCAGCACCCTACGCTTGCCTTTATTGAAGTTCATCAGGTTCCTCTCTGCCCAGCTCTTCAGCCTGTCCAGGTCTTGCTGATTAGCAGCACAGCCTTCCATCGTGTCAACGACCCCTCCCAGTTTTGTATTGTCAGCAAACTTGCTGAGGGTACACTCTATCCCCTCATCCAGGTCATTGATGAATATATTGAAGAGGACTTGACCCAGTACTGACCCCTGGGGGACTCCACTTGTTATAGACCTCCAACTAGATTCTGTGCCCCTAGTAACAACCCTCTGAGCTCTGTCTTTCAGCCAGTTTTCAATCCACCTCACTGTCCATTCCTCTAATCCACACTTCCTAAGCTTACCTATGAGGATGCTGTGGGAGACTGTGTCAAAAGCCTTGCTGAAGTCAACGTAGACAACATCCACCACCCTCCCCACATCTATCCAACCAGTCATGCCATCATAGAAGGCTATCAGGTTAGTCAGACATGACTTCCCCTTGGTGAATCCGTGTTGACTACTTTTGATACCTTTCTTTTCCTCCATATGCTTTAAGATGATGGCCAGAATGAGTCGTTCCATCATCTTTCCAGGGATGGTGGTGAAGCTGATCAGTCTGTAGTTTCCCGGGTCCTCCTTCTTGCCCTTTTTGAAGACTGGGATGACATTGGCTTTCCTCCAGTCCTCAGGCACCTCGCCTGTTCTCCAGGACCTTTCGAAGATGATGTTGTAGAAAGCAATCTGGAGAGAAGAAAAACACCATGTAAGAAAGCATAGCCAATTCTAATCCCAACTTCTCCAGCTTTTCCTGATTTTTTTCACACTATGAGTAGGCAATATTTTAGTGTTCACACTCCGTTATCATCTTGTAACTAACTGAGTTTGAAATGTCCTTGATAAAAGCCCTGGTATCTGTATTTTACTTGGTTTCCACACTGGCATGATGTTTCCAACTGTGTAAATCCTAAAAGCCATAGAAAAGTTATATCTTATTTCAATTAAGTCTATATAGTCAGGAATGTCCAAAACAGCTAGCTATTTAGCTATGGGATCATGGCCAATCTTAAAGATATATTTATGTAGTTTGGCTTGGAGAATGATTGGAGCTGGCATCAGACTCATTCCATAGGAGATTCTCTCTAACCATCTAGTAATTACCATCTTGTAATAAAGATTCCTGTTTTGGAAAAAAATGTCTCTGCTGTTTACTGAGGCATCTGATAAAATTCAGTCCTGCATCAAGATTATTTTTGGCTACTGCAGAAAGTGCCTAAATAAATCCAGAATCTATTTTAATGGTGATTTATCTAAATTAATTGGATAGACATGCATATTAATTGTATTTTAATTTTTTTTCAGATATTTTTGGTGAACGGTGAAAGCAGGAGGAAAAACATCTGTTCCAGGTGAATGACATACATAAAAGCCATCAACAGGAATATGATACAAAGGCTGGCTGAGCCACTAACATTTCTCTACAAGCAGTGTCTAATGCATCTCAATAGCCCAAGCCTAGAAACTATAAGAAAGCCTTTGTTTCTGAACAGTTATGCTAATCAAGGTTAAATATACATAATCAGATACGGAAGACAAACTGAGTGCACAGAAAAGCAAATTGATCTAAGACAGGAAATTCTAATGAGGTGCTTAACAAAATAAATAATAATCTACTTTCAGCTCTGCTGGTGTATTGATTTCAGTGTTATCACTCCAGATTTAGAGCAGCAAAGCTAAGATCTAAGTATTGGCTGAGAATTAAATGATATCCCAGCATAGGATGTGTGTTTTACCTGTAAATCTTTTACAAATCCTACCTTTTTTTTCCATCAGGTCTAGAATTATTTCAACCTTGTTGAGAACTTGGTGTAAATAGTGAGAGAATTAAATACAGAGTGAATGAGTATTTTCCAGAAGCAAATATCATAGCAAATAAAAGGAAAAAGGACATAAGTATATTACTTGAAAAGCAGCTACTTTTGAAAAATGCACTAGATAGTCAGGATGACAAGATATTAAATGACTTATTAAATGAAAAAGTTTTGTTATCTAAGCAAAGGTTTATTCAACCCACTTACAAGTGATACATGCTCACTATCATGCTTTAAAAAACTAAGGATGCCCAACCATTTTGCGTGCTCTTGTACACTGCAAGTAGGAGTGATCATTTAGAAGGGCTGCTTTATAATTGCAGCGCTTTCCTCGAAGTGCAATCTTGTTAAAAGGAGAGAGCATGCAGAGTAAACACATAAAGACTTATCAGCAAGCAAAGCACTTTCTTTAGACAGGCACCCTTTTATACCAATTTGATTTTTTCCATAAAGCTTTATTTTTCATTTCAGCTTCCACTGCTTCTATTAGGTCAGATCTTAAGCCGGCAAAATAGATAGAGGAATATATGCGGAGTTCATTACAGGCGCTGGAGAACAGCCAAGAAGATATACTACTATGAAACATTTACTCACATTCCAGAGGTCATATGAACAACAGTAATGGGATTCCCATCTTCGAGACTGTATGGAAATGAAAGTGGGGAATCTCCCAAAGGAATATAAAAATTTAAGCTAAAAATGGGAAGTCAGACAATAGGGAAGGAAGCTTTAGGACTCCTTAATGAAAGGCACTGTGTTGTAATGAAGTGAACACACACCTTTTTTACTGACATACAAAGAGTAGATTTTAAGTCTGTGAGCATTCAGTGTTAAAATATAGGGAAGAACCTGTTACCAGCAGGTGAGCCCTGTCTCTCCAGTTTCCTGGCTTTAAAAGAAATACTTGTGTAGTAAATAGCAAACATCAGGTGGATTTGTTCTGATCTTCCTTTCTGACTTCCTTTGTGTTGATTTGATACTTAAAACTGTGCAGCCAAGATGCAGAATACCCTGGTTTGGATTTTCTGGAATGGAATCCCCATTGGTTAAATCTCCTGTTTCCGTACAGTCAAGCTGCCAACAGCAGGGGTGCTTCCCAAAGTCTCCAGCAGGACAGACTGACAGATGTGCAGACCTGAGCAGGGTTAAGATCCCCAGGTACAGAGAGGACAAATGGCTTGGTCTGGAGTGCCTCTGTGTTCGTTTGGGTCAGGAGCACAATTTTGAAGCAAATCTCCTGGTTGATCTCACTCACTGCATTTTGATTTGTATCCCAAGAATATCTCAGAGCACACAATTAATTCCTTATGCACTAAATTCAACAGGACGATGTGCTTCAGGAGTGCACATACTGTGCTAATGGGCAGCGAGTCCACAGGATCAGCCTAGAGCTATTAAAAAATAAGTTCCCCCAAGGCACATGCTGCAGACATCAGGCTCCCCAGCATTAACTGTTTTACCTTACAAATCATGTCCTACTGCAAAGCATTTTTTGTTAATGTCAGCATAACCTTAGAGAAATAATTAGCTCATCCAAACCACTCTGAAAAGGAATCAACTGAGACCTGAAAAGATTTACTTTGCCTTGTGTTGTCTATTCATAGACATTGTATGTTCCTAATTCACCTTCTTTTGACTGGCTTTCCACCCACAACATCTCACCTAAAAATATACCTCTCAAACATACCTCTTTTATATCGCTTAATGTTTGTCATTGTCGCAGTGAGTCCCATGATAGCTATTAGAAGAGGTGGGTCTCTCGGTCTCAGTAGGTGTCCAAACTTAATCGCAGGAAATACTTTCTACCACATGTCCTCATAAAGATGCTGTCAAAGGCATGGCTGTCCTGCAGAATTCACTACCAAGGCTTCTAAGGATGAGATCACCTAGCCGCAGATTCACATGTCTTTTTATACTTAGAAACTGTTTTGCCAACACGCAGTCAGTGTATATCCAACACAGATTACTCAAAGGCTTGTCAGCAGTCTTTGAAAACACTCAGGTTTGTTCAGCTGACCACAATTCAAGTTCTTCACTGGAACTGAGAGAAATTGTATATAAAGAAGAGAAGCCACATCCACAGCACAGACCAAGCTTTGATTCCATAATTCTGCATGGAAGCGTTAGAAAAATATTTAAATACCACAAATCATTAAGTTGCTATCAAAGTTCCCATTTGAAGAGTAAGCTTGGATCCACATCACCTAATTCAAGTAGACTCAACTCGGTAGAACATTCTCTAATCCTTCAAAGAAGAAGAGGGTATCATGAAGTGATGCACCCACTTACACGCCAGGTAGAATATGCCTTCTCTCAGCAGAGAATGACCTCTCAGCCTGAATCTACCTCTCAGCCAGGTAGAATATGCATTCTCTCAGAGAATATGCCTCTGCTCAGCAAAATTCTGATTGGTGGGATGACAGTTTATATGTTCCCTTTTCCAGGTGCTTTTGCTTGTCACTGTTTCCCAGGAAATTTTTATTCCTACTCAGGTAATAATTGACCCTCTGTTCATTTTGCTCATGCTTCAGCATCTATACAATAATAATAATGAAAAAAGATACAGAGATCCTTAATTTCACTGTTGTCTCTTCTCGGGGTCCTATCAATAGTCTCTGGATATTGGTGGTCTCTTTGTTGGTGTTTTCCCTCAGGAATCAGCAACTTTTGGGAAGATCCTCACTTTCATCTCTTGGTTACATTTTCACTTGTTTTCTAAAATAAGTTTCTCATCCTGGTAGTGGTAAAGGAAAGCTTTATAGTGTAATCCGAGACTGTCATTTCGTTGTGCAAGCCAGAAAAAAATAATAAAAAAATAAGCCAAAATATTTAATATGAAAATAAATTTTCCTTATTGTAATTTAATTGGGGAGAGGAGACAGGGAGAGAAGGGACTAATGCTTAAGCTGTAAATTCTTGCGGTTGACAGCTCTTTCATCCAATCCACATGCTGATGCAGCCCCATGACAGTATTTACAAACATTCTGTGCAAAGTGAGACCTGTACGTTGCATATGCAAACCACAGAGTTCTCTCTAATTGCACAAAACTCAGAAGCCGACCAGGTGTCTTTTCAACAACCCCAAAAACCTCATTGGAGGTACATAGAAGCCTCATCCCTTTCCAGATACCACAGACTGCAGAGTAGCAACGGATTTCTCATCTTCTCAACTGCTGCATGAATTCTGGATGAGCTAAATTCTCCTGTGTGAAAATGAACAGCAGCTGGCAAGTGCAGTGGCTTCTTAGGAGGTTCACAGCTCCACGTACAAAATCTCAAAGTGACATAAAAGCACAGATATACTTTGGTTCAAATAATTAACTATGCCGAGTCTTTTCACTTGCATTACAGCACAGTAACACCACTGACTTTAAGTCGCTGCTGCTTTCATATATGAAAGATCTGAATCTGGCCTCTAACCTTAAAATGTCGGAATCTTTTGTCTGTCATTCGGCCAACAGTACTTTAAATCTGTCTTGCTGACATCCCGTAGCCACAATGTACGTCCATGCCATATCGTGCTTTCCAATCAGACTTATGTATGTGTGGGAAGCAACTATATCCTTAATGCAGGCCTCCAAGAGAAATGCAGACTGTTAAAAGCATTCCTTCCAATTTTAAACAGGATTCTGCCAAAATACTTAAATATAGCTGGTCAGCAGACTGCACATGGTTACTGTGATGAAGTGAGACACCAGCTTAAGCTCTGTCTGCACCACAAATTTAACCAAGCTGGTAGCTGGTTAGCGGTACAGCCTGTTGATCTGGGCTCATCTCTCGGTATAATACATCCTAAGTCATACTTGCTCCCTTCAACAGAATATCCAAACGTGTCTGTGGCCATAGGAAGGCATGTGAGTGGGTGTGTGCTATTCACAGATGTGATGCTATAGACTTTCAGGAATGCAAGAGAAGAAATTGCTGAAGGTTGTTTGTCCTCTAATTTAAAGCCAGGCTTTTAAAGGTGAAAGAGACTGGCTGCCAGCACCACTTTGCAAACTGAGACCAGGTGAGTTTATCTTCAAACAGTTGGATGATTTACTTTCCAATTCATATGCCTGGATACTACCCTCTCCTTTTTCTCACAATGCTGACGCAAAAAGCACTAAAACAACACAAGAGCCAAATGGTAATTAAAACTTTCCATCACATTGCACTGACATTATCAAGCCGTGGGTGGATTCACTGACACAGTAGTGGAAGTACGAAATCAGCATTGGTTCCATTCTTTAGAGATGCAGTGCTGCTGGCACCCATACAGAAACGCCTACGAGTCTTGAGAGAATATGATAGTTGACCTAAAATATTTGTATACACTAGGTTATTCAAACAGTTTTCAAGATATTTCTGAGAGTGAGCCTTATTTCGGTTTGATCTCTGGCTCTGTGCTCAAGAAACATCTTGCACTTAACTGAGAATTTGCTGGGAATCTAGATTACATCCTAGCGCTGAAGGCTTGGCCAAGGAGATCTAGGGTCTCTGCCAGCAGAAATATACACTGGAAGACAGGCTGCCTCAGTGTGTTTTACCAGTACTCCACCACATATTGGACTGATTTGAAACCACGAATTGCAGTTGTATTCCACCACAAAGAACAGTAAAATCGGGCACATTTCACCATGAACCACCTCAGAAGGATTTGAATTTATATGGAAATTTTTGTAATGTAATATTTACAGGGAGGGAAGCAATAACTCACAGAAAGATTAAAGAAAAAAATAGCCCTTACACAAGTGTGTACGGATAGCCATTTACTCTCATTTGGTTTTGTCTTTCTTTGCATGCATGCCTCCAGGTAGAAACACAGAAGTTTTGAGCTTTCTTTCCCCTTAGAAAAGAAGAAATCTACAAAATATGACCCTTTTTGCCATTACAGCCATCAAAGATCTATTATGGAACAGAAATGTAAGTTAATTATTTGCAAGTATGTGAAGAGGAGCAAATAATAAGGGCATTCCAAAATATCAGAGCTGTCTTACAGCACAAAACAAGCCCTGGGCTAAAATTCAGGGGAAATGAAAACAACCCAGTAAACTGACTATTGGAAGAAAAGTGCTGAACAAATGATATGCCCAGATAGCCGAGGAAAATGGCACCAGTCACCTGGGACAATAAGAACTGATCTACAGAGAGCACAAGAAAAGGTATTTCAGGAGGGAGCCTTTAATTTTGGGGACAGGACCCAAACCACAAAAGTCATAGACTAGCATCAAAAAGTCAATGTTCACCAGAAAGAAACATACAGACACACACCCACTTTATATAAACCATATTTGCTCTGTTTTGGCAAAGTCTGGCATTTAGAGGCACCTGAAGACCAGTCCTCCCTCCCGAGTGAATACTCTGAGCTCTGGGCTGGACCAGGCTCTCTCCTCTTTCTGTCCATTCTCCTGCCCACCGGCACAGCTTCAAGTGGGAGGTGGAAGCCCTGCAGCTCCTCCAGCCAGGTGCTACAGGTTCCCTGGAGCTCTCTCCTGATGAACAGCAAATCTGCACATGCACTTCCACATGCCAAGGAAGAAACTGAGCCCAGGGTCCCCAAGATGTCTGGATAAGATATCTAAGACCTAAACTAGTTCATAAAAACCGGTGCCCTTTTCCTCCTCTGCCAGCCCCATTTTCAAGGATGAACAGTGAGTTTAGCTCAGGTTTCTCATAAAATGCCTTTGGCTGCCTGCCCACTGGGAGGATCCCAGTCTCTGGCTTCCAAGGGGACAGGTACCTCCAGCAGCCTCAGACTTGCTTTTCAGCTTTGTCGAACACAAGAAACTTCCCTACATGCCTCAGTTTAACCAACAACTCTCTCTTCTTTCAGGTTGACATAGTGCTGAGTGACATGGTTTAGTGATGGTTTTTTATCAGAGTTAGGTTGATGGTTGGATTAGATGATCTTAAAGATCCCTTCCAACCTAGACAATTCTATGATTCTCTGATCATCAGCAGAGATGCTTCTTTTACACATCTCACATCCTAACTCTCATCATGTACTGGCTGCAGAATCTCAGATCCTAAACTCTGTGCGTTAGGGGATGAGCTAGGCTAACGCAGCTGAGCCTTTGACTGAACCCAGCCTTCAGTGTTCATGGTCACATAGGAAGTCTGTAGCATCAGAATTCAAACATCAAAGCAGTAATCCCTGGGCTGGGTTTCTGTCCTGAGCAATAGGTCACCCTTCCTCTTGAAGCTGTCCAGAAACAACATTGATGTAAGATCAACAGTTGACAGTTATTTTCCAAGTCACATATTTTTCTTAACAGCATTCACGAGCTGACTTTTTCTAACACTATTTCTTCCTGACGAGCAGCACCTATACAAATTCTGTCCCATCCATGAACAAAAAGGGTTTGAGCACATGCAGAGAGCATACATGGCATTTGTGCTACACTGCTCAGGGCTGATCACTGATGCTGGTTGATGATCTCCAACATGCAACTCAGCTGTGTGATGAGGGATGGGGCAAGAGCTTCCAAGAACAGTAATGCCTTCCAGTGTTTTGATCACCTCCAAGGGAGGGAGGAAGCCTCAATTTCTAGATGTTGGCTGCCCTAGGGCACAGGGGGTTTTTTAACCTGAATCAGGAGAGAACTTCTAGAGCAAATCTCCTGGTTGTCATCACCTGAGTGTACTTAAGTTTCACAGGTTGCAAACCAGACTCATGTGAAACCTGCTTAGATGATGAGCCTCAGGAGGACACCTAACATCCTCCAGCTGGTAGGGGGCACTCAATGGGGTCAGGCTAGAGCTAGCCCAAAGCGTATGCACTTAAAATCTGTAAAGCATGGATGCTAGGAGTTCAGCTCCAGGTGTTTAGATCCACAGGTTTGCTCTTGCTGGGCCACATTACTTTTTAACTTAGACACAACTTCTGTTAATTGAAATTAGGGCACCTGATTCTGTTCCTGAAATGTTTGGTTGCAGAGGATTTTTATTCAGTCATAATCCAGGAAATTGCTTTATTGCCCATAGTTAGACCCATGAGAGAGAATTTCAGAGCTCATTCTCAGGTATGTGGTTTATGAGACACTCCTCTTCCATTTGTCAAGCTATTGATGTCATTAGAGGAGAACTTAAGCAGCATTCCCAGACTACACCTCTTCCTGGAATTAGAGTTTGGATGGATCACAATGCCTCACTCCAGAGTTTCCAGATTATTATTTATCACTAGAAACTGAGTTCCAGCACTCAAGCCCTACATCTATTGATTTAATTTCCTCCTCTAATGATTTGCTCTGCAAACATGCTCACATCATTACCCACTACCAGGACCCCACCCTGCCATGGACTGATAGTTGGTCTTGCACCCACCCACGCAGTATTTGTCCCAAAAGTCCACCTGTCTATAAAATCTTCACACACATCATACATTCAGTCCCTTAAAATAAAAATAACATGGCAATGCAAAACCATGAAACTTATAAATAGCACAGCTTCCCCTCTCCTAGCCTCCATGATGCAAAATGTACTAAGAACAAATGGGGCAGGTTGGCTGCCCTTCTAGTAGGTGTCCCACAGTCCCCATCCTATTCTCTACTGATGTGGCCTTGAATTATTTCAGATTGTAACACTTCCCCCAAAGGACACCACATTATTTACCCTACAAAACATCATCCTGATTTCTCAACAGTAAGTACAACGCACAGCACTATTAGAATATGTACATGGATCTAATTTCCTCCCTGCTCTCTCATCCCGTGGACATTAGAGAGGCTCAGACAGCTTTACAATCTAGTTAAAATTCCCCTCATATCACAAGATGGGTGCATATCCCAGTAACTTACTGATGAATCTAATCTCTTGTTGTTGTTCCCATGACTAAAATGTTTACCAAACTACAAAACTAAGGCAAACTAATTTAGATTATAGCAGAGTGCCACCTAGTGCTAAGCAGGTTTGAATTCAAAAGGCATGCTCTTATCTGTAAGAAATTGACCAAAAACTCATTCTTCAGTTGTACTGGCAGGATTACACTTCCGTTCTCTCTGAGACGGTGGAAGAAAAGCATGTGAAATAACAGAGGGAAGGATTATAAAAGAACCTAAACTAATTATGTTCTTCATAAAGTTGACAAGGCTCTGCCATTAACAAAGCCCTGCACTTCTAGGTGAGTGCATTTAGAGTCTTATACGTGCTCTAGATTTTAGCATATAACATGATGTATGTGAATGGAAGAAGAAAATGTGACAAAAATAGGCTCAAACTACTCTAGAAATGCATAAGAATTGGGGGAAGGAAGTCATGTTTATGACAAGCTTTGCTTTATAAAATTTAATTTTTTTCCCACCAAGAGAAAATCTAAATTCCCTGCTGAAGTGACCATGTCACACAGGGCTAGGAACATTTTCTGTATTTCAGATGAAAGGCACTTACTGACCCCAGCAAACATCAGCTGAAAGCTTTATATGCCCGACAGCTCCCTGAAGAGATATGAGGTGAAAACTCTGCTTGTGGGCTCTGAAAATGGCCTTAGACATGAACAGAGATGAAAGACACGGAAGTTTTCACTCCCTAAATGCTTTTACTGGTGTTCCATGGGAGATTTTAGGCCAAGAGAGAGTGGGGGTAGGAAGAAATTCCCTGATAGCTCCAACAGAGATTAAGCATTTCCTAGTATTAAGCTAGGGAAAGCATTTTCCTGGCTAGGATGATGTTCCCATGCTGTAGATGTTCTTCTCCGAGACAAAGGAAAAATTGAGAAATGTCAATTTTTATTTTTTTTTTTAAATTTCTTAAACCTTCAACAGGTGTTCTGTAAAACAAGATTTCCCAGAAAATAATACCCAGACTACAGAAACCTCAATCCCTTCTCTTGGTGAGCTCTACATGTGGTTATGAACAACTGGCTCACACAGACTGTCAGGGTGGAGCACAGATATTCCCAGGAAAACACAGTCTGAGGTAAAGTCTATTTGCTGCTCAGTGCTGAGTTCTTCTGTGGGTGTGTTTGAGAGAAAGCTGAGACTAATTGATATTTACTATGAAAAACACAGCCTATCTTTAGGCTAGTAGAAATGGGCAGAGTGCATCAAGAAATAATTCAACAAATTATTCTGAATTATTACTCTTATTCTTGTCTCCTGCTATTCAGTGCTTTCAGACTGCAGCAGAGCCACAAAACACCACTTTCACTGTCAGTATTTGGAGCCTATTATAATTTACAAGTGTGGACGGCAGCATAAAAGTTATCAAATTCTGCTGGTTTAGAGATTTCATAGCTGCTTAGTAAATGTTTCCAAATACGACAAATACACCCTTGCAGTGGGAGGAATTAGCATGATTCATGAGTTGCTTTTTCTTTTCTTTTTGGTTAAGGTCAAGTTTGAGAGGGGTGAAACACAAAGGTGTAGCAATTTGAACCCTTTGTCTACCGTGCAACTACTGTATGGAAAAAAGCAACCTGAACTACTTTCCTCATGTTGCAACGAAAAGTCATCTTCTCTGACCCAAAAGTCTTATCTTGAAAGATGGGAGAGGTGCCACCCTGCTGAGACTATGCCTATTTGTAGCTATTGTCACCATGGTAGAAGAATTTGGTGCAAGTCCAGCAGCACGTTAGCAGGCAGGGTGCGGAGATGCCTCTGTAGGCTAGCGGCTTTAGCAAGACTTGCTCGTGATCACCCTTTTGAAGCATCAAGCTGGTCCCACTACACACCTTCCCCCCCATCAAAGCTCGGGACGGGTGGCTCAAGCTAGCAGAAGTGTTGCATAGTCGCATACAGTTTCATTCTGAGCTCTGTGTTACAGAGCTCATATCCTAGAGGTAAATGAAAGTGCCCCATTTTTTAAGTCTTAAAAAGCAGAACTCCCCTCACTCAAAACATAAAATAATAATTAAGACAAAATTGAACTTGAAGTGTAGCTGATTCCAATTATTAAAAAAAACCTAAAAAATAAAAAGGAATGATGCACTCCCACTCCCTTCTCAGGACCATCCCAGCATCCCCCAGAGAGCTTATATCTTTCACTAACCTCAGCATCCCACCATCTCCAGCACACTGCAAGAAATGAATCCTCCACAGCTGGCTCAGCGCTCTGGTCCTGCAAAACTTCTTGCTTGAGGCAGAGAGAGGATTAACTCCATCCTGGTTAGAGTAATTCGGAAAAAGCTCTGTTTCCTCTTAGAGGACGCCCAGTTGGAGGCAAAGGGAAGCGCTGCTGTCCCTCACATCCCCTGTTTTACTGAGAAAGGTTTCTCATGCTGCGTGGAATGAGCCTACCTCAGCACAAGTACAACAGGCACAACGTGCTCTTTCATCAGGTAAGTTCCTGGCCCGCATGCCAGTTTGCCATGGAGAAATTTGTGCATCTTTGCAAGTAAATATCATCATCATCACACCATCTATTTTTATATGCTTTAAAACATATTATTGAATAATATTTATCTGTATATAAATATATATCTTTATTTCTGGTAGGGCAGCACACCTCAGTTTCACAGAAGTGAGATGCCCTCATTCCACACACAGGGAAACTGAGACACAAGGCCGAAGCCCTTTGGGGAAGCTTCCCTGTTGAGTTGGGAGGAGCACCCTGATGTCTTCAGCCTCCACCCGAGGTGTCTCCACCCAGCCGCAGCTCTCCCCACCATTGCTCTGGAGGCACCATCTGCACAAGGTCAGCCACCTTGTTTAAACCAGGACTCCAGTTTAGCACAAGGTCAGCTGCCTAGCCAGGACTCCAGTTTAAAAGATCGCTCTCCATTGGGAAGCTGCTGTCCCAACCAAGGACCTTTAAACCCAATCCAGCAATCAATGACGAGTCCCGTCTGACAAAACTGCACCAACAAAACAAAAGGGCTGAGCCCGAACAGCCTGCGTGATACCCTCTGGTGGAATCCTCCTCCTTGGGTTATTGCATTTGAACTGCTCAGAGCGAAACGCAATGCTCAGCTGTAAAATATTTTCTTTTTGGCAGCTCACAATCTTGTTCCAAAGGCACATGTGAAATACATTCCTTGGTAATCTTGGAGTGAAGTGGGCCAGATGGTAGCAGTCAGATGTGACCCAATTCTTCTTAAGCTCTCATATTTTCAAAGATGTGTGCTTAAAAACCTCATGCTTGTCTCCCACAGCATATATTTATATATATATTTCAGACCAGGTTTTTGAGGCAGTCGCAGGCATGTACAGAACTGTCACCTTTTGGCACCCTGTGTCCTGGGGATAAGGAGCTGTGCACATCTGTAACGGAATAAGTCATCCCATCACAGTTCTCATTCTGTTTCCCCTGGACCGAGGGGATATCAGGCAGCCTCCCGGTTTAAGGAAGGCAAGGGAGCGGAAATACTTTCTTCAGACTTTACTGAAGGGAAGCAGATAAAAGAGGGACGGGGGTGGATACTGGTTCCAGTTGTTATATCAGCTGGGGGGGAGGACATGGCTTTCAAAATGGCCATGGAGCATTTTAGCCTAAGGTTTAGTCTTGTTTTTGTCCAAAACACTTCAAAATGCCTGGTTCTTGTTCAATTAAACATGCACGCAGGCGCTCCCTTCCTGGAGGGTTTACTTTTTGTTCTCATTTACTTTTCACGTATCTGGCACAGGCATCTGAGTCATATCCCTGGTGTCTAAATGTTTCAACATTCCTTGCAATATTGTGGAGCTCAGGGTAAACCCATGTAGCTAATGCTGCAAAACCCACCGCGGCAGGAGGGCCACCTCCGGAGCAGGGGAAGGAAAAGCCCTGCCAGCCTGGATGGCAACTAGAGCTGACTGGGGTCAGAGCAGAGGTAGAACAGTCCTTGACCCTGCTTTGTGTGGGACTATTCACCCTCCTCACAGCAGTTTTAGGAGATGGTGGGTCAGACTTCATGTTTGTATCAGATCTCTCCATAAAACTCAACTTTTTCAGTGCTTTTCCTCATGACAAGAAGCTTATTAGTACTTGGTCATTGCCACCTTACGTAATCATGGGCCCTTCAGAACAATGGACCCAATAATTGACTACCGAGTCTGTCTTTCCCAGCTTAGGAGAGGTAGAGTGAGAGTTGCCCATTAAAATGGCTTTTCTCCCCATCAGGAGAGCTCAGCAAACAAATCAATACATGCAGCCCTCCAAGGGCCTTGGCTGGAAATTTTAAAGATGCAGCATACTACAAAGAAAACAAAACTACTGTTCAAAAGCTACCTATAGCCTGTGATGGCATACACGCCTTTGGAAGGTCTGTGTCTGGATTTTGGATTTGATAGGAAATGTGATGTTGTTGAACAGCCCATACGTACCCTTTCCTGTGCCCTGCAGCCTCCTACCATCACAGTCCCTGCTGGGGCTCCCTTGGACAGCCAGCAGCACCACCGTCATGCTCCAGCCTCATCCAGAGCTGGTACAAACTCTCACACCTCCATGGAGACATGTGGGCATATGGATTGATTTAGAAGGTCTACTTCCTCCTTCAGTGAAAGAACTGAAAGCAACTTGTGTATTAGAAGCATAATATATAAAGAAAATTTAAAACTGATACAAATATTTGGTTCCATACCATGTACAATCAGATCAAGCAGCTTAATTTAATTTACTAGGCAGGGTTCAGCCTCCCTGATGGCACCTGGGTCCAGCTGCTCGTGGTAGAAGGGTTCACACCCACACTACACACCCAGAAGCAGACGTCAGCAGCAAGAAGCGCAATGTGAGGATACGACACCTATATTTCACCAGTGTAATTGTTTTTCACTGTCTGCAAAGAAGAGATCAATACCTTTGATTTAAGATGTTGCTGAAGGTATTTTGTGGAATTTCACTTGCCCTTCATGGTGTCTTGAAGAAGCTGTTTGCAACACGGAGATTGAGCTGGAGAGTAGTGTTTGTTCACAGGCAAATACAGCAATAAAACATCATCAGTGCTAGCAGGACACCTTTGGAAACCCTTCCCAGAAAATAAGAAGCTTAAATCTAAGTCTTATAGACCAGCTGCATCAAAACACAACTTGCTAATTAAAAAAAAAAAAAAAAAAAACAACAACCAAAACCAGCAACAAAAACTCATCTCTGAATGTTCTTGAGAGGTAAAATCCTATTTCTACATGCTCACACTCTCCTCTGGTGAAAAAAGGAGAAACACCTTTTTGGCCACTGCCCAGACTAGAGATCCTGATGATTGATACAATTCACTATGGGGTCAAAGTTTTGGTAGAGAGATTAGTTTCTACCTGCAGCAAAGAGAAATACCAGATGTTCTGCAAGTGAATCAGAAAGTAAAAATAAACAACATGAAAAATATATCCAGAATGGGATATATCTTTGGAAAACATTTCTGAAGTTAAAAAGCAACTGTGCAGCACTGTTTAGTTTCAGTCTTAGCACAAGCCTACACAGGGCCAACTTAGATAATCACAGCTAAAACAAAGGTAATGTAAATTAATCAAAATAGTTCATCCAAAATGAGAAAATATCTAAAAAAAAAAATAAATCCAAAATTGCTTTGTAGAGATTTCCATAGAGCTGTAGGATTTTCTAAGCTATACACTAGCTCCAACATGAGAAAGAAAACAGTCTCATTGTTCTGCTACAAAACAGAATATCCCAGGATCTCATAGGTAGACAGAGGTAGCCTATATAGTCTGTATAAACAGATGGGATGTTAAGTGGAAAATTGGAGGACAAAGATCGAAAGCTTAAGCTTGAATACGTAATTCCCCAATGGCAATGTGTTTCCTTTAAGGGCAATGGTCAAATTAACCATTATCAATATCTATATGTGAAGGAAAGTGCTAATGCAGAGCCACAGAATACCTGAGGGAGTGAAGATATTCAGAACCTGCTTGAATAGAAAAGGAAAATAGTGAAATCCAAGTCTCCCAGAGGGTATAGTGGAGGGTGAGGGCATGATTTCCAGGGAACAAGGAGCTTGTATCCACACACTGACTCCACAACCTCTTTTTTAGTGGAATAACATCCACGGATAAAGACAGGTATTGGAAAACAAGAATTACAAACAAACGCTAAGAGCACTACTGAAAGTATGTCTAATTCTAGTGGTCCTAGACAAAAAAAGAACACTGAAAAAATTGGTTAAAAATAATCAGTGAGGAAAATCCTTTAGGAAAGTCTGCTTTGTAACAAGTTTTGACAAAGCATTGCACAACATACTTCCTATTGCCTTTTCTCTATTAGAATATGAAAGACCCTTTTAAAAGGTCAAATTCTTGTAGTTTAGAGAATGAGAATCACAAAACCACTGTCTAGCACTACGCTGTAGTGGTGACCATACTCCTTTGCTAAGAAAAGTAGGATGACCCATCCACGCAAATTCCCTTTTACAGCTTTCTCCCTCCCTACAGTTTTCAAATTACTCAATATAAGTATTTCCTAGAATATAGTCACTGCTGAACTAGCCCAGCTAGCTACACCAGTGTTTCAAGACCACCAGTCTGTTATGATTAAGAAAGTTCAGTGGTGCAATCCCCTTCTTTTGTTGTGTCAGACATATGAGACCCCCTATTTCCTTTCTGTAATCAACTCTCAGAGTCACCGTTCCACTTCAAAGCTTAGATTTGCACCTATGTGGGAATATTTGTTAGTGCTAGCTTAAAATTTGCCTGGTGTAAAATTTCTGTGTTCATGATAAGAAGGGGAGGATGTTCTTCCAAATGAATGTCAACAAAAAGTCACAGGTTCCTATGCAGCACAACAGGTGAGGAGGCAGAAATTGCCATTATCTTCATATATGGTCACTGGTCGGTGCATGGGATCCAAGGGAAAACAAGCATCAGCATTGCTCAGCCAAAGCAACCAATAGAGGCAAACAAGTCTAATCATCATATCTATACACCTGTACTAAAACAGTATGCCTTTACTGCACTTGGCTTTTATTTGCCATTACTATTCAGAATTGGCTTTTTCTCACTACTATATTCAATAACCACAAAGCCTCACTACTGTAATGCTTCATCAAACCATCAGCAGTAGCTTGATCGATTTCAGGTCACAGGAGAAAACAGTGGTGCATTTTATTGCTGTTTAAATGCAGCTCTGCC
This sequence comes from Numenius arquata, assembly GCF_964106895.1. Classification (NCBI taxonomy): domain Eukaryota; kingdom Metazoa; phylum Chordata; class Aves; order Charadriiformes; family Scolopacidae; genus Numenius; species Numenius arquata. The sequence continues at coordinate 40,404,234 of NC_133577.1, forward strand.
CTAAAACTGGGTCTGAACTGGAACTCCTTGAGAGCTACCAGGTATAAACCTCATGGAGGGCCTTTGAATATTTGAAAGAACAAGGGAAAACAAGCAAATCGGGTTAAGGTTTACAAAAGAGTTGTGTGTTGAGCTGATTAAAAACTTGCCCGTTCCTTTTCACACATGATATTCATTCTCTCCATTTCATTAAATACATATTTTACAGAGACGCGGCACAACAGATGTGCAGCAAGAACATGTGCACGGAGCACAGTATCCCCAGGCCAAGCTTTCTGCGGATACAACTTCATGCAGATGCACCTAATCTAACACTCAGGAGCCAATTCCCCTGATTTTCAGCAAGACAAGTTTCTAGAAATGTTTTCAATTCAGCAAAAAGCTGGACCATCAAGTAAACCGTTTATGGCAGCTCTCCCCATCTGCAGCCCTCCCCCCTACGCACAGAAATCCTTTCTGCTCTTTGCCTGTAGGGTTATGATTTATTCCCACGGGGTGATTCTGGGGAGATAGTGCATGCAGTGGGGGGATAGTGTAGTTGGCAGTAATTCAGGACCCAAAAATGAGATACAGCCTGTAGTTTCCCTAGTTCTTTCTTTACAGCAGAGCTAAAACAGAACGTCTTTCATGCCATCTGTGAGATTAAAATCTGTGATGTTGGTCAGGCTCCAAAGAGATGGGGAAAATAGGAATAAGCTTTCCAGTCCAACCTGCGGAAGGCTTTGTGACAATGCATTGCTTTGCCTATATGCAGTCAAAAAAAAATTAAACTCATAGAATAATTAAGAAAAAAAAAAGGGAAAAATATCAAGGCAGTAAATGAGAATGCTGCATAAAAAAACCTCTTCACCACCTCTCTGAGAAATTAATAGATTGGGATAGCCTGCCTGCTGCCGCTAAACTGGAAACACTCTGGGAGAAAGTCATCCGAGGAAGTGAATCTGCTGCAGGAACATCCCATGGGTGGCATGGCTGATGTGCCACAGCTCAGTGTTGGTGGCAACAGGGTGGCCCCATGATGGAGCTCGGTGAGCTGCTGCCCTCCACCCACCCCGTCGGCATCTGCATTTACCCACAGACACGACCAACCCTATTTAGTCAGTAGCTGCAACGTTGGCACAGGATGACTTTGTCTTGACAGCTGAAGCCTTAGCCAAAACTTTCACAAGACAGAAGGTCTACGCCAGTTGCAGCCGTTCCCCTCTTTGATGGTTAGGGAGACTGACTCTGATTTAATTGCTGGAAATAACCTGGATGGTCATTGTATTCTTAAGAGAGAAAAAACATTTTGAAACATTATGTATAATTGTGGGGAAAAACAATATATCTATCAGAAAAAGAGGCCTACTCAGGGAAAGATGTTTCAGAGGCACAACTCTAGGAAGGGCTCTGATAGAATAATCTGGAAGATAATTATTCGGGGAGTTGTTTGCTTTTCTTTCCTAGAGAATTATGGAGTCTAATTCAAAATACTCCAATATAAGCAGAACTAAATGTGTACACACACAAAATGTAATGTAAGCAGATCTGTAATGTCCTGGCAAAGGGTGGAATAGACATATGTCCTGAAAAAGCCCTCCTAGGTATGCTTTCTTGAAAGTTTAAAATGCTTCAACATCTGTTTCCCTCCCAACTGGCAGGATTGCATATCTCCTGATCTGTGAATCAATCTAAAAAAATGCATTGCAACTTTTGACACAAGAAATCCAGCTTCACAGGCTCAATTGACATTTAATTTTCCATTTGCAAAAGTTGGGGCAAAAAGGATCCTTTCAATCACCCTGTGTATACTACAGCCATTTCAGGTTAAACATTCATGACAAACCTCTGTTTAACGTTAACAATGTTGGATACCTGTGTATGGACAAGACGCCGACTACTCACTCCAGTCTTAATTCTATGTTGCCCAATTCTTCAAGGGAAAATGCCAATCAACTCAATGCTGAAACCAAGGTTTTCCACTGAAATTCCACCCATGGTAGAATCTGCAGCGTCACTAGAAAAGGCAGCACCCACCCAGAAGGGGGCTGCTGCTCATACCCACCTCTGGACCAGGAGAAGAGCAAGTTTGGCGTGCAGTCACCTCCTCTGCACACACAATACTGCGCAGCTCTGCTTCCTCCCTCCTCTTTCGCTGTCAAATTGAAAACTTTTTTCTGTTTTGTTTTGTTTGCCTTGCTAAAGCCAAAGGCTTTAGCCGTTGGGTTTATTTTTTGTTTTTGTTGTTTTCCTGAGCTATGAGGCGAGCCTCCAGGACTCTCTGATGTAGCAATAACACCAAGTTTGTTCCAAGTTCCTTTTACCTAGGACATAAATAGTTTTTTAAGTTTCCAATTCTACTAGCAGTGTCCACACAACACCAGAGACTCTCATTTATATGATACAAAATATGAGGGATTTTTATACTTACTAGATAGCTTTGGAAGCTGTGTCCTTTGTCTGATGCAGACAGCTTATGATTTTCCTTCCCTATGATTTTTCTGTATGCAGTTACAGATAAAAAGAAGAAGAAAGAGTGAACGGACTTAAGAGAGACTAAAAGGAAAAATTATTGCCAGCGCAAGGACTGATCTCTCATTTGATAGAGCTGTGGGAGGGAAAAAAGGGGACACACACACACAAACTGGAATGACAAGACAGCATATTTAAAGGAAGCCGAAATAAATTCTGAAACAGCATTAAAAGCAAATGTCACCTCTTGCTTTGAGCCTGGGAGGGCAGTGATGCGCATAGGATGAAGAGCGGGCTGTGCGACGGGGAGGATTCAGAGCAAGGTCAACTTGCGAAACAAGCGATGCATGACAGAAACATGGAATTGCTGAAACATCCTGCTACAGGGAATACAGTCTCAAGAGCTATCTGGAGCACTTATTTGGCTCACCATACAAACGCGTGTTCTAGAAATAGTAAGGCCCTTTATCAAAAAAAATAAAGCCGGGACAACGTAACTGACTATACTCAGACAGTCTTTAAGAATTTATAGAAAGTGTTTTTTACAGCAGTCCCAAAGAACCTACAAAGCGTGGTGGTTATCGGAGAGCAGAATAACGTGACACACACACACAGAGGGACACAGCAGAGGCTGCTAACGAGGCATGGACCTTGCTGTATCTGCAGGGGATCACTCATCTGGTGAGAGACGGGAAGTGCCCAGAGGTCCCCTTCAGAAAGAGACACTGAGCTGTAAAACCCACCACTTAAATCACAAGGACACACATACCCCTTGAAGATGTAGACTCTTTCCAGATTTTGGTTTGTTAGTAGAACTTTTGGGAAGAAAATGAGTTTTTTAGAATTGTTTGTTAAAAATAAAACCTGGCCAAAATCTCCATGAACTTGCTGTTTCTCAAAACCACCCTGTACTCCTAACAGAAGCGAAAGCTCTGGTAGGTTTTAGCGCACAGACAAAACCTAACAAAGAGCAATCTGAGTGTGTGTGTGTGTTAAAAGTGTTAATTATATTTATTTATTTGGGTTTTTTTAATTATCTAGTGATAATGTCACTTTCTTTCCTTAAAATCGGTGTAGTCATTTTGACACAGGGCCTTAAATAAAATATCAGGAAATTTTTGTTTTGGTTTGATTTTTTTCCCCTTTTTCAATGGCAACAGAAGTCCATCCACTGGAATCTCTCCTCAACAGGGCATTTCATCCCTCCTCCCTCCCTCGTGCTCCTGTAACATGCTCAGCTGTGCCTGGAGGCAGCAGAGCTTCCCCATTTCATTTCTTTCTCTCTTTATAAGGACGAATGTGAGGCCTACGCTCAGTTTAAGGTAACCGAGCAAGTTTAAGGTAACGAGGCTAGCAGACCTCTGAAGGGAGGTTTCATTTATCTGGAAGTGTCCCGCATTTGTAGAATATGGCTTAGGGAACTTCAGCCTTCAGCGGATGTGTCAGGAGCTTCTGCTTAGCCCATCCTGATGGTGGAGGACAGCTGGACCAGCACACAGGAGCGTACTGGAGACCTGACCTTGGAACAAGCTCTGGTATGACCATTGTCCCACCACTGCACCTCCTCTCCCAGTCCTCTCGCCTTGCCGTCCTGCTGGGAACGCCTCTTTACCCTGTGCTCCTAAAACCTTCTTAATTCACTGTGGCGTGAAGTCATCCACGTTCCTCTTTCAAAGAAAAGAAATGGCCTTGAGCAGCCGTATCTGCCTGATGCTTGTAGACACGTACGCACACGAAGACACCACCACGCACATCAAATGCATTAAAATGTGTACACTGCCCAGTCTTCTAAATTGTATAATCCTACTGTAAGCAGTTTTTCATTCTCCATTGATTAAAGTATTAGTACATAAAACATCTGTCAGAAATAAAGATTAGGCAATGGGCTCAGACTTGCTCAGAGGGAAGGCAAACATGCAGCACAAATATCGCGCAAGTAAAATCCACCTCATGTAATATTAATCCTTTCATTGCCAGGAACCAAGATTTTATTGGCATGAGGCAGCGGAAAGGAGAGTTTGTTGTTTGTTTGGCTCGGCCGAGCTTAAATTTCACAAGGACGTTCTACTTATTTTTGTCCCGATTCAACCAAAATACTGCACCCAACTGAAGGAAACATAAGGGGTGAAGCACAAAGTAGAAAATACAATGTACTGTTCAACGCAGACTGTAATCACTATTACAATCAAAATTAAATTTTTGCCTTATTTTCAGAGACAAAGCCAGTATCAATGCATTTTAGGGATGATTAAAAGAGGCTAGAACTTGCCATGCATTGTATGCAAAAACTAGTACGTGTTACTTATAATGTGAATTACAGTAAGATCAAACCTAAGAAATGCTTGGTTCATCATTACGCATCCACACCCCCAGCCTCTTCCTCACCTATCCTGGAACCAAACCAAACTACGTGGTCATGTCCTTAAAAGTGCCCTTTATATGTAAATCCAATTAATATCACTTTGTCATGACATGCGCCCAACATGGACACATAATGCAAGAATCCAGAAGCTTGGCATTTCCTATCATTCAAGTATTTTACCACGCAATCTGAACAAACATTTTGGTGCAGAATTCGAATTTAAAGTTTCAACCGTGTGGAATGTGATGCCGTTACAGTGTCATGCCGCAGTGAAGCTCCCACCCTGAACTTCAGCCCCACGTAACAACCACCATGGCTGCAGCTACCAAAGCTGGCAGCAGATGCTGCTGCCCCAAATAATACTGTGGACGCGGATGCTTGGAGCCCTATCCTGCCTCCATGCCGAGGGTGGCTCACAGAAGACCAGTTTACCTGCTCTTCAGGATGACTCCTGCCTTCCTGAGCACCCCAAGAGAAGCAGTAGCAAAAAAGCCTTAAGCTGAATTTGGAGAGAAAGGGAGCAGAGCCCAGAAAAGCACACCACTGTGCAGCCACCCCCAGGGCGAAGTGGTACACGGTGTTTCCAGGGTGCTGGGAACAGCACAGCATGACCCGAGGACATCTGCTTGTTGCTCAACTTAGAACAGCAGCATTCTCCTGACAATTTGGTGGAAAAGAAGAGTCGTTGAGGTTTACAAACTCAGGGGGTGGCAGTGATGTTTTTTTGTTTGTTTTTCCTTTAAGAGAGGATAAACAGGAGGTATTTGGCTATCTTGCAGGTTTCTTTCTTCTCTACCCCACCCTACCCTTTTGTGAAGGACAGAAACCAGCTGCAAGAAATGGAGATGATTCAAAGCCTTTTAAAAGACCGAGAATCTTTCACAAGGAATATATTACGCATATTGCAACCTCCTGCATCTGCAACTGGACAGAGACTGTCAGGGACGTGGAAGCATCACGGTATTTAACACATTATATCCAAAATAAGCTTGTACTTTTTGCATGACTTCCAGAAGCAAGCTTCTGGCAGAGCCCTGGAAGGCAGACTGCACTTCGCATGAGGACAAACAGATATTTGTAATCCTCTGCTGCCCATCGATTAGCTACAGTAGGATAATGCTAGTAGGCTATTAATAAAAAATGGAAGAGGGAAATGTCACAAAACTTTCAAAAAGTAAACAAGATCAACACTTAGAAGTGACAGCATTACTCATAATGCTGAATTAACTTGGTTTTAGGTAGTCTGGGAGGTTATCAAAAAAGCACAAGTTAAAAAGGTTCTTCCAAAATCACAGACCCAGACATTGCAACGATCACAGCACCCACTTTAAATACAGAAGGAACCAGAACAGATATGGAGAAGGACACTGCAACATATTATTTCGATTATTTTATTTTTTTAATCTTCAAAATTTTCTGCCTTGAGACAGGAATGCATGATAGATAGAAATGGCTCAAACATCTTCACATGAAACACTCTTAATCATAATTCATTCACAATTATTTTTCTAAAACATCTACAAGTTACATAATCCCACCCATTTCCATCCATTATCACAGATTTAATTATTTGTTAAACAGTAGTTGCCAGCAATTGAAAGCTGTAAGGCTTTTTGCATATTAGTAGAGTCTTCTGAACTACAAACACAAGAATATCACAACTATAACTCTCACTTTACATGGCAACCCCAGGTGGCAGATGTTCCAAAAAGAAATGTGTTGCTTACGTGGAGTTCATAAAAATGACAGAGAGAGCTCTGTGCCTCATTAGCCCTAAAATCCTTTCTCCTTTACTAAGATTATTTTCTAAACCTACAGCATATTCCTCATTTGGAACCAAGAACTTTGATGAGTCGACCTTTATCTTCCATTGCTGCTATTTGGCAAATTTGCAAGTCAGGCATACTAGAGCTCTCCAGTAAAACTCTATGTACAGAGCACAGTTTAAACAGATGGGTTGCTTGGAATCCATATCTCCCTCCATCTGAAGGGAACTACTTTGAGGTTTTCTGGAACTGTTGTAAACAAGAGGATATTTTTATATATATATGTGTGTATATATATATTTATATATTTTATATATAAATGTTCTAAATGTCCTTTGGGAGTCCATTTGTTTTTATCTTTCCAAATGATGACTAAATACCTGATCTGTAGCATTTCTCCTGAGAAGATACTAGTAAGGGAATGACAGTTTTGATGCACTTTGGAATGGCACAATCACGTAAACGCTTGCACAATTAAGACTTATGAACTCATCCAAAGTTTCTAAACATGATATTCTAACTAAGAACTAAAATACCAGCACAATGCAGCAAGTTAAAAAAGAAAATTCTATGTAATCAAAATATAAACAAGTACATAAGAAATTGGTATCTGTCAGTAAATCTATATCTTTTTAAAGTAGGAAACATATGCACTTAAGAAAAAAATGTAGCTATCTGACAAACTTCGTAAAAAAAGTACTTTCCAAACGCATAACAAATGCCAAGATATCCCGTAACTGGCCAGGTATAGCCACATGAGAGCTGCATGGCTTAGAGCAACCCGGGGAGTGGTAGGGTGGAAACAAACAAACAAAAAAAAAAGAATCACAAAAATCAGCAAGTCTAGGAAAAAAAAAAAAAAAAATCACATCATCATCTAAATTACTGTATGCTTATATCACAACTGCTAAAGGAGCTGGGGGGGCAGGGAAAGAGATTGCAGTTTAATGATTTTTAGAGTTACCTCTAAAAATTCAAAAGAAAAAAATATCAACTTAATACACTAATCCTAAGCACCAATTTAATAATTTAAGTTAACTGTATTTATATTTCTCCTACTAGGATGGAGCAAGTTCTGCTTGAAGGCTTAAACTTTAACTCTGGAGCCCATCTGACTTCTGTGTTCTTGCCACGCTTTCACTGCTGTTCACATCAAAGTCACTGTAAAGACTCTCTTAAGTTTCAAACTCTCTAGGCCAGCAATTCTTTGAAAAGACAAATACGTCTTACAGTTTAAATCAACTTTCAGGTCGTGAAAAGTGAAACGCGCCAGTATTTGGTTAGTCTGTTATTAAATAGTCTGTGAAAATGGAACAGCTGACACCGTTCCTTGACAGGATTTGCCTTAGGACTAGCAGCACCCAGGGCAGACCAACCGCGGACGCATCCAGACTCCACTAGGAATTAGTAGTGTTAGAAAATTGCATATGTGTTAGATCAAGAAGGCATCGCCATACATGTGGCATCGTTACATTGTTTTTCCTCTATTTTTCTAATTAAGAAAAAACAAAGGAAAACAGCCCTACAAAGAGCTTTTTGGTTGGTATTTTTTGTTGTTTTGTTTGTCTTTGCACCTGGAAAAAGCAGCACAGTGCTCCCCAGCTGGAACAGCTCAGCGCTTCCCATCAGCTTAGTTCTTTCAGAAAGCACTTTCACATAGTTAAGGTGGTCTACTTCAGCTAATTCTCAGAGCTAACCGTTTTTTTCCAGTATATATTTCATGCCACTTCCTGACAGCAATTTCAGAACTGAAATGGATCTATGGTAATGTTCACTACTAACTGTGACCAGATCTTGACACAGACCATCAAGCCAGGCCCTTGGGATGGTTCCACACATTGAACTGAAGCTCAGACTAAAAATCTCACTGAAACTCAAAAGCTGGAGTGGTCATGAATCTCAGCTACTTTTCCCTATTTGAACCCTCACCCTGTAATGAAAGCACGCACACCAAGGGAAAATAACAACCGCCTGAGCTGGGAGCGTTAAGACACCGGTGAGTTATCTTGCTGCTCTTCAGTGACCGTGGATTCACTGTGCTCCTCACTCGTCTCATTGGAGGGCTCCTCGTAGCCCGGCTCGGCAGGATCCAGGCTGCTCCCCTCGCTTTGCTCCTCGCTTTGCTCTTCGCTGGCCTCCGCAGACTGCTCCAAGTTGCTCTCCAAAGAAGCCGGAGAGCTGCCAGTTACACTTTCATTTTGGTTCATTTCATTAAAAGGCTGCGGGAGAGGTGCGGGAGACTGTACAGCATTTTCACTGACAGGGATGGGCACTTTGGTTGCACCGATGTCTACGACAATGTCATTTTGTGGTAGGGTTACCTTCTCCACAAGTTTCCATTGAATAATACTCATGTCTTTCCCTCCAGTTGAAATCAAGTGACCATCGCTATGGGTGAAGCTGACATTTGTCACATGACTACTGTGAGCGCTGTATTTGTGACTCGGAGCCTACCAAAAACAAGCAGAAAGACAAATCACATGCTTGATTAGAAGAGCACATGATAGCGAAATCCAAAACTACTACTATTTTTGCTTAGCCCTTCAAGAGAGCTCTTTATTCATGTAAGAGTAAAAAATTACATATATATTAGGTTTCCCCCCACAATACAACCTCTCTCTTCTTAAGTCTTGTGGTGTGGGACAGATTTAGATCTTTGTGCAAAAAGCAATGGACTTAACACCAAGGCCACCTTCAGAAAGCTTCAAGCTTCTGCTCCAGAACTTAAGGATAACTATTGCCACTTCACTTTTTGGTATATTATTTCTTACTTTGTATTATTTTATATTTTCTATTTTATATATGAACTTAATGGGGAAACCCATGCTTTTGTCTCTAGCACTGTTCTCAGACATAAATGAGCTATTTGGCTGCCAGGTTCCCAAACGACCGAGCTGGAAGCAGGTGTCTGGCAAGGAAAGCTTTATGCAATGCAAACAAGCACATAGGCTAGACTGGTCTAGACTTACCTTTGGCTTGGAACAGGGATACTGAAAGAGATGGACCTTACAAAAATCATCAGCAACTGCTATCACTTTTCGGTTATGGGATCTCACAAGGGCATTTATGTCTGTCCCATCTGATCCTTCAGGCCAAACTCCTAGCAGAGAGTCAAGCAGATATTTAGTGACGGCAGTTTTAGAAACAAATTATAAGACAATCCATAAACAAAATCTATAAAGCTGTGAGAAAAGGCAAGCTTAACAAAAAGTAAATAAAACATTCAAGTGGAAAATGGAATATGTATTGCATTAAATGTCATTGATATTTTGCTAGCCTAATGCCGCTCCCGCACCCCCTGTCCCTCCAAACCCTCAGCCTTGGCCAGGATAACCTCTCGGGCTTGACATGTTTCCCGTTCAAAACCTCAGTCTTCCTTAAAGCTTATTTTAAGATTAATTTTGCTGCTAAATCTGGCAACTCTTAATTTAACACTTTCATTCATGCACAAACATTTTAAAAGCAAGACTGATGCTGAAGCGTGGAACAAGCCCAGGTACTGTACATTATACAAAGATTTCTTTTAGTTTTATTTTAAAACTTTATCAACTTTTAGTATTTGCATGATTCAAAGGAGACAACTGATTGATGATACTTTGCACAGAAACCCAGTCTGTACAAGTTTCATAGATGTAAGTGCTGTCAAGTGCTTAAGTACAATTCAATATGCTTTTATTTGAAAAGAATGACACTGATATGTCTAGACAAAAGAATAACAACATTGCCTGGATGAAAAGCACTGAACAAATTGGGGAGGGGGGAGGCTTTAGTTTTAAAAAAAAAAAAAAAAAAAAGACCCTAGAGAATTCCGTAACAAAACTGATGATTCACATCTGCAAGAAAAGCTGAACAAAAGGTAAGCAAAGGGTTATAAGATAATTATTTATGCCAAAGGTACTATAATTTTCCAGCTCAGACTTGGGTTTCTGATTAGTTCAGGAGTTAGGAGGAATTTTCCCTCCTGAATTTTCACACCCCACCCCAAAAAAATTGCGTGTCTGAGAGGGACGTCCACTATCAGATATGAAAATATCCTCTTCCTCCCTTTCACTTTGGTAAAACAAAACACATGTGCTGTCTTCTAGTTTATACAGCACAAAACGCTGACTTAGAATTACCTTATCTTTTTCAAACTCCCACACTATCTCTTCTTGTTTTTAAGCAAAATGGCAAATAGCATTTAACTTTAAAGTGGTTTTTTTTCCATTGTCAGCGGGTAGACTAAGAACTTTATTTTCTCTGAAGAATAACAAAGGCAGCTTGTTAAGCTTGTTACAGTGCCAATAAACTACACTGTAGGTAATTTACTACGAAAAGATGCGAGATACTAAGGAAAGTATTCAGAAACATTTTAGTGCTCTCACATCAATTAAATAAACCTGAAAAATATATACTATTTAAGAATTTTCAAGTAGTTCAAAATGAATGCATTTTAACTTTCTCCTGCATTCTATATATAAAGTACTGGCATCAGGTGGGAGTAAGAGATGAACGTCAAATCAGTTTCCTGAAGTTTCAGCTACCACCTTAGGCAGACTGTGCTGAACAACTATGCCATTTCCTCTTCAATTTTAGATTAAACATAATGTCAGATTAAAAAGACTAATATTCAAGATTGCATCTCTTATTAAACATCTTTTGTGTTCACAGGTTCCTTTAGCAGCTCTAAAGGTAAGACAACCCTTTGTCATAAGACAGCAGGATTTGCTTTTTTTGATGCATCAGGCAAATATGGAAAAACAAGACATTAATATGACCAAGTTCTTACTTTTTAATAACTGTAAAAGTAACAAAAAACCCCAAAATAATCAGGCTTTGTTATTAAGTATGACAGCAGCACGTCAATTTTAATAAATTCTGCTAGTCAACAATAAGCCTCTCAAAAGAATCTACTGAGATAAAAATGTGGGGAGTGTGCAGTAAATGACAGAGTGACTTCACGTGCTGGGGGTGCAGACTGCTGATACTGCTGAGCCAATACAGTAAGATCAACTGCCAAAAAGGAGTGATGCTATTCTCATCCGAACCGTGCATTTCCATCCTCTTTCTTCTTCTGACAACAGTTCAATGCCTGAGCCTACGGACACACTATCCACAGAGCTAAATTAGTAAAACATATACCCCCAAAGCCCCAGTCCCATAAACTTAACCCTCTCTCCTGAACATCAAAGTGAGCAGCTCCCAGATTGTCTGGATCCCTGAGCCAGCTGACCCTGGGGTCAAAGCCAGATTTCTCCTTTGGGCAGCAAATATCTGCTAGGTTGGCTTAGCTGCACTGTCTGATTTAATGGGAAAATACTTGCCTTTGTCTGAGACTAAGCCATAATTTTAAGATTCTGAAAAGGGTGTCAGACTACCAGACAATATAAAATTAAAACATGATGAATCTTGGCTAGGAAGTTTAAATATGTTCTGTTCTGCCCCAGAATAACATCACATTATCTGCTTTATCTACTTCACTCCCAGGTCCTCTGGAACACTGAAGATTTTGGAAGCAGTTGAAACTAATTAAACTTAATCCACAGTGGTCCAAGTTTGTATTAATCCAAAAGAGAACGCAGACAGGATGAGCAGACTTATCCATTACTTAAAAACAAAAAGTAAAAAGGCTTCTCAAAACAGCAGTTATGGGAGCTGCTCATCTCCAGCCTGGCCCCAGTCACCAGTAGCTTCTATCCAATAGCTGTTAAAGAGACAAAGCCAATGGTTTAGATGTGAAACCAAACTCTTTCTGCACTCCCTCACCTTATCTCCTTAGGTCAGGAGTAAAGGACACTTCTGGGAAAGCACCGGGATTCAGAGAGCCGGTCCCCTTATTCTGTCTGCTCTACCACCAAATGTAGTGGTAAGAGTTTAGTAGCAACAGAGCCACCATCTGCTACCTCCACTTTTCTGATAGATTTAAGTACTCTGTATAAAATGTAAACCGGCTTCAGCTCCCAGGCTATTCCAGAAGGAATAATCAAGTCCTTACAAAATTCTTTTCATCTCTCCTGGAGAAAAATGTCAGATTAGTGTCAGAGTTTTGCTTTTCACTTTCTCTAGCGTCTCCTGATCTTCTGGTACTGCATTTAAAAAAAAAAGCATGTGTTGCACTGTTACTTCAGTTGCAGCAGCAAAGACGGTGAGGAAAAGACCACTGTGAAGCAATTCCTTGTTAGCCTAGCCTAGCACAGAGCACCTGGAGGAAACAGCCACGCACTCTCTGCTTCACCCAGACACATTGAATAAAAATAAGCATGTACACAGCGTGGTTCACAATTCTCAGCCTGATAGGAGCCAATATTTTCATCAAACTATCAATAAGCAACAGCATTCAGCTCCAGAAACACCATGCTTCTTTGTATTTCTGCTGCCTAGCTCAAGCTCCAAACAACTCAAAAATATTTGTGCAGTTTATCAACCAGCCAGCTTCCTTCTCTGATACCTTTATTTTCCCTGCTCTGCCTCAGATCTTTGGTACCCAGAAAGGAAATCAAGCCTGGTTATAAAGCACCAAATGCCCTCCACGCCAGTGATATGCCACAGAAGAGTGTCAGTGTTAGCCCACAAATCAACTGTAATCCTTTAAGACTATTTACTCACTAAGCACATGACAGTCCTAAAATACGCACGATAGGTGTCAGAAGCTACAGAAAGACTTAACCTGATTTTCTTCTGCTCTGCATATGAACTGATACTCCGAGTTTAACTCCTAGTAGCTGTGACAAAAAGACGTGTAGACCTAAACCTCACCTCTAAAGAATTTGCTGATTTACCTGCTTTTGATGTTTCCTACATGAAGAACAGAGGCAGGTATCTGATCTCAGCAGTGGAAGCGAGGCATTCAGCATCCTGCTCACACGACTTGGTTTTACACCACTGACAGGCTGAACCACACTTTTGAACCTCTTACAGAGGGACTCCTCATTTATGGCCAACAGAGCTGCTTCAGCAAAAGCAGTTTGAACTGTTTGGCCACAGTCTCAAACTGCACTATTAAAATCAGATCTGTCAGCTTTGTAAATTTTTTTTGTACATTTAAAAAAAAATATACACGAGTAGGTAAAGAATCTGTTTAATCTTTAAAGCATTTTTACTCTTTAGAAGCAGTGTATATTGCTCACCTTTGACTACACGTATCAAAGTGCTGTCATGATTTTAAGTCATGAACTATAACCTACACTCACATTGTCTTGTTCCTATCCCAAAACAAGGAAAGCAAAGGAGAATACACATGCTATATGAGCACTTCAAAAGATCAGCTTTTTGCTTCAGTGCCTTTAAAATTGGCAGCCTAAAATGACAGCAGAAAAATCAAATCCCAAACTTCAAGGCTAAATAGAAATCAATTATACATTGTCTATAGAGCATCCAGTTCTCTGTATCACAGGCAAGTACGGTGGTCAGTCTCTTTGGTCTGTCATCTCAGTACCATCCTCAATAATCATTAACAGAGTATTTCTAATGACAAATTGAAGCAAAAGCAAACACAAAAGCACAGTGTGAATAGCTTAAAAGCAAATTAAATGGTGCTTACCAAACACCTGGAAGCCTAGCACACAAGTGTATGTCGTCCAATCTATGTCCTTACAGTCAGAACGATTCCTGATTAGCTTACAGCCACTTGGAATGTCCCCTGTTAAAAAAAAAAAAAGTGAATGGTGAGTTATGCCATACAATTTTATATTTACACATGTGCTCTTTGACAGTGCTAAGACAGTAAATAAACACATCTTAAAACCAATCCGGAATGACATTGTAGAGGCAAAGGCAGACCAGTACCTTTATCAAATTCCAGATACTCGAAGCTTCACTTGGTATTTAAGAGTCATATTTACTTGTCATTTCCCTCTTCAGATCAGCGTGTCTTGAAAACACTTCCCTGCAGCTTGGGTCCCCTGCTACCTACTCCACTAATTGCTCTAATAGAATCTATAATAGAATAATTTCTCCTTCGTACCAGCTCCACTGATGTGCTAAAACTCAATCAATCATTCAGGGAGCTCTGCTTTTAAAACAGTGAGAAACTCCTGCTAGAGGAGCCTTAGACTGCTTTTCTTTCTTCTAACTAGAAAAGGAAAGATTGTTTCCCAAAAGAACATTCATCTTTCAATACGCCAGCCCAGTACTAATGGGTCACAGCTCTTTGCTTCCCTGTACAGGCAATTACAAACACCAACACTTTCTTTTGGTAGACTGAGGTATTGCATTATCCAGATTTGAAACCTAAGTTGTGACACACGGAGAGAACGTGTTAAAGAGGTAGATATTTAAAATGATGGCTCTTCTTGCCTATACAGGAACAGAACTACAATTCTCTTGGATCCTGTTAAAGCCACAGGAAGACAAGAATACAAAAAACAATTTAAAAACAGCTGATATGCACTATGCATGTTGAACTTTTGACATCACCACTATATATTAAATTCATATTTTCACACATTAAAAAAGGCAAACAAAAACATTACCACCACTAACTCATTAAATTAGTATCATTGCTTTGCTTAGTTTTCAACACTACTGGCCAAGAGAAAGTTTAAAAAAAGAAACCCCAGGACAGAACAGTGGCACAGACCCACTGATTTTATTCCCCCAAAATAACTGGTACTGTTGACATTAAACTACTGTATATATTATTTTCAATCTACAGAACTTTGGGCTGACATCAAAATGTATTGCCACTTGTTCTGTAAATTCTATGCTGTTAAACTGATTTATGACCTTGTAAAGAAGTAAGCTATATTTGGCGTTGCCATTAGGTAATACACAGCTCTGAATAACATCAAGATATAGGGTTACACAAGTTCAAATTGGTTCCTTTGTCAGTAAGCATTTTATACAGTCCTGATCAAACACACTCTTCTAAATATTCTGACAGCTAATGCATAGTTCTGTTTCCACTGTATTTAATTTCATACTTACAGTATAGTATTTCATAGTCTCCTGAGTTTGACATTATATACTTGTTGTCCGGGGACCAGTCAAGGTGTGTAATATAGCTGGAATGTCCCTGGAGAAGAATGCAGTAACACCAACGTGAAACATGTATTTTAATTCAAACACAGGCAGAAGTTGCATCTGCAGATGGGACAGCAAAAAAGCACCTTCCCCACCCACCCCAGGTCTGCCACAATTTGCTCGTGCTCCCTTAAAGACTCCTTACTCCCCAGTGTCAAACAAAGGCAGGCTGGGCATCGTGCCTCTCCCACCCCATGGCGGATTCTTCACTTGTAAACCGTGTTGTCCCTCTCAGATTCCAGAGTAATTTACTCCCACAAGGTACATTGCTAAAATACGGATGAACTCAAATTTTGTACTTGAATTAAGAAAGTATACATTGCTACTGATTGAGAAAGGCAACTTGCAGAGGATCGTTTTTAGATCCCAATAGAAAATTAACAGATAGGACTCTATTTTATTTCTCTATCCATTCAAAGTGACTCCCATTAAATGTACTTTCAATTAACCTTTGCTCATCCTAAAAACTTCAGATACCATAGTAACAACCACCATGTGCTTCTTACACTGCACACATGTTAGTGCCAGCTTCAAAAGGAGTCTTCCCTAAAGGCACAGGGTCATCTATACACAAATCAAAATACTTTGGCCTAATTACTTAGTTATCACTATCAAGAGCACACCGAGGGCTAAACACCCATCTTTGTTTTTAAGGGAGAAGCTAAAAGCAGCTGTTCAGAATAGTCTTCCTGTGCACAAACTTCTTTGTAGTAATAATAAAGACATAAGGGCCTCCAGAGAAGCCGCAAATCTGTGTAAGGCAGTAATAAATTATTTCTGTGTAGTGGAAGGGGTAGGAAATTAATAAAAGTGACATCCACACCACTCATTTCTTCTTCCACCCCTCCATTTCTTCTCACTGTTCCCTCTTCCCCTTGTAAGGCCATCCATTTTCTCCCTTTCCTAGTCATTCCACCAGGCAACAAAACGCCACTTTCTTGACTGACAGATGCCAATTCCTCTCCCTCTCTCGGTGAGCATTAGGAGGACTGTGTCCCTTGGTCCCCCGCAGGTCCTGGCCCAGCCTGCTCCGGCCGTACCCGGGCCTCGCTGGACCACTGCCCTGGCTGCCGTGCCACCCACCACGCCAGCCTCCTCTATAGAGAACTCCAACAGAGGCTGATGGCTTCCAGAATTAAATGTAGAAACACACTCGTGTCTGTCTCCCTGTCCCCAGGACTTCTGTGCGAGACTGCAAAAACATTCAGAAGAAAAGCTAGCCTTTAACATTTATTTACTTATGAACCAGTCTCTGCCTCAAATAGAGGAACTGTGTATTGACATAACTACTTTGCAGTCATGGGTGGGATATATGATATTGACAGGCAAACCTGGTATTTCGAAAAAAAAAAAATAAATGCACAATTGGCTAGGATTTTTTCTCCCCCTCTTATTTTCCAAGTCTTCAAATTTGCAAGCGAACTCCAACATGGAAAAGAACTGGTCAGTCATTTACTAAATCCTGCCAGACATTTGGCAGCTGTTAAAATTCCTTGGGGCGGTGGGGGAGGGAACAAAGCAATCGGCCAGGGGGCTCCATGCTGCAAAATCCCTTCAGAGAAGCAATCACTGAACGATGAACTGGAACATAACATTGTCACAATATTTTCAATGGGACGATCCCATTTTCTATTAAAATCTTTCTTTAGTAGCTGCCCACTGATAAGGTGACTTTTTACTCTTTCCTTTTCTGTACCTTTATATACAATGAACGTAATTACTCACATTATCACTGGCTAATAAAACTATCTGACTAAATGGAAACCCTCTCCTTTATTGGCAATGTTTATCTGCATCAGCCTTGAGTGGTGCAAGGGCTGAAATTCCCACAGCCTATAGGATGGGCACACTAATTATTTCAGGTTAAGTCCAGTGTATCACATACTTCAGCATCGCTGCCCGTGTGGCTTTCATCCCACAGCCCTCTCGGTAAATGCACAGCACTTGCTTCTCCTTTGCTAACTGATATCTCCCATGTAAGACAAAGAGAGACAATGCCAGCTACCTTGGAGCTGCTGACAGCTTGGAAGTTCATAACCCAGCCTATACCTTCACATTGCTGTCTGCATAGCTGGAGCCCTCAGAAAACAGCTGCACAAGTCGAAACGGTTGTTTCAGCTCATCTGAAATTCTTTCTGATCCCAACCAACACCATCCCTCGCTGCAGAGACATGCTCACAGGTCAGAGGCTCGCCTCTCTGGCAGCAGCAGAAAGCCTGGTCATGACTGAAGGGGGATTTAAATCTAACAGTGGGCATACAGCTCTTATGCACGAGCTGATGTTGGTTCAGTAGATAAAATCCCTGTGAAAGTATTCAAACAATGTATTTGAGTTGGAGGACACAACCAGAAGTTGACTACCTGGAGGACTGAGTCATGCTACTTGGAGGTCACCTGCGAGGCTACTGAACGACAGGAGAACGCCAGAAGGACACGGTGCCAGGGCCTGAGCACCAGCCAGGAGAGCGTTCTGGGTCCCGAGCGTGCCTGGGTGTCCCCCTGCCCAGCATCCAGCTGGTACCAACCCGGCAGCGTGTTGGCAGGCAGCTGGGGGGCCACGGGGCACCTGAAACTTGACCAAGCAGCCTGAGCTGACACGCTGCTGCCTCTGCACACCCCGGGAAGGGTCAGGGCAGCTCAGCCCCGGCACAAACCAGGTTGCTAATTTGGGCTTCTACAGGCAGTCACTCAGACCGAAGTGGAAAAAAAAAAAAAAGGGCAACAGAAACCTGCTCTGAAGCCTTAACCCTTCTGTCTGAGTATAACAATGTTCATTTCTCCTATCCCAATTTCTACAAACCCCTTTCCTGCCAGAGGTACAGACAGAAACAGAGATGCCTGAGAAGAAGCTTCATAGAAGAGGAAAAAGGCAAAAAAGGAGAGAAACCCTTTTCAGTGGGGTGGTACATTCTGTATCAGTGCAGCTTCACCATACTCAGTACACTGCAAAGTGGCTATTGATTAATATTCCCAGCTATTAGCAGCTTTAGAATGATGAGATCGCTTACTGGCACTACTAACACTATTAAATTAAGTGGTATTATCTGTAAACTAATTGCATCTCCAAAACACTGTCCTATGATGTAGGGGCAAGGGGGCCCAAGCATCAATCAATGGTGGTTTAAACTGCCATATGCTCTCTCCTGAACATAATACATATAACATACAAAAATAAATGATCTCATACATCTTCAAAGACCTCACAGAGACCCTGAAGTACATAGCGAACTAAATATTACATATGTTAATACTACCCATCTTTGAGTGACTTTATCTTTTATGGTTAAAAAAATAAGTGATGGGGTGAAAATGCTGGACTGAGGTGCAGCCTTCTGTTGCCCTCCCCACCAGCCCCACTGGGCCCCCGGCCTGACCTCCCTGTAGGCTCAGCCTTTTCCCCACTGCCTGAACTCGCCAGGAAAGCTGCAAATCTGATTTCTCATCTCACGACCATTGTGGTTGTCAAGCTAACCCTGCCACCACCCTCCTCAGGGGCTGCAGGACCCCCTGGCTCACCCCGCACCGCAACCCTGCCATTGAGGAGTCCCCAGCACACCCAGCAGCCTCTTCCCTCCCAGCCACATCCCATGCCAGTGCCAAGCCCTCCCTGCCAGCCTGCACACCACAGGGATGGGGCAAACCCACTGCTGCTGACCCCCCCAGAAGCCCCTGGCCCCCAGCAGCAGCTGGACCCAGGCTGCTCTGGACCCCCATGCTCCAGCAGCACGGGGTGTCCTCAGCCAAACGATGGGAAGAAATGTCTCAAAGACAACGTACGTGGCACTAAAGGACTGGCTAATGCCTGTTTGTTTCCCCCTAACTAACAGTTTCCACTGCAAGTCTTGCATCAAAGCTTGTAAAACAGAAAAAAAAAAAAAAACAAACTTAGAAATTAAAATAACCACCCATACTTTAGCTTTATGATCTCCTTACCTTCCATTTTCAAATTAACAAAGCAGTTTGAGACTTTCTTGTGCTTTTAGAGGTAAAGAAATGCAATTGGTGACAAAAATATGAAAAGCGTTTGAGCAGGGGATGCATTCCTTAAAAAACCCAGTATTTCACATGTCAAATGTGAACATATTCTTGTATCATTTGCAAATCCCATTCAGGGTCAGATAAATATTCCCACTGACCTAAATAGATACTTGAACTTTAAGCCGGGTTGTTAGACAACTAAACACTTAAGGAAAAAGGAAGTATGTCTTTTTAGCACTGGGACAACCTCACGTAAGTTGAGGACTTATATAGGACTAATATAAACTCCACTACTTGTGCTACACTTACATTTATTTACCCTGGGCCAGAAATTTGTTGTTAACACATCCCCCAATTCCAAATTTTGTAGTAACAATTACCACTGAAAATAGTGCATATTTGCAACCTCCAAAATTGCATATTCTAAAGAAATTCCACCATCTAATGTATGTCGGTCCAATGAGTACTTCACCAACAGGGGGAAAATACCCCCCCAGAAGTGAAATATTTTCCCCAAAAGAGTTTCAGAATATAGGTAAAAGGCATTTCTCCATCTTACTGCTAATTTCCCGTTTCAAAGAAAAAGTTAATAGTCGGAGAAATTAGTCATATTTGATGCAAAAGTGTTCACCTAACACTAACAGTACCCATCAGACTGAAGTTAAAAATCCATCAAATTCTGGAAAAAAACCCATAAAACATATAACCAAAACTAAAAACGGAAAAGCATCAACCTTGAGAGAGTTCCACTGCTTAGAGTACGTATAACATCAAACTGCAAGAACTGCTGATTATATCTGCTCCAAAACTTACAGTGCATTTTCCGTATCTGCTATACTTTCTTCCATTTTCTGTTACTACGTAGAGGTAAATAAAGTTGTCATGGGATCCAACTGCAAGTAAGGTGCCATCTACAAGAGAAAATATTTGACATAAATTAACACAATGTTTGTTTTCCAAATTTTACTGATTTCAGATTTATCACTAATACAATAGTCTCAAATAAGCTACAGTTTAAGAATTTTTAAGGACACATAACTGTTTACATTATGTTGTTTTTCAGTCAGTATCTTTACTTTGTGGATATGTTTTCTGGGCAAGATCTTTCACTTCTGCTTTTTTTAAATAACTGTCCCATGGATGGGGTATAAATCCTCAGATTGCACTGGATTTCTGGAAACAGTCGACAGCAGGCAGACTTGAGTTTTCTGCATCACAAAAAACGCAGTACAGTATTTACTCTATAGTTAGCTTAGCTTTGGAGAGGAGGATTGAATATAAATCAGCACTGAATAATTTTTAAAGAAGCGGAGCTTGCAAACACAAGCAGTTTTCTAACCTGTGTTGTCTCCATTAAAAAAAAAAAAAAAAAGCACATGGACAGGAGCTGCCCTGAATCACAATCGAATGCCTCTAGTGTCAATAAACATCAGTGCTTTAAACAAATCGCTGTGCTTGGCAGATGTGGCAGCAGCGGAGAAACATTTTGCCCACTGACATGGCATGTTATCCAAAAGCAAACAAGAAACAGATTTATGAGTGTTCTTCCATCCAGTTTTAACAGAGAGGAGTCAGCCTCTGATGATCTGTCATGTCACGTCTGAGGAGGAGACTCAATACTGGCTTGGGCTCCGTGTAATCCCACAGCAAATACTTAACAAATAGCTCTGAGTTTCAGACAGACCTGAGCTTAGTTTTATGGTTTACTATTAATAAACTTGAAAATTAACTAAGAATTAGATTGAAATATCACTGAAATACTAAGCTTTGTACAGACTTTTCTGTTAACCTGTCAACTATTTAGTTGAGAACTTTTAATTTTTCTGGGAGCAAAGCTAACGTATTATAACAGCATGGTTCAACGTTAAGGAAAGGCTGGGAAAGGCGACTGTGATGTTTGCAGTTACAAAATTCCAAGATTTAGCATACACAAACAAATCTGTAACCAAGTATTCAGTTATATAGTAAGCATTTTAAAACAATTTTTTTTCCAAGCTCTGCCTTTTCTAGTGACTGGGGAGTACCTTAACACTGTTTAACAGAACAGACATCTAATTTATCAGCAATTATTCTGGACATACAAGTCTGCCTACCTACTGAGTAGCGCATCACTGAGAGCTGTTCGTTGCCATCAGTGTGTATTGAAACCAGATCCCTCGTTTCCGCATCCAAAACAAACCACCTAGGGAGAGGAGAATTCCAGTAAGTATCACTTCCACTAAACAAAAAAGCAAGCAAAAGAGCAGTAATCACTGCCTGCCTTCACCTTCTTATGCTAGCCCCTCAAGCATAAGCACAGCGAACATCTGTTTTTAATGGAATGCTTTTCTGGTTCGCAAAGCAATACAAGTTTCAGTGAAGAATATATAAAAGATTCTAGAACTGGCCTGTTTTCCCCCACTCCCTTGAACATTGTAGTAATCATCAAAATGTCTACTGGATGATAAACATGCCACCAGATAGCTAATATGACTGCATCTTATCATCCTGAAGCTGTAAGACTACAGCTGAATTTTAATCTACTACCTCCCCATTTTTAAGAACAGCTTTAATATAAAACTCGATCTTTCAAATTGTGTGAAGCAAAGTTAAAAAAAACAAAAAACCAACAAAAAAAAGTACTAGTACGGAGTGGAAAATCTTTCCATACTTGTTTTAAACACAAAGTATTTTGTAATTTGGTAATTTGCTTTTAAACACAAAGTAATTTGGTATTTTCGCCTCAGTCCTTTCCATTTCTATGAATAATTTTATCAAAGTAAGAAGGAATAACCACTTACTGAAATTTGATGGTTCATAACCTAGCATTTTTTTAATTTCCTGCTTGGATGATTTATAACTAAGATAATTAATTGCATTTTTTATTATTTAACAATAACTTTTAACCTGTTTTATTAGTTATGATGCACGTGTAAAAAGCTCAGAGCAGCTTACAGAAAGTCAGTGGCCAGTACACTGAGATGGCCACTGACAGCAAGACGGGCACGATCAGCAGAACCTGAGCGTTTTGCAACGGTTCTGATGCCCATCTAACTCCTAAATACAGTGAACATTAGCAAAACAAAGACAATGATAATTTAATAAAAATATATATATACACAGACATGTTTATCATGAAAATGTAAGATGTCAGCATGGAGTAAAGCTGTACTCAGAATTTAATGCCTTTGCCCCAAACCCATCTCACAACCATAAGCATACACTGCAGCCAGGCTTCCGTCCCTAGTGGCAAACACTGAGTTCACACGCTGTGGAAAGAAGTCAGGCAATTCCACCCACTGTCTCAGAGTGAACTCAGTGGAACGCCGCTAAAGCTAGGACCATTTATTCCGTAACAAACTTACATAACCTAAAATAAACTCCAGGAACAGCAGCACACATCGCTGCTTTCTATGGATGGAGATGAAATTCCAGCTCACACTGATCCAGTGTCCGGCAGCTAGGTGTCTGGAAAGTGACCTGGTCCCAATGGCTTAAAACCAGCTTGTGGTTAGGGAACCACATGAAAGAAATTAAATGACATGCACATAAAAAAACCTCAGCCCCACATGCCACAGACTGAACAATCTGTGTGCAAGACAGATGGAACCAGTGGAAAACAGCAAATATATTTGCATTAGACAGCAGCAGAGACCACGCTCAGAGTTTCTCTGCTGTAATCCTCTGCTGAAAGGGGACTTTTGATTTCTTCCAATCTACACACTGAAGCTTTGAAGGTTCTCTGAACGCATTAGGAGTTACTATTCTGCTACTTAGTTCAAACTATGCTGGGCTTTGGCCCTGCCAAATTCTTCACTAAAATGTTACCTGGGTGATAACCCTGATGGGGTGTGGATATTAAATAAGAAACCAAAACAAAATAAAAATAAATAAATAAACAAAACACAAAAACCGAACCCCAAATGAGTTTGGCGGGGGGGAAGAGAGAGGATACCCTAGGCCATTTTGCCACCACAGAAAGATAACCAATCATGCCATCATGAAACAAAACTACTCTAAAAGTACATCCCGATGGGACAACAACGGAACTGCGAAGAACACTCATGGAGGCCATCACTGAGTTGGAGTCATCCGGTTTTCAAGCAACAAGAGAAGCTGGTCTGAAAGCCAGTGTCCCACTGTGTCATTCTTATTTGTCTTTCCTGGAATCCAGCACAGGGTGGAGGCTCTTTACCGCTTCAGCCCAGGTGGGCAACACACCTCTGTGCACAGACAGGAAAACAGGAGATAGGAAGACCTTTTGCTTTATCAGAAAACTTGGGCTCTACATTGTAAAATCTATTTATCTACCAAGACGACGCAGCACGATGCCTGTTTGTTCATTTTTAGCAGCACAGTTGTGGTGTCTGGATATAAAATCTGATTATGAGCACAGTAACAACCAAAAGCAGCCTCTTCCACAAAGCAGATGGGCATACCCTCTGCATGTCCTCCCGGGGGTGACCGTGCTGCACAGTGCTTCTGCCAGACAGCCAAGGGGAGGGCTGAGCCCTCCGTGTCCCAAAATGCACAACCAGGGCAGGGAGGCTGCTGCGGCAGGGACATGCCTCTTGGTGCTGGCCTTGTTAGGTTGGCCCTTTGCGACTGTTACCTGAACCAGCTAACCCTCCAGTTTAAAATGAAAAATACCCAAAGCCTAAACACACACACACACACACATACATTTTACTGAAAGCACAGAGGTGGTATTGTGCAGTATCAAACACAATGCAAAACTTCTGCTGCTCTGAAGAGTGCACACTGAGCTTCATTTGGCATTAGGAGACAGCATTCGTGACACCAGTCCTTCTCCAAACATTCTTACGAACAAGAGGTACTAGCAGCAATCTTAGCTGACCATAGAAAGAGTCAGTGCACCAATTTTGATGTTAATTTAAGAAAGGAAGCACTGGTCACATCTAGTTCAGCTGTTTCTTGATGCTTCCACAAGCCGTGATCAGACATGGTCTCTTCCATCTTCCAAGCTCTCCTAATGCTGTGGCAAACACTGCAATTACCAGCAAGAAAGTCGGTCTCCATCAAATGTGTCTCCAGTCTAGTGGCTACAGCAGTTCCCCATCCACATGCCCCACAAAGGACCTTCTCGCAAAGAGCTGGGCTTTGGGAGAGGATCTTCCTTCCAACATGAAGGTACGCAACACGCAAACGGCAACTGACCCTGAAAGAGTCCTATCGGGCTGTGGAGTGCAAAGCCTGGCTGCCAAGTGAACTTTTGATCTGTAGATTGGATGAAATAAATGGATGAATGGTATCCCAGCTGTAAGACAGTGGCTCCTTTGGTTTTTTCTGATTTTTTTTTTTTTATTTTTCTCCCAATTGTTACTGAAGATAACACGCTTAACTTGTTTGCGAATTCACATAAAAAAGGTAGAACTTTTGCCATTTTCATCTGTTTTTTGTCTTCCTATTTCTTCACTTAAAAAATAATACCAATAACCTATCTAAAAATATATGTTTTCAGAAACAAAATCCCTTAAACTACTCTCTTTTGGAAAACAAACTCTGACCCATGACAGACATTTATTACTGATAATGCACATTTGTGAATGCGGAATTTTTCTGATGAAATCAGCAGTGTTCCAAAGTGGTAATATATTTTTGCACTTACACTTGCAATTCCCACCTTTACTTAATACTGAATGCTGAACCTGCAAGGCATTAATCAGAGTGAACAAACCACAAATCACTTAGGGCCGATCAGAGGGCTGGAGCACCTCTCCTATGAAGACAGGCTGAGAGAGCCGAGGTTGTTCAGCCTGGAGAAGAGAAGGCTCCAGGGAGACCTTGTAACAGCCTTACAATACCTAAAGGGGGCCTACAGGAGAGATGGAGAGGGACTCTTTATGAGGGAGTGTAGCAATAGGACAAGGGGTAATGGCATCCCTAGAAGTGTTCAAGGCCAGGCTGGATGGGGCTTTGAACAACCTGGTCTACTGGGAGGTGTCCCCGCCCATGCAGGAGGGTTGGAACTCGATGATCTTTAAGGTCCCTTCCAGCTCCAACCATTCTATGAACGAACCCATCTTACAAGATTGGTTCCCTGGGATATTTAGGCTTCTTCACCTTATTACCACAACAGATCCTGAACTGGTATAAATCTCAATAGTTCTACCGACTGATTTACTACCTTGTGGCTCTGGCTTACGCTGGTCTTGTCCTCCAGCCTTCAGTTTTCTTAATAACATTAGTATTTTTGTAAGACTCTCTTTAATTTTTTTTTTTTCTGCAGTGCACAGCACTCAAGATATTCTACACCATTAGTCACAAAAAGGTCTACTTCCCTGCAAATAATACCACTGGCGGCATGGCAAAAGGATCTATATAATGCCTTGAAAAACCCACTTCCGTGGTAGGATTTCTGATCGCCAGCCCTTTTTAGTGTTTGAGCAAACAGCAGGATCCACAAAAAGTATTAGTTCTCTCCAAACCAGGCTTAATCCCAGACAATTGACGAACAGGCACACAGAGGTATTTAAAGAAGTGGTTAACAAAACCTGCAGCAGACCATTTGCAGACAGCCCAAAAAGTGAAGTGATACCGAAATACTCATCATGGGAAGTGGTACATGAAAAGCACACCAAAACCATGATGTGTTGGCCTGATAAAAACACACCACTGTGAAATAACAGACAAGAATGGGAACAGAGGTAGAAAATTCAGCTTTCTTTTTTCTGTCACAATTTTAACCATCATCCGTTCCCTACGCCTGTCTTACTGACCTCCGTACTGGAAGCAGAGCAGCACTAGAATGAGAACAGATAGGCACATCCAAGATTTATTGAACGCTAAATGAATTAGACTCATTTAATATTGGCTTTATGCTTTCTGGGCTATGAATCAAGTAAGTTATTAAATAACTTGTTAAGGGCCTGAGACTGTTTTCTCTCTTATGTTAATCGAGATACATCATGCAGCCCTCATTCCTTGGGAAATAACTCTCTTGGACTGGATTATCTGGCGCAGAAAGCACCGCGTGACGCTGCTGGTTAGGCAGTAAATTTAAAACTCTTCTGTTTGCCTTGATTCACAACTCCATTTATTTCTCATACACTTGTACACTTACCAGACCTCATATCAATTCAGTTTCATTTTTATATCTCAAACCTATCATTGAATCATGCAATTTCAGAATGCAATAAAATATAATAGTGAAAATATAACTGCTCAGTTCCAAGAAGAACAGGGTAAAAGAAAACCAACCAAAAACCGAGGACATAATCATAAATTTATCCAACACAGTATAAACTGGTTGCCTCAAGTAATTACAAAATATGAATTTAAACTGAAAAGTGCTGAACTGAAAAAGTAATGTTAAAACACTTGGAGGTGGGGGAGAGTCAAAAGCAGGCAAAGACTGAACACTTTGGCTGCCCAATATGCCTTCATTGTGCTTTGACGTGATTTCAAAAATGACTCATAACTCTCAAGAAATGTAGCCTGACCTTCTTTTCCCTTTTCACTATTTGAAGTACCTTAGGCCAGTATCTTCTGCTCTGCTTAATGAAGGTAGAAACACTTGTTCAGTTTAATGCTATCATTAGAAAGAGATGGAAAAATGGAAAGGTACAACATGGAAACCAAATATACAAAAGCTTAGCATGATTTTTCTTAGGAAGGTGAATCAGGTTTTCTAGCCTGACGTTATACCTAATGAGTTTAGTGCAGACTGCATCTTCATCTTTAAGAAATACTTTAAAAGTATTTAACGTTTCATTTTTCCAGGATAATTTAAGGGTGTTGCACACACTCAGCAGTTTCTAAAAACCAAACTTTTAATGGTTTTTAGGCATGAGGTTAGGTATAAAAAAATCTGTAGGGGGCGAATTAAACACAAAGAATCCAAATTTTCTTACGTGCATATGCATTATTTTATCCTCGAGTAGTCAAAAATAAGGTATAACTGAAAAATTGAACAAAAACGCTAGTAGATTTAATACCTACTGCTCTCACCTTTCTAATGCTATGAATATCCTGTTTTTTCTTTTAATTGGCACTTGCTAAAAATCCATCGCATGAGACTCCTTTCTTGGGAGATGATACCAAAACAAGACTTTGACTATGAATTAAAACAATTTTTTTCCACCACTGAAAGAAGCTTGAGTTTAAAGATTCAGCTTGTGTTTTGATAGCTTTCAAATATACAACGATTTTAGGAAGAATATCAACAGCTTGATAGCACTTCGTTGCAGCAACGTGCGATGTTGAACTTTGTCTTACACAAAAATCAAAATCCTAGCCTGTTCACTTTCCTCTCCATGTCAATTTAAAAGGTTGCAAGTGTGTTTGATTGGAGAAAGATCTGTAATGTACCTGTATTATAAACTAGTATAACGTACACAAGCAATATTAAAATATATGATACTTGGTAAAGCCAATAAAAGTGCTCATGGAAACACCTGAAAAAAAAAAACCTTTTTAAAAAAATATTTAAAAAAAGTCAAGATCTGGGCTTTCATGAAAGAGAATTTAGAAAAACAAAACAGCCTAATAACAGTCACATAATCCTTCTGTCTTCACCTAACCCATGTAAGAATGATCTGCACCCTTCCCCCAAGCTTTTTAGGCTACTCACTCTCAAGCAAAGTGAATAAAAAGCAAAAGAATAAGACACGCAGTATCACATTGTACGCTTTAAACTTTCTTTCAATCATCACAACTCAGTCGAAAGGTGTTTACCTGCCCGAGTGTGTTCCTATCGCAACCACTGCTCCACTGGGATGGAAGTCAGCACAGTGCCCTGGTTCCTGAATGGGGAGACACAGACACATCACTCACCTGCTTCCCTACAGTCAAACACCTCTCTTTGTACCAAAGCTACCCTAAAATTTTGTCTGAGGTGAACTGACACAGGGAAAACCTGTGTCAGGTTAGTTAGCAGCATGCTTATAATCTTCAGATTTTCTTTTAATGTATCAGTGACATGCACTACCTGACCTTCTTGAAAGTAAAAAGCCTAAGTTTCTGCGTAAAAAGATACTTTTGTTCAGGTACTTGGACAGGACTAGCCAAAATATGAAATGAACAATGACAGTAAGGAGTCATATCTAAAAGTCAAACCTTGCACAACTGTATGATATCCTCTTCAGCTTGTTTGAATAACTGTGAAAAAAGTTAAACTGTAACAAGAACAAAGGACTAAGTTTTCTTCAACTTGGGCTGTCAGAACGGCATTGGACAATGGTAACCAGGTTACAGTCTATACAATGTCTGATGAGCCTAGTTAAGTCTATCAAAGCTTCCAAATAGCTCTTTTTAAAGCCATAACTACAGGATTTTTGCTCCTCTTGTGATCAGATGGGACAAGGGTATTGCAGAAAACTAATGCTTTTTCCTATTTTCCAGCTTTATATTTAATATTAAAAGGTTGACGTACATCTAGCAGCCTGGTCCATTCCAGTGTGTGGTCCACAGAGTTCCACATACAAACTTGCCTATCTTGAGCACATGTTAAAAATAAGTCTTTGAAAGGATGGGATGCCAGTCCCCAGAGTTCATCTGTATGTCCCTGGAAAGAAAACACATATGAACATTATAACTATGAACATATTTAACAATGAATAAAGACTCTCTCAAAATAACACACCAGCAGGGAAAGACTTCACATTTTTGGGTTACAGTTTAAAAAAAAAAAAAAAAATTGTGCTCACCTGTACCTCTACTACAAAACCATCATCAAATGTTCCCCGCAAAACAAAGTTTCGTGAAGTGCCTACTAAAAATTGATCTGCTTTTCCTTCTGCTACTGCTCTGATTGTTCCATACTGGTCAGGAACCTAGGAAAAGAAACATCTGTAAAACCCCATCATGCATCTTGATAGGCACTTTTTTTTTTGAACGCCCCAAGTCAAATCCTGGTAACACTGTCTTTCTCCAGACAGGCAAACTTAAGAAAAACACAAGTGATAACTAAAGAAAACCCTCAAAAAAGGGACAAATAAAAGAAACTAAGGAAGGGCTTGGAGGAAAGAAAAACCATAAATTTTCTGTTCAACTTAAACAGAGGAGAACTGAAACCTCATATAGGCTCATTTATAGGCTGAAAATTTCAATGTTTTTATAATAAAATATTGTCATCCACTTAAAGAGACAGCAACCAGAAGACACTCCATCATCCTAACTACTGGTTCTCCAAAGGGTGGGGGCAGTGGCTCTGTTTTGCTAGTCAATACCTTGCTCAAGGCAGTCTCCCTGTCACTCTTGCTTTCTTACCTCAATTTCCCTTTCAGGATTCAAATCATGATCCCACAGGATGATCTTTCGGTCTTTCCCACCTCCAGTTAGCAGCATCCCATTCCTCATTTGACAGAGTGTGAACACACTGCCATCGTGAGCTTTGATTTGTTTGCTTATCTGATAGACTCCTACATGCACAAAAAGAAAATAATAAAGAATACTACTCATTTTTCCACCTGGGGTTTAAAAGAAGCTGTGCCTTTTGGCAGAAGAATAGAGTAACAGCGTATAATAAATAACTACATTTGGACTGTCAGGCTATTAGTATTGCATTAGTACTGCAAACACAAGGTGGTAGTGTTTTCTTACAGCGTAAAAAGATAAAACAAAGGACCTGCCTTTCTGAATAGAAACGTTTTTGAGACTGATTGTCCTAAAACTTGTGAAGGCAAGAACAACAACTATTTATAAAATGCTATCCTTTCTCGGCTATCCAAGGGAACACAGTTTTTCCAGATGCAAGAGAAACTGTCCTTTAGAGTCAATAAATATTTAGCAAGTCATTATTGGAAAAGGATTAAAGTTATTTTATTAAAAGAAACTCAAAGACTTGTTGTCTATAATCTTATGGGAATAAAAAGCAAATTATTTATAGCAAAGTTTCCAGGATGCACGAACCTAATATTTAATGCTGGATGTTGCCTCACTTAAAAGTAGTATAACCAGCATTTGGCATCTATCGATGTAAAAGGAACACAGTAGGAAGAATGAAAGAGAGATGAGAAAATTAAACAACAAAGGTAATGATCCTTTTGCATTGTAATTTGGTTTTCATGTCAAAAGAACTTTTGTAGGAAAGTATATTGGGAAAAAAAAAAAAAGCAAGATTCTGGTACTTTGAGACTTGCATATTTTCAAATAGTGATCACAGAAAAAGCCTAAAACACCACCCAAATACACCAAAGCTTAACTTTGCTGACTCTGCCTGTGTCTCAAGTCAGTTCAAGTTAGCATGCTCTCACACTGAAGAGTTTGAGATCAAGACCCGTGACCAATCTAATACGACAAACCAACTAAAAGGTCCCGTATTTAGTTAAGCCAATGTAAATAAATGTTCTATTTGATATCTTTTAAGATTGTACTGGGAAATGGTTATTTTTGCACAAGAACTTCAAAATTAAATATCAAATAATTTGTTAAATTACTTTTCCATTGCAGTTAGCTCGAAAGACAAGAAAAAGATTTACCTACAAAAACAGACTTACTGTTAAAAATTTACTTTTTACATGAATGTTTTCCTGGCATACCAATTTAAACCAGTGTTTGAAATATCTGCCAAGTAAAATAAATTATCCTTGAATTTATAAGTTACCTTAGGGCTCAACTGTGCCAGGTCTGCGTATGTTGGGTAACAAATCATTTTCCTTTCTTTTTTACAAAAGCTTTGCCCTAAAGAGTAAGTTTAACCCAAATTTCAAATAATATGGGTTTTAAAATATATTTTACAGCCAAGACTTGAGCATCTGCTAAACCAGATACTGTTATTCGTGAAACTGGTACAACTACACATTATATTTCTCCTTCACATACAAGTCCTATTAACATCAGCTTCAACACTTAATGGTATTCCTGTGAGACAAAGCATAGTACAGCATAAGCCTTCAGAGGCAGAGGTAGCCTGCAGAATCCTCAAACTGATCCTACAGCCTTTTTCATATCCCAGGATGAAAGGAAAGCTGATTAACTGCACATTTTTAAAATGCAAAACATTTAGATAAAATTGTGCCTGAAATGAATGAAAACTATCTCATTAATTATTGAGAAACTCTACATTGCTCTTAAGTCAGAAAATTCATGAGACTTGAAGGAGTTTAGTACCACCTGTTAATAATAGAAAGTGTACACCCTTAGTCAGGTCTGTTTCCCTTTTCCCTTTTCTAATGCAATCCTTTAGATTTGTCCTCTACAGGCTATCTAAAATCTGTGATTAACTGTGAATATATCCCACCTTTAGGTCCTTTTCCTGGAGTAGATTCTACAGTAGTTTTGCTCCATATAAGTATTATCCCTCCTGAGTCTCCAGTGAGCACATCTCCATTTCCCAAAAAAGCCAAACACTGAACAAATTTGGGTTTTTCATATTTCTGAAACAAAATAAGCAAAAGAAAGGGATAATTCCTTGTACTCTTTATGTAATTAGTATAATGTACCCACAACCTTACATCCTGCATACATGTAAGGAGAATTTAATCTTTTTTCTTTGTTTATCTCTCTGCTCAAACAGTACATGGTAACAACAGAGCAAATTTACAGAAAGCGTGAGCAGATCATTCCATTGATTTTAAACTGACCTGATATCAACACATTCTTACCCCAAATATCCCTTGCTTCCTTGATAATGAATTGCCACTCCAGGTCCAGAAAAATATATGAGATTTGCCACATGTTATTATGGTATTTGCATCAGTTGGATGGAATTCTACAGCAAGAACCACTTCATTTGTAGTCTGAAATAATAACAGAAATACTACTTACTCAGATGTGACATTAACTGCTACAAACACATGTAAAATCAAGTTTCAGAACAGAGATACGTGGAACTAGACATCTCATTGTATGCTCAAAAGAATCTGTAAGTGTTCTGTGTTAAATCAACTGTCTGAATGACTGCACATACCATTTTATAGATATTGGTTTTTTACATTCATCAGAGATCTTTATAAAACTTCAGGAGAAAAGTCTTTTCTCTAGGGCTTTACATTCCCTTTTTAAAATCACAAAAGCTTCTGCCCTCTGGAATAGCTAAGAATTCTGCTACAGTAGTCAATGATGTATAATAGATATTTTTTGGGGTTGAAAATCCTGCTTAGTTTCTACACAGACTAGTTTGCTATTCTAGATAAAACTGTGACAGAGGCGACTGAGACAATCGTAACATAGTAGGATTATCTACATCATTCTCTTTCTGAAATTCTATAAAAATTCCTTTGGGTTCTTTCTTCCTCTCCTTTCCTCCTCACAAAGAAGAAAAAAAAAGAAGCCTGCATAACTCAAACACAGGTTCAAACACTGAAACACAGGGGCCCACCTTTGCATTTTTACTGGCTTCGTGCACTGATCCTGAATTACTAACACCTCACCAAGGTTTTAATCCTTTTTTACAAACATAAAAACCAGACTGGTCGTTTATTTAACTTCCAATGTATATTCAACCAAACTGTTTTTAAGACAATCTCCTGGAGGCAATGACTCTAAAAAACATCAATGCATCAATGCATTTACCTCTATGGGATTTAAGCCCATGCTTTAAAAGACTATATTTAAAAGTGCTGCTGAATCAGCACCTGTGGGAGTACACTTTCCCACTCCACCACTTTTGGCTCACTTTAGGAAAACAACCTTCTTAAGTTTCATTTTTTATTGATGTCCACATTGATTGAATTATGCTTCTCATACAGTTTCTTCCACATGAGTGGATCTGCTAAATCCACAAATCGCATGGAAACTAAGGACTGAAAAATGTAATTGAGTCCAGCCGAAGAAAGTCTTCTGCTCTGCACCCTACCTCAAGGGATGAAACTCTGCTCACACCAAACCCCACCCCACTAGCATAGAAGGTGCTTAACATAGTGCAAGATCAATTCCTAAGCATGAATAAATACTGAAGGTCAAGCTGTCCCTGTCAAATTGGTTTTAACCAATTTTGCAACACCAAGGAACTCCCTGAAGAGTGAAAATAGTAAAAACATAGTGTCAAATAAAATGGGCATATGCCACATAGCTTGACATTAAATATCAGCAAGGAAATGAAAATACGGACATAGAATTACATTAAAACTTACACAATGGAATATAATTAGTATTAGTCAACAGAATTTCAAGAAAATGGGTCAACCCAACCTGATTTTATTATCTGAATTTGCAAGTTTGTAATCATACAGACTTAAAGGCTTGCAGAATATTCTGCTTACTGACTTTTGATTAAAAAGATTAAAAAAATACTCAGTTCCACATTCATGTAATATCGCCTTGCTTTATATTGTATAATGCAAAAAAAGATGTCTCAAAATACGGACTTCAACAACAAGTTATTATTGGATTGGGTGTTCCCAGTGGAATCAACTTTACATGAACATTGAGCATTAACGCCTCTGA
Organism: Numenius arquata; assembly: GCF_964106895.1. NCBI lineage: Eukaryota > Metazoa > Chordata > Aves > Charadriiformes > Scolopacidae > Numenius > Numenius arquata. Next base: position 40,438,119 of record NC_133577.1, read on the forward strand.
AGGCTTCTCATCGATCAGAAATTTAGAAGGTTACGAAAGAAACAGGAAAGCAAACAAGACCGCAATCTACAGAAGTACTAATGGACTTCAAATGAGAAGAGACACAGCTCTTCCCAAGAATCAATGTCTGGACTTCGATTCAGACAAAAAACGAAAACAAGGAATGTCTAAAAGTTGGGATTTTGTTAAAAAATAAACAACTACAGACTGAATCATCACTTCAGTTTCATAAAGTTCCCAGGGTTTATTTGTTTTAAATTAGGAAAATATTAGAGAATTGCTTTATTTGGATTGGCCCTTAGGGATGAGTAAAATGTAATTATAAGTGCTCCAATATTCAAACCCTTTCCAATATACAAATTAAGAATATATTTCTTTTGTGCCCTTACACAAGCCAGCAGTATTACACAGTTGTAGTTTCCAAGTAAGAGGAAATGTATGTCTCAAAACCAGTTGTATTTATGGGATTAAACCCACTTGCATTTAAGAATATTAATTTGTGCAATAATTACCTTTATTTCTGCTATTTTTGATTTTCTCTGCCAGTCCCACACGGTGAGCATATGCTCATTAGAGTCATCAATTACACACAAATGAGTACCAGAATCCTAAAGGAAAAAGAAAAGAAGTGCTGAGAAAGAACTATCATACCTCATTTAGAAACAAAGCAGGGCAGTAATATTTAAAAAAAAAAACAACAAAACAAAAAAACCCCACAAAGGTACAAGTATAAATTAAGCAAGTCCTTTTAAAGGAATTCTAAGCTTGGTATATCTGGTATTTTCCTTTACTCTTAAAGACATAGATTTTTGCATAATCTCATAAAAATGACCATGCTTCAAATAATATTCTAGGAAAGCTTTAAAAGTATCTTATAAAAATCTTTCCCTTTCAGTTTGTTTTTGTTGTTGTTGTTGTTGTCGTCTTTTTTTGCTTTCTTGATTGCAATACCATGCTAGTAGCAAAGGGTTTTCTCCCTTTTACTATTCTGCAAATATTTTATTTTTCCTCAGGTCTCAGAGGACAGACACACAGCTCCACTTGTATTTTTTTTCTTAAATGTCACCACAACTTTACATTATCAAATTCTGTAAGCACATCTCATTTTTTCCTCATGTAGCATTAAGTACCTGCAGTTACATCAAGTGGTTGGTAAAACTGCAGCAAAGGTAACACTTTCTGAATAAAATGATGCTTTCAGAGCAGAAAGACTGACATCTGTGGTAATAAACAACTGAAACAGTTTCTTTTGAGCAATTTTACAGCAAAATGGTAAATATAGGGCCATGCGGAATTAAAAAAGCAGACAGAAAATCTTAGAACAAAAACATACTTATTCCCAGCAACGCATACTTGCACAAAGCAGTTGTTTCAAGGACATGTGTAGAAAGATTTGGAGGAGGCCTTATTTATTTTAAAGTTGATTCTTGCAGTTCAACCGCATTCTCTAACAAATTATGAAAATAGAGGTGGCTGAAATTTTTATTCCCAAATACTATTATGAGCAAAAATATACAAATATACATGTCAATTACTAAGTGGAAAGAAGCCCTGAAGACAGCATTGGTGATAAACACAGCTCGTGTCTGGGTCAGTGAAATTATGTGGTAGTTCTAGACACTGCACATTCACTGTTTCAGTCTAGTGAGGAATCACATGAGACTGTAATAAGGTATCAAAAGCAGTCTCAGCTGCAAACCAGAACTAATAAAAACTAAAATCTAGTCCTCAAAAATTCCTTAGTGGTTTGTTTATTTGTTTAGCTTTTAAAATGATCGAATGTGTATTTATGGCAAAAAAAAAAAAAAAGTATCTGAGTTTAAAAGTTTTATTGGTTAATTACAGTGACAGTACTCCTCTCACATTATTCTATTTTACTTCTACTACCTTATTTGAAAAAAAAAAAAATTATTTTATTTACAGAAAGACAAAACCTAGATATAACTAACCTAACAACACTTCAACATTAGATGAAACTGCAGCAAGAAAGCATAAGCATTTCTTTTCAACAGGTTGCCCAGAGAGACTGTTGAGTCTCCATCCTTGGAGATACCCAGGACGCAGCTGCACAAAGCCCTGAGCAGCCTGCTCTGGCTGAGCCTGCTGTGAGCAGGACGGTGGACGAGGTGATCTCCAGACCTCCCTTCCCACCTCAACTACCTCTATTAGCAAACCACCCCAATTAGCAAAAATACAGTAGAGATTCTTTTTCTGCATTTTTTATTTTTTACACATATTAGTTCTTCTTGCTGGCATGCAAGAATCACAGCCTGTGCTTTCAGGTCTGATATATCTCAGTGCTTTGGTGAAAACACAAAGGCAGCTTAAAGATCAAAATATACACATATTTTACAAAAAATAAACTTATTGCCAGTTTTGAAATAAGAACTTCATCAATGCCAAGTTGCTAGTGATTTTTTGATAACTTCTGTGGGCCCAATGACCCCTTCCTTTTTTTTTTTTCTGTGTAAAAGTAGAGAAACAAATTGAACAAATTACTCCTCAGGGGAAAAAACACAAGATAATGTGTTGGTTTTTTTTTAATTTCCTGTTGGTGGATAAAAACCTACTCCAGCTAAAATTTGTCTTCAAGAACCTCACTAACAAACTTGTTTTTAATGTCCAAACAAAAAAACAAGCCTCTCACAAACAAATCCAAACCACCAAACCCAGCACAGACATCAATTTCTAGTTAAGGCTTTTCTTGCCTGCTATTTATTCACTATGCTAGTTTGTTACCACAACTTTACATGTGCGATTTCCTGTTTTACCAGCTAGTTCCCCGTCAGCTGGTTTTATAAAGTATATGTAAACTTTACTGACACACTTTTAATACCAAAATGGATCAGCTAGACAACCACATCCAAAAAATCCAGAGATTCCTTCCCGTTTACACAGGATTGGATAAATTATTTAACAACAATTATTACCAACACCAAGTAATCGCACCCATCTTACCGCTTTTGAAAAATCCAAACACCCCACTCCACGTTCAAAAGTCCCGAGGCCGATAACCTGCAGCGTCACCAGGCTCACCGAGTCCCACACTCTAACATGGGGCTGCAGAGGCTGCGTGAAAAAGCAACGGGACAAGCAGCGTCATCAACAGTGAAAGCATCATATGCAGGTGTCAAGTTTTGTTTAAGCAGATGCTACCTGAGTTACAAACTGCAGACCAAAATGCAGGGTGCTAACAATGCCTCTGGATAGGATCTCGAATCTCAAAAGGTGGGAGGCAAGACAATCTTGCTCCCTGTGTCTGGGCTACAAACATGGCAGCAGCGCCATTGAGGCAACAAATTAAGTATGGTGGCATTTGGTAGCTGTAAAAATAAATCTTTGCCCAATTTAAATCATTGAAAAAATAATGGAAGATTCATCCTGCATTTCAGACCCCAGACCTACCAATCTTATGCAACAATTGAAAATAACAATCAAACCATGGGTGTTTTTTTTTTTATATATATAAGGTAGGAAAAAAAGAAAGTAAAAAAACCCAACAACCTCAATAAAAACCTCCAAGGTTGTATTTCATACAAATACTGTCCCAAACCAGCTTAGCTTCACAAAGTGAAACCACCACAAGTGAAGTGGGAATTAAGTTGGCTTAAGGACAACATCCACCACAGAAAGTGACAATAAATCATCCCACTGATGGAAAAACAAACCAACCAACCCTAACAAGAGATGCAACAGATGTTCAGTGGAAATCATAACAATATCTGTACAAAAAAACCCAAATCAATTTCTTACAGAATCTAAGAAATTAAGGTGAACATCTGAATAAGGGTTGTTTGATGTGCTTCTACACCTCATATTATCTGTCTTCCCTCCCCCCTTTTTTTTTTCTCTGTCTATAACTTCACGAAGATAATCCACTTGTTCAAATTCTGATAGAGCTCACCAATAGCTAGGGACAAGAGCATTTAAATGCACTTGCTCTTAAATGAGGAAGTTTGTGGAAAGCTTGACACACCTTCCATGAATTGTCAAAGTTGGTTTCCTCTTCCACGAAGCCTTAAGAGTACACTGACCCACAGAACCAGGGACTTGTTCTCCTCTGAGAGAAGACTCATTGACAGAAGTGTGACCAAAATGATGTGGCCTTATAAATTAATTACAAGCTTCACATTTGCTTGCAGAATTAAAATTGAGTTTCCTGTATCACATATAAAGGACTTTATGAGCTTCTGCTCTTTTTGATGTATGGTTGAGTGCTTAGCTGTTACTGTCTTTTGCTAGAGATATAGGCTGTTACCTTAGAAACAGCAAAATATCTCAGTAAATGCAGCACATAAAATAAACTGCAAACAGAAGGTGGTGATGAGATTAAAAAAAACAAACCACATTTTCCTGATTTTTCAAAACAAGATACTACTGCTCAACAGCTCTATTACTTACCCTTCCATCTTTATCCACTCCAGCTAACTGTCCTGTTGCAATTCTAATTTTGTCTGGATGAACTGCAAGACTAAGACAGACAGAAACATGACTTGCTTTTGCTGTCATAGGTCTTCAAAACTGAGAGGTTTTTTCGTATTTTTTTTTTTCTTTCTTTCTCAACAGAAGCCCATGAAGACACTTATGATCCTAGATCCCACTTTTAATGAGACAGCTTGAATGTTTTTCATCAGACTATTTCATTACACACTGTACTGATGGGTACAGGCTCTTGCAATAGCTCCTGGCACAAAACCAGGAGTGCCAGAACCACCTCTACATGTGCTCTGACAAATCTAAGGTTTGCACTGTATCAGGAGTCCACTGTAACAAAATATACATTATCTCATTATGAAGTTCCTACATGTAGTTAGTTATGTGCCATATTTATAAACACTACAGCATATTTTATGCCTAAACCTATAGATAGCACAACACTGGGGAAGAAACAGCTGAAAAGTTGGCTGAGGGCTTGTGCACCCAGGAGTTGGGGATTATTGCCACTTGAAATGAGTTACTGATGTAATTGTACTAATGAAATTCTCCAGTGTGGTGCATTACTACTGTAAGTAAAAATCTGGTTTTGCTTATCACATTTTGCTTTGGAGCTGATGTGAAAAAAACAGTGCAATTTCAGAGTACACATCCTCTTGTTATTTTTTGACCAACCTTCTCATTTGCTTTCTCTTTTTCTTGTAAAATTCCAAAGGTAAAGAAAGCCATTGAAACAGGAAAGGGAGAGCAAGTGGGGGGCCCGAAGAGGTCAGAGTGATGGACAACAAAACCATTGACAGTTCAGTCTAGTTTTTTGAATGAAATTGGAAGAACACAAGACTGACAGCATGGCTCCCACAGGAAGCAATTACAGTTATCAAAGCACAGGCAGGAGAAAAGAGGTTTAGATGGCACCTCTTCTCCATTCAGGTGCAGTAGGGAGCTTATGTTCACCGTTACTTTATGTGCACTACTCTTCAGACTAACATTGTAGAGTCAGCAACTGCCATTGCACCCACAATGATGTTGGCTCCTATTTCCCTGCTTCTCTGTTTTCTTTTGCAAACATCTTTCTGATTTTCCAGATAGTCTTAATACTTGGATGAGGCATCTATTAAAAAATTAGATTATTGCTCAATTTTCCATTTGGTTTTCGAATTCTCCTGTAAGACTATGCTTTTGCCATACTGCCTGTAAATCACTGATTTAGAATTAGGCTGACAACAATTTTTAATTTCTGAGACATCTATTTAGAATAATTTATGCACAGATTGTTTCTCTAATCCCACACTCTTAGATTGTCTACATATCCCATTGTTTTACATTTAAGCCAGAAACCCTAAACTAGCACAGACTGCTCTAGCACTGTTCCTTTGTGCAGTGTTTACTCTAGTGAAATCTACTGGGATGAAACAGAAAATAACTACAATTATGATGGCATTAATGAGCTCATACGTACAGTAAGAGAGAATTAAAAAAACATTTCTGCATTATTAAACACATACTTACATGCAAATGTTATATACTAACCATTTAACACAGTCTGTATGACCCAAGTAGTGTCGCTGAGTTCTCTCCTCATAGTTAAATAGTACCACCACTGATGCTATGAAATATACAATTTCTCCGGTAGGAAGGAGGTAAACATTGGCTCGACAGTCTCTTCCACGATACCCATATCTATACATATATTTTTTTAAAGTCAAGGTTTTCATAATCACTGTATACCAGAAAAAAAAAAAAAAAAGTGTGGTTTTTTTTTTCTCCCCTTAAAGGATTCATGCTCTCATGTCAGCAAATACCCTTTATGTTTTTCCTGTGGAACTATAGCACAATTTCTATAACACAGTTTAAAAACAAAACCCCACACAACTGGACTTCAGGAAACCAAACCCCTTAAAAAGTGATGTTTGTTGATTTTTAAAAAACATAAACAACACACACTGAAGTAAAAGTAGTACAGTGTTGCCATTTTATAAAAATCCTCACTGTACAGGACCCACTGTACTGTCTTAACATGTTTTACGGCAACAGAGCTGTACATCTTCACCCTGGGCACTAGAGTATTTGTCCATTTGTAATAGTCCATTTGGCCTTTTAAAACAAGCGTGTGAAAATTCCTAATGCCCTTCAGAAAAAGAAAAGCTTCTGCACAGCAGCTGCCAAGTTCAGGAAATATTTCTTTAGAATGTTTTAGAGTATTTTTAAACCAAACAAAACTCAAAAGGAACTGACACAGTGAAAAATATTGTATCCACATCTACCCAAAATATATAAAAGGGATGATTTTTGTAGGAAACCTGCATGACTCCTAATGACATTCAGAAGTTTTACACACTGCAAACCAGCCTCGGTCAGCACTGATCAAATGTTGTTACAACTCATTATTTCTGTGAAACAGGTGCAATTTTCTTCACCTAGACTATTAATGTGGCTGTCACCTGTATTTCAGTTCCCAGGGTCACTTGGTACAATTAACATCGTAACTCAGACTTTAACTGTAGCTCTCTAGCCTCAAAAAATACAATTTTCCTTTCCTGTTAGGTCCTGCACTTCAGAGAGCTCCCCACTTCAGTGCCAACTAATACACCTTCAACAGCAAGGAAAATATGGGAAATACATTAAGCAACTTTAGCTGAAGGACTCCAGTCTTAGGTCCTGGTTAATCAGGAAGATAAAAGGGAGCTAAAGACCCCCCAGGAGAAAGCTGGATGCATGAAGTTGGCCCTTTCTCATAAATGAAAGCAGGTGCCATAATCCAAGTTTGGGAATATGTAAACTGGCATCTCCTAAACTGACAGCCTGGCCTCTCTTCTTCTTGGAAAAGGGCAATCTTTTACCAAAAATACCACCACACCCTTTCCCAATGCCAGTCCCTCACCCCCAAAATCCTCCTACCACACTACCTTTCCTCTTTTGTACTCCCATCAAACGACAGGACTGCTATACAACAGGAACACTTGCAAAATTAAACACACAGTGTAACTAAATAATGGTTCAAAGAGGGACATTGCATTCAGTTGTCAATCAAATCTCTTCAAGAGTATGGAAAACAAAAATAGATTTATATCTTGCTGTCTTCCGTTTATTTCAGAAGAATACAATGGCTCCTCTGAAGCAGAGATTATTCACTGGCTTGCTTAGCAAATGATATCAAGAGAAATGCTGAGGGCAGAAAAAAGGATGCCTTTGTTTCTCCTTCATCACTATTTACTTTCCCACTAAATTTTCCACTTTCTTCTTCTTTAAACACCAATCAAACAAAAAGAAATCCAAAGTGGCCCTTCATAAAAAAAACAAAAACCAAAACACAACAAACCAAAAGAAAACAACCAGACCACTGAACTTTCAAAAAGGATGGGCTACAAACCAATGAAAATATTTTTTCTATCCTGAAGCATGAAGAATGCTATTCTAAATACATTCTCAGAGGAGAAAGACAGATCTTGTTGATCTGCTGCAAGTAATAGGGAGTGTATTGATAAGGACTTATTAAGATTGACATCTTTGAACATTCATCCTAGAAAAGTATTAATGATTTATGCAAACACGCCTCTTTCTACAGCAGAAGTCCACCATGCAAAGCTAAGGCTAAATATTTTGGCACCCACCATTGAGCTCTGGCATTCATGAGGCTGCAAAAATGGTTACATTTTCTCACTCCATTACTTTCCTTTACGCCTCCTACATAATAAAGTACCAGAGAGCGGCTGTGTTTTCTAGGAGCGTGTTTTTTAGGAGCACATAAAGGGACAATCTGTTTTGTGGGAGAAATTTTTTGCCTTCTTCATTCTCCATCCCAGACTACCTTGAGAGAAAACAAGAGGGGTTGTTGCTCCGCAGTGGTTCTTTCCTTCTCCACACACTCAGAACAAAGCAGCAGATATGTTAATACAATAATTGACCATCTCTCTCAAGAGAAAAAGGGGTGGCACAACTTTGATGCCTAATTTCCACTAAATTTCAACGTTAGTCTTTCAATGCGACTAATGTTTCAACCAGGGAAATTCAGAGATAGTTGTCTTCATACTGTGACTGTTTCTCAGCAATTACAAGGACTGTTTTGTCACAACCTTTGATACACTTAAAAAAAGCTTTTTGTTTTGGGTTTTTTTTTTTTGTTCTAATTGGCTAATAATTGGCCATAGCCATGGCCCTCATGAGAAGTTATCCCCTGTACACCAGAATTCAATAGTTTATTTAATGCTGGCTTCAATTATTCTTAGAAAGAAGAGCACCAGTGCTTATAAAATGGAGTCAGAAATACCCTCCAGAAACCGAGCTACTATACATCGGGAGAGAGTCTATAAAGTTACTGCCTGTCAACAGCAGCGCTGACGGTGACCTCTGTAGCTACTAAATGAGCCCATTTCACTATTCCAAGCAATGTCAGATACCTTTTAACCAGTTCTGAAGTGCAGTCGGAAAGATCACACTACAAAGCAGGGATACCCAAACAAAACTATTAAATTTAAATGAAATCACTCAGGAAACAGACAGAGTCAAGAGCTCAGAGTTCCCCATGAGCTACTTTATCTTGCCAAGCAGCTTAGGTGTTTCTTCAGTTGACAGTAATCTGCAGGGCAGACAAAAGCTACGTGTGTTCTGTTGAATCTACAGGGGTATCAGTAGTTGAATATACCTGCAGGACACAATTCATCTGAAAATGACACCCCCCCTCCCAAACCCACCAACCAACTGAAAAAAAAAAACCTGAATAAAAAAACCCACCCCAAGAATCCTTCTGGTTTTGCCTTGAAGTTGTTCATAGTTGATCAGCATCTTCCAAAACAGTAATATTGAAGGAAAACCCAATTAGAAACAATCATCCAGAAGGCAGAAGAATTAAAAGGAGTTCAAAACAAAACTTATAGATTGAACATTTCAACACTCAACTGACCTGTCAGGTGCAAAATACTGACATTACTACAGTATTCTGTGAATCACTGTCCCCATGCCTTTTTAATAAGGTGTACAGGCTTCACAGTTTGCCAGCATATTTGGAAGTTACAGGTGGCTTGCAGATTTCTTCCCCTTGCTAAACCTGTGCATGAAATACAAGATCTGCTGCTGCTGTATCTTCCTGTCTCCAGAATTGAAGAGCAATTTTGTGCAACTTCCTAGAGACCAGGCCCTCATAAATTTTACTGCCTTTTCCTCATTCTTTTCTTCACCGTCTTTCATATCTGAAAGATACCCTACACTCATAAATACACTGGTCTGATTTAGGATGGCATTTCCTTAAACAGACTCCAAAAACATATGGACAGTCTGTTTAGACTAGATTTATTTCACTTTAATTAGCCCTCAGCAGGAAACTGGTTTAACCTGAACTTAAGGTCCTTGGACATTAAATAAGTGTGTCCACACTGGGATTTGCACCTACTTAACAGAGGGTGTGATTTAATGATCAGTTTTCATCAGTCCAAACTCCTCACTGCTGCTGAAAAAGTAGATCTGATCTTCCTCCAGTGTGCCAGCTCTAGCCCTTGCGTGTCTGTGGGGCAAATCAAATTAATGACTTGATCCTGCTGAAAGTTAACCCCACAGAAAAAGATTACATTTCAGCCAGATCCATGACTGACCCAATTCACTCCACAGTCACGTGAGTGCCGGCATCAGCACCCGAGAGCTATGACAGTAGGAAAGCTGGGCACCAGAGCTTTGCAAAGCATTAACAAGAGCTCTGTTTTCCTTCCAGCCAGACTTTTAATCCAAAACTTTGCTCCTTTATGGTCTAAGCTTCCAGTCTCACTGAACAGTTCAGAGGACATGAGCTGCACAGCTGCTCTTCATAACCAAGTACCTAACATTATCTGTTTCAAACATCTATTAGTTAATAAAGGCAGGGAAAATAATAGAAAAAAATCTTCTTCCCTAAAGGGAGTAACAAGGGCTGGCTTAAAATATACGTACGCCTTAGTCACTAACAGATATGCTGAAGGAGGTATGGGCAGCCTCTGTCTGTACATATCTTGACATCTGACAGTGTATCATCAACATTCCTGAAAATCTTCCTGCTTTCAGTAACATCAGAAGGATCAAACTTGAGACTATTACACCAACTCAAGTGCTGCCTAGACATGTTATTTTACTGAAGTACTAAGAAACTTCCTTATATAATCACAGCTTACTACAGAAGAATCTGCAGAGATGGGGGATGCAGGGATTGCAGGAAAGCCCAAATGTGTGCAGAAGCACGTCTCTTTTAATGAACTTAGCGTCTGATTTACTATGTCTGGAGAACTGTTGTCAGCCACACATGAAGTAACTCCCTTCTTCACATGATAAACGTATTTCATGCATACTATTCTCCACGAAGTGAGCCCCTTCACTTTGGAGCTGAAAAAGGACCTTGCAGGTGACTGCTTCTGCAAACCCTCGCCGTGGAGGTAAGGACAACCAGAAATTCTGGATCTTATTCAAGATCTTCCACAGCTCTAAAACCTCCTAAAAATGAACAGAGATTGAAAACTAACAAAGTTCCTGAACACAAAGTTTCCATTACTGTGGGGAGGGCTGGGGAGTGGGAGGTGAGAGAGGGGGCAGGGGGAAATTTTTCAGACTCAGTAATTCTCTGAAGACACTTCATTTCTAACTAAAAATAAATTTCAATTGGTTTCAACAGCAAAACAAAAGTACAGCTTTTTTATGCCTACATATTTTGCCGCTTGAAGTCGTACTATACAGTACCTACCAACCAGTTCAATTGTTATACTAAATTGAACTTTTTTCCCCACTTTTAAGTGATTTTTACGTCTGAACAGAGAAGACACAAGACCAGATTCTAAAGAAAAAAAAAAAAGGCAAGACAAGAGAAAAAGGAATCAGCAAGTAGTTACTGATATCAAGGATACACCCACTCCAGTTTTAACTTTTCAGGAGGCAGCTCTGTCCTAATATCATCATAGTTTTCTACATCAGAAGGAATGAACATTGTGATTGGTCGACCTCGCATGAACATCTTGATATATTCTCCCTCTGTTGAAACAAAAAAGTGTATTAATCACGTGGCAAGTTTACACAAGAAATAAGCACAAAAGAAACAAGTAATAAGCACAGAGATGCAAATAACACTTGTGATATAACAATTACTTTTGAAATGCGAGCTTGATAAAGGCCCAGATTTATTTATTTTTTTTAAACAGAACACTAAAACACACACACGCACGCATACACACACACAGACTAAGTGTTAGTTGAATTTGTGATAGAACAGACTGAGCATGTAAAATTTTAGACATGCAAATTAAATGACAGAGGAAAATTTCAAAGTCAAATTAAAAACTGAAATCGCATAAATAAGTAGTCACAGAATCATAGGATAAGGAATTTCAGGTTGAACGGGACCTCAGGAAGTATTTAAGTTCAACCTCTGGCTCAAAGCAGGCTCAGCCACGAGGTTAGGGTTGCTCAGGGTTTTGCCTACTCTGGTTCTTGAAAACCTCCAAGGACAGAGATGGCACAACCTCTCTTGGCATCCAGCTCTCTGAGGGCCTTTCCTGCAGAGCTGCTCCCTGCAGCTCTGTCCCAGCCTATACCCTTGCCAAGTGTAAGATTTGGCATTTGACCTTGCTTAATTCTGTGAGGTTCCTACAGGCCCATCCCTCCAGCCTGCCCAGGTACCCCAGGTTGGCAGCCTTACCCTCCAGCATATCAACTGGGCACCCTGGTCTGCTGTCACCTGCAAACTTGAGAGTGTACTGTATTGCCTGCCCCAGGTCATTACTAAAGATGTCGAATAGGACAGATCCAGGACAGACCCCCTGCAGACTCCACCTGCTACCTACTGGCCACCAGGTCGAGTATGACCCATTAATCACAACGCTCTGAGGCCCACCATCCAGCTGGTTCTTTCACCCATCTAGCTGCCCATCTATCCAACCCCCAATGGCCAAGCTAAGACACAAGGATACTGCAGGAAAAAAGCATCAAAAGCTTTGCTGAGGAATATAATCTGAAATTATATATCATCACAAACTAATAGACTAGCCTGAATTATTAATTTATTGAAATAATTCCAATTTCATGCTATTGCATATTGCATTATATCCTGAAGAACAGAAAGAAGCAACAGTTCCTAATCACCCCAGCTGCAACACTGTCTATAGCTGTGACAAAATACATGTATATCTCTGTTGCGACATCCAAGTGCTTCACAAACCTTTAAGGAGTTCCTTTTCAAGGAACATGAGATTATTTTCCACCAAAGAAAACTAATTAGAGAGCAGCTGAGTGGCTTGGTCAAACACATTAGCTAGCTGTTGGAAGGTAAATCATCCGGATTTCAGGAATACACAATTACAACTAGTATAGTAGGTGCCCTACAGGAGTCTCCCTCCACACTGTGACAATAATAATTTTCTAACTTCAGAAGACCAGAAAAGCCCTTGGAGACTTTTAAAAGCCTTTAAATTCCGATGCTGCTGACACAGCTGGAGATGCTGGAGTTTCATTTTGAAAAGCACTGATGGTAACTTTTTATCACTCTTCAAATTCTTTAGCAATTGATATCCATTGTTAATGTAAAAACACAAACCCAAAGTAATATAATATTCTGACATGAATCTGCAACTCCGATATTTTTTGAGTAGGGATTTGAAAATCACAGCAGACAGAGAGAACTCAAGAGTTTCAAACCAAAATGTAAATAGTTGAGTAGGACTGAGTAGAAGAATAGCTGTGAATAAGCAATACAGTAATAAGAAATCTCTAATCACATTTGATGCAAACAATATTGAGCTCTAAAATTAAGAACTTTAAACAATTACTTTTGTATTTCTTTCAAAAGACAAACATGGGACAGTTTTCCCATAAATGCCCAGGAAACGCTTGTAAATATTTCCCCAATTAAGTGTAAGATTATTACTCAGACCTCAATAATGTGAAATTTATGTTTTGCACTCCCTAAAACATCTAAAATTGAAATTATGAGAATCTCAGACTTATTGCCTCAAAATCGTAGTTTAACAGCTCAAGTCAGACTTGGAGATCTAAAAAAAAAAAAAGTGAGAGAAAGCAGATAATTTCAGTGACAGCAGAAGCAATGTAGACTCCAAAATAGTCTCTTGCTTACAGAAACGTTTTAGAAGATGCAACGATCAAGAAATAATCAAAGTTGTGAGACTAACCTTAAGCTAAGGTCTCTACCCTTCTCTGAATTTGAAATAACCCTACTATATAAACTGGAGAAACATATTCTGTCTTACTGCAGTCAGAAGAAAACAAGAGAGGAAAAACTCTATAACTCCTTTAATCCACCAAAGATATAAAGCAGTCTTGCACGAAGTCTGGAAATAAATTCTTGACACTCAAGGTCTTTCTTCTACAGCTAGACAAGACAGAAGACCAAGAATCATCAGTCCAATGAAAAAATGTGGTGAATATTCTAGGTCATTTAAAAAGAAGTATTTCTGATCATAGAGGATTTATCAGAGTTGAGTGAAATTCTGTGGAACACCATCCCAGCTCTGAAGACATTGGAAAGCACTAGCTTTGAATACAGCAGTGATGATTTCAGCACACACCAGTGACTTGGACAGTGCGGACACATACAGGAAAAAATCTATGCCAACCAAATCATATCCAGTAACTTCTAGGCAGAGAAAGAACTACCTATGAACTTGCGTGGTTTTAACATCACTTGTCACAGCATTACTCAAACTCAACTAGGTCAATGAATCCATGTACCTGAATATAAGCTATTTACAAGTATTCTACTATGTGCACGATAATCACTTTGAAGATTTCAAAATGCATATGGCTTAATTTGTGAAAAACTTTTGGTTTTCCTTTTAACAAGATGTAGCTTAATTTCTTTCTGGGAAAGTTATGGAACGAATCCTCCTGGGGGCTATCACAAGTCAAATGAAGCACATGATTCGGAAAAGCCCACATGGAATCAGCAAGAGCAAATCATGCTTGACAAACCTGATCGCCTTCTACAACAAAGAAACCTGCTCTGTTGATGTGGGGTGAATGATGGACATTATCTACCTGGATTTCTCCAAGGCTTCTGATACGGTTCCCCACAGCCTCCATCTAGAGGAACTGATGCGTTACGGTCCAGACAGTGGTTGGGAAACTGGCTGACAGTTAGCACCCAGAGGGTGGTGGTAAATACCTCCTTTTCACACTGGCAACCTGTCACATGTGGAGTCCCCCAGGGATCGATATTGGGCCCAACACTGTTTAGTATCTTCATAAGTGATCTCAATGATGGGATCAAGTGTACTCTGATGAAGTCTGCCAATGATACCAAACTGAGTGAAGTAGTGGACACTTTGGAAGGGAGAGCCACCCTGCAGGAAGACCTGGATAGGCTGGAAGAACGGGCTAACAAGAACCTTATGAAGTTCAATAAGGAAAAGTGTAAGGTCTTACACCTGGGAAAACATAATCCAGGAGTGCAGCACAGACTGGGATCTACCTGGCCAGGGAGCAGCTCTGTGGAAAGGGACCTGGGGGTCCTAGTGGACAAGTAGCTCAGTATGAGCAAACAGTGTGCTGCAGCGGCAAAGAAAGCCAACAAGATGCTGGGTTACATCAAGAGCATCACCAGCAGAGATAAAGAAGTCATTATCCTATTCTACTTTGTGCTTGTCAGGCCACACCTGGAATACTGTGTTCAGTTTTGATCCCTGCTATACAAAAAAAGATGTGGACTGGCTGAAGAGGGTCCAGAGAAGGGCCACAAAGATGACTGGGAAGCCCTGCATATGAGGAAAGGCTGAGAGAATTCGGTTTGGTCAGCGTTGAGAAAAGAAGGCTTAGGGGAGACCTCATCACCATGTTCCAGTATTTAAAGGGTGGCTACAAAGAAGATGGAGACTCCCTTTTTACGAGGGTTCACATGGAAAAGATGAGAGGTAATAGCTACAAGTTACTCCTGGGGAGATTCCGATTGGACACAAGTGGAAAGTTTTTCACAATGAGAACAATCAGCCATTGAAATAATCTCCCCAGCGGAGTGGTGGATGCCCCAACATTGGACACTTTTAAGATTCAGCTGGACAGGGTGCTGGGCCATCTTGTCTAGACCGTGCTTTTGACAGGAAATCTTGGGCCAGACGATCCTTGCGGTCCCTTCCAACATGGTATTCTATGATTTTGATGATTTTTGATGTTTAAGTTTTAACTATTTTTTTAACAGATCACATTTTATCATATTTACTAAGCTCCCAGACTTAAAAGATATGATTAGTGTGATTCCTTTTCCACTTTTAGTGGGCTCAAGTCAAATTTCTGAGACCAAGAATTCATTTTGCTTGAATTTTGTGTTGCTTCTGACCCTGATAGTAAGTTTACTCTGCACTGGAGACAAGAGAAGGGAATTTTCCTATGACAGCCCAAATACTAAACCAAAAAAAAAAACCAAAAAAACCCAAAACAAAACAGGCTCAAAAAATAATTCCTGAACAGAAATCGTAATAATTGAGCAATATAAAACTAACGCATGCATAAAAGTTTTTCCTTATTTAGAACATTAATACAATGAAAGTTGAGCCGTTTAAGTCCAGTATCAAAGGAACAAATATCAAGATGAAAAAAAATTGTTCAGCTCCTTTGAACGAGAACCCTGTGAGTCCATCCACTGACAAGAGTAGAAAACTTGCCTCAAATCAAGTATCAAAGAACAAAGAAAATCACTTCCCAGTAGCTAAATTGGAAACAACAGTTATTTTGCAGAATATGCATTACTTAATTGCATTGCTGAGAAAAGCTAAAGACTGGTAGTGTCACTAGTTTGACACAAATATTTAGATAATTACTCCAAACTAGTAACATGTCTCATTTTTCCACCAAAATATTTTTTATAGCGTGTATTTTACAGAGATAAAATAACACCGGCCAAACCCAAGAGTAACGTATTAATAATGACCTTTATATTAAAACATGGCACTCACACTCTTATAAATTAAAGCACAGCATAGCCTGAGGGTACTTAGAAAAGACCATTCGTTTCTGCAAGTCAAATTCTTGATTTAACACTGAGCTTGGCACTTCTGGTTCCACAAGATCAGTGCAAAACGACACCACAAATTTAGGATCAAATTTCTCGTTGCTGCTTAGAACAGTGGAGACAAGCTGCGACTGAAATTCATACGGATGGAGGCAGCTGCACCTGTCAGACTCTGCAGATGAGAGAGATGAAGAGTCCAAGAGGAATTCAGTCAGGTCTTTGGCCAGAAGAGAAGAGGCTCTCCCAGAGCTCAGGGAAAAGATTATCTGCAGGGCATTCAGATACAAATTAGCTCTCTGAACTTCCCCATTAAATAAAGAACATTTTTTGCTTTTATTAGCTAGCTGCATGTTATTCAAGATTACCTTTGAAGCTACATATTTAACACTCTTGTTAGAGAGACATAAGCTAGGTGTAACTTGATTAAGCCTCTCCCTACAGAAGAGGAAGGATTAAAAAGAAAAAAAAAAAGAGACAACCCACTGAAAGATTTTTGTCTAAGACTGTAAATTTCCTTTCGTCAGAATAACCTGTAGGGCAGATATAATATTAATGTAAAAATCTTTTGAAATACTAGAGAGGATGGCAGCATATCAACAAAACCATTCTCAAACAGCAACTAATTGCCTGAGGCCAAATTCTTGTACTTGCAAGTTAAAAACCCTAGTGATTTAACTCTTTCATAGCGTACTGGCTCAACTGAATGCTCAAGAGCATTAGACTGTTTCTTTCCTGCATTCTCACTATTTCCAGGTACAAAGCAGTATGCCAAGACTTTTTTTCCTCACTTGATCTTTTTAAAGAAAAGTGCCCTGGTCACCTCATAACAGATATGTAGGTAAGGGTGTATAGGGGAGATGAAGTCAGAAGTTTTAAAGAGAGCTGGGGTAGGGGGAGAGCCAACACCCCAACAATTCTGATACCTACCAGTCTCAAAACAGTAGGTATGAAAGTAAAAATTCTCTACCTGGTACAAACAGATGTTCAGACCCCGTTACCCACTGTGCAGAAGCATTTCGGGAGGGATGTGGGGGTGGAAGAGCAGGAGGGCATACCTGAAAGGACCTTGGCGCTTGCTAAGTTAATTAATCAGCAACTGCAGTCCTACAAATCCTTTCAAATATGGATCAAATCAAACTAAAAGTACAGTTGAAGCTCTGTAGACAGCGCACCCAGGTGCTGTGAATTATCCATGCCACACAAAAAGGAGTAGCTCAGGCCCAGGGCTGCTAGACAAGGCAGCATCACATGGATGCAGTGGTCTGGCTTCAGAGGCCAGCTCTTCACCAGGAACAGCTGTAGCTGCTTTTTGTGCAGCTTTAAGCTCAAATTCGCAGTCCTTGCCAGACTCTGCTTGGCTCCGCAATAATTCACCTCTGGAGCCTCAACAATCTTTTTGCACAAGTGCCAGGGTACGCAGGACCAGCACTCCCAATTTCTGCTCCCAGGCTTGGCTCAGGCTTATTAGCCTCACATGGGAGCCCTCAGAGTGTGCTGGACCCAAGCAAACTCCATGCAGGTCTCAGCTCTCTGTGTGATCCCCCAAGGGTCTGGGGAAATTATTACCTCAGCCCCAAAGATGCAGAAACACTTGATCTGACTAGAGCATAGCCCCAGTCAGCTGAAGGGACACAAAACATCACTCAGGTAGAGTGACTCAAAGACAGAGCCAGGCAACTTGGCAAGGGTCCACCTAAAGGTGGATTTGAGTGCCAAACAGCCACGAGGCTCTGCAAACCTGTGTCATGACCTGGAGGAGCACCACAGCTGAGCCCACTCGGACAGATGCACAAGGTGTCCCCCAGGGCATTGTCTCTGCCTGCATTACTCCATTTTTCACTCTGATCAGGATACTGCGGCACTCGCTTTGGACAGCAGAGACTTGGCTGTCACTGGGATACACACAAATATGCTCTACTGATTTCAGAATACCATCCAAAAACCTCCTTCTCCTAATAGCTGGGAACCTCTCAACTTCCAGGCGACAATAAAGCATGGCCAGGTTTTTCACTTTTTGTGTGCATGGCTGCATGGCTGTTAACTTCAGCCCAGCTCTGCCCATCTGCTGTCTGAAAGTGCATCAGGTGAGCATGAAAACAGCAACCATGCCCTTCCTCCTCGCAGCGTTCATTTTGCAAATATAAAAACATCCGGCTATTTAACTTTTCTTTTGCATGATAAGGTTTCAGTCTATCTCCACGCCACCACAAAATTTACCTTTTATGATTGTAGGTGGCTATAACTGCATGCAGTGTTACAGAAGAGAACCTACCAGGGCTTGGATGCATTCACATTTTCCATAGGGCCATGTATCTCTATTAGAATTACTTCTGATACATCCTGGGGTTGCACTTGTGTTTTCATAATAAGCAAGTGGTTCAATCTTTGTGTGATTGACTAGCATGTTAGAGCCCTTTTCCTCACCATTTAATTCTGGCAGACAACCTGTTTACAGCTAAAATGTTACCAGCAATTCTTGCACGTGTGATCTTGCACTTTGAATCATTTAATTCTGTCTTATACCACTCCA
Source organism: Numenius arquata (assembly GCF_964106895.1). Classification (NCBI taxonomy): domain Eukaryota; kingdom Metazoa; phylum Chordata; class Aves; order Charadriiformes; family Scolopacidae; genus Numenius; species Numenius arquata. The sequence goes on from NC_133577.1 coordinate 40,457,045, forward strand.
GCCCTCAGGAACATCTAGGCCTTAATGTACTAAAATCTCAGCTTCCACTGCCTCAATTTGGTCTCTCAGCTTCACGTCACCAGTGAAATTTCATCGCTGTTCCTACTTCCCTGTGTTAAGTTCGTTAGTGGAAACACTAAGCCAAATAGGTCCCAACAGGCTGCCGGCAGATGTTAGCACCCAGAGTATCTCCTGCAGGTTCTTTGAAAGTTTATAGCCTGCTAGAGTAGAGAGGAATAAGCATGTCGGTGAAACAAGGTGCTGTTACTGAGAGGGAACCCTAGAAGCCTGCATGATCTCCAAGGACACAAGTGCATCTTCGTCACTGACAGTCACTGCAAGCCAGCGGACTTACCTCGCATACAAAAAGCCTGCTGGTAAAGCATGCAACACTAAGAACCCAGGACTAAAACTAGGGGCAAATAAAAAATATTAGACAAACAGTAGTTGAAAATATTCTGCAAAGCCTCCTTGTATCAAAATGAGAATCCCATTAACATAAATAAGCTTTTAATCTAGTCTTATACAAGGAGGGGGGAAAAAAATACCACAAAACAAAACAAGAAAGAAAAAGCACAAAGGTAAAACTCAACTTCAAACAATGCCTATTGATTCGCTCTTGGAAGAAAGTTTAACACCCAGCAATTCAGGGAAAGCAAGCTGGAAGGTAAGAGCAACTAAAAACACTGCAGGTGATAACAGTGAGCAAAGATATGGCAATACAAACCATCTGAAAGGCTGAAATTAGTGCTTCCATGAAGTCAGCAAAGACTCATACAATGACACTTATGCAATTTATTACTTTCTGTGAATCATATTCTTAGGGGAATATGGAAGGTTTTCAGAGGAAAATAATAAAAATAATAGGAACTGAAAGGAGGAGAAAAAAAGACCAAAGAAGTCTTTGTAGATTAACTCAGAAGTATCTACAGAGAAGAGCAATTCAGGAGACATGAAAGCTACTGTTTAGATCCTTCAAAAATTTGAAGACAGTGACATCCAAAACCAAAATCCTGCTGGTTTCCAAAAAACATGACTTAAAACGAAATCATCAAGGAATACACAGTGGTTTCCTAGAAGCACACAAGAAGCCCTCCTCCTCAATTACTGATTTCTTCAACAAAACTGGACAAATTATTAGAAAAACATATTTTATATCACACTATTCCTCATTATTTAGACAGACCCTGAGGTAGCCCCACAAATCTGTGCTGTAATTAACCACTCTTCAGCTAGCAAGTGTATGCATAATGGGAAGTCTAATGAGCATACAGTAGATTACCTATATATATATACACACACTCACACAGACTAGATAACAGTTAATAAATAACAAAATTATCTGGTTTTCTACATAAGTTTAATTTGTGAGGACTCATTACAATAATCTTATCTTGCAAATTATTAGTGACTATTTTTCAATAGGTCCTACCCCATCTAGTTTGAAAGAGCAACATGGACTGATGCATCAAAACCCCCAGCTCAGTTCTGCTTGTGTTTAGCATCTGAATCTTACCCTTAAAGTGAATTACAAACAAAGGAAAAACCCCAAAGACTCCAACTAGCTTGGCCAAGCAGAACTCTCTAATAATATACAGTAAACTACCACATCCAGAGTACATTTATTAATCTGTCTTCACCTTCTAGTTGCTTGACCAGTGAAGTTATGCTTTTTAATACTACAAATAGCTTCTTTCCCACAAGCTTTCTGCTTTCAGGCCAATGTCCAAGAACTCCATAGGACCACTAACCTGAGGGACAAAGGCTTAGAAGCCTGTTTCTAATTTAAACCAGTGCTAACAGCACAGAGACGAATACAACCAAATTCAGCCACCATGCCCAGGCCATTACATTTTACGTTACAGTGGAATTAAAATGCAGCTGCAGGTCTGCCATCTCTCACCCTCAGTGCTTGCTGAACCCGACAAGCAGACGTGCACTGTCGCTACTGAGCCCTGGTGCAATGCAAACCAAACTGCTGAAAAAAGCAGATGAGATGAGAGATTTGCCTCAATTTGGAATGATTTTTGTGCTTTGCCTTGTGATTTCTTAATAGATCCTTGGTTATTAATTTTATATAACTTAAGTAAATAATATTTAAAAACCTGGTTTTGCATATACCAGGTGACATAAAGAATCTAGGTATTAACAACAGTTAGCATTTGCATTTAAATAATTCAAGTTTAATATTAAACTCTAGCTTTTTCTTTAAAAAAAGGACTCAAAAGGAGTACTGGACATAAACAAGCTCAATAAGACTGTATCCAAATGCTTCCTGCTTAAATAATAATCCTTAAATCCTGACTTCACCAAGAACCAATGATAAAAACTCCCAAAGACCAATTTGTTTTTCTGACAGTATCTATGGTTTTTAATATCACCCACTGTGCCTGAATAAGAGCAAGCAGCACAATAATAATGAGACAGACCGGGTGTCCATTTGCCCTCAGGTACGTGAGCACCTTCAATAAGAATCTGACAGAAAATCTGTGTCTGATGAAAAAAACTGTTGCTGAACTATTACTCTCAGTGGACAGGACATACTGTCAGCAGGGTAAATTTTTCCATTGTGTGCTGCACGGTTGCCCCATCCTGTGAAGCTAGAACTATAGCACCGTTAAACTAACAGAAGTACTGGAAACTAATAAAGCACAATCTAAAAAGAAACAAACTTAGGAATGCAGCAAATGTTTTTCATTAATTCTTTCACATATGGTTTTTATTGCCATCCAAAAATGTCTAAGTGACTCTTATTACTTTATAATAAGTGAACAAATGATTCATATATGGAGCTGCTATCACTGAAAACCAAACT